>NC_090023.1:267426881-267786881 GCF_037176765.1 Anolis sagrei | reverse complement strand
GTTATTATTATTTTCCACATTTATCTCTTAAATATATATATATATATAGAGAGAGAGAGAGATACACACCCCTTACCTCTCAAACATTATTATTATTCTTGACATTTCACACACACACCTCTCTTATTCCTATTACTTCCCACATTTATCTCTTGATGTGGGAAGTAATAATAATACATGATGTGTATATGTACCCAATACCCTCAAAATACTGGAAAACTATACCAGCCAGGCTAGTGAGCACCATTGGGTGTGTGTGTGTTATTATAACTTGCTTTCCTCACGCGATAAAGCACATCTGCGCACCCTTTCCCCCAGTCCATTGGTGACCCCCAAGTATTCTTATTATATATATATAGTTATTTCCGACATTTATCTCTTGAAAAAAATATATAGCTGTTGTATTGTCGAAGGGTTTCATGGCTGGAATCACTCAGTTCTTGTGGGTTTTTTCGGGCTATATGGCCATGTTCTAGAGGCATTTCTCCTGACGTTTCGCCTGCATCTACGGCAAGCATCCTCAGAGGTGAGGTCTCAGAGGATGCTTGCCATAGATGCAGGCAAAACGTCAGGAGAAATGCCTCTAGAACATGGCCATATAGCCCGAAAAAACCCACAAGAACTATATAGCTGTTGTTATTATTTCCCACATTTATCTCTTAAATATATAGATATACAGAGAGAAAGAGAGATACACACCCCTTACCTCCCAAACATATTATTATTATTCCTGACCTTGTATTGTCGAAGGCTTTCATGGCTGGAATCACTGAGCTGTTGTAGGTTTTTTCGGGTTGTATGACCATGGTCTAGAGGCATTCTCTCCTGATGTTTCGCCTGCATCTATGGCAAGCATCCTCAGAGGTGGTGAGGATGCTTGCCAATTTATTTCTTGTATATACACACACACATATCTTCCAAACAAAATAACAATAATTATTGTTGCTATTTCTCACATTTATTTCTTGAATATATATCCCAAATATTATTATTATTTCCCACATTTAACTCTTGAATATATTATAACAACAACAATAAAAAATTGATTTTTATCCTGCCCTATCTCCCAAAAGAGACTCAGAGAAGTTTACAACAAAAATTGGCAAACATTCAATACCAAAGAAAAACAACATCAAATCAGACATATAGACATATATCACCCATATATATTTACACACACACACACATACATACATATCCCCCCAAACATATCATTGTTATGATTTCCCACATTTAGCTCTTGAACAAATATATGGAAGGATGGGGTACAAATACATTGAAAAAGCATTTTTGAAAGGTTGGTATGTTATGGGTTAATGCTACAATGGATTCACTCTACAGTTAGAACAGGCCAATTCTTTCCAAGTATTGTATGGATATAAAATCCTGAAAGCAATGAATGCACCTGCTTCCTAAACCAATGTAGAGCAGAGAGGTGGACAAAGTGTTGTCCTCCAGACCTGGCTGGACTATGACTCCCAGCTTCCTACGCAGTCACCTATCCTGATGAGAACTTGAATCCAACAGAATCTGGAGGACCCACACATTGTCCAGCCCTGATTTGGGGTTTTATTCTTCCTTCTGAACAAATACAACCTTAACTTGGATAAAGGTGCAGAAAGGGAGGGAGCAAATGGTGAGTGGTTACTTGTGTTTAAGCTGAATTTCAAATTACATGAGGTAGCAGTCCTAAAAACTTGGA
Organism: Anolis sagrei; assembly: GCF_037176765.1. Taxonomy (NCBI): domain Eukaryota; kingdom Metazoa; phylum Chordata; class Lepidosauria; order Squamata; family Anolidae; genus Anolis; species Anolis sagrei. The sequence continues at coordinate 267,785,179 of NC_090023.1, read as the reverse complement.
AAACTCCTGTAGACCATCAGTCAGATACCACTCATAAGTGTGGTTGGTGTTGCCAAAAGGCTAATCTAGTCCACATCCACAGAAATGCAGTCTTCCAAGCAAGGGAGGTAACAGTAACACTTCACCTGGATTATATTGCCCATTTCCGATCACTGCGGTTCAAGTGGGAACTCCTGGAAAATGTTACCAACATGATAGAGGACCTGGAAACCAAGCCCTTGTTATAATACCCCTTCTTTTGATATCTAAAGAGTGGTTATGTGGAAAATGGAGGGCCCTTGTTTTCTGCTGTTCCAGGGATTCAAATAGCAAGAAAAGAAATTCCAGCCAAGCACTAGAAAGAGCTCTTTGATGCTTTGTTAGTCAGTGGGCTGCATGCAGAAAGTCTGGTCGTTTGGAGAGTGGGGTCTGTTTATGAATAAATGTGGGTAGTTTCGTTGGATGTAGACAAATTTAGCAGAACTCTTAAAGTCTGTAGTAGTCCATCCTTATGTAAGTTGCAAACCTTATAAGCTTTATGTGAGTATATTGGCAAAGTATGTTTCCGTGATAAAAAGAGCAAAATGAAAAAGGACTTGCAAAAGTTGAATGAATTGTGGGAAATGTTTGAGTCGCTTTGTGTAATAATACTAAAATATTTATAAACTCTTCTCACCTGCCTTGTGGGAAGATATTCCTCAGAGAGTAGACAGTAATGGTTATACATTACATGGTGTCATCTGTTGACTTGTCTTCATGTACACACAGAGAGAGAATTAAAGGCAGGTTCCTGCCCAGAGGAGGCTTACGTTCCTTTTTTTTTCCCAAGGGAAGGAAAAATGCCTGGGGATAAGAAGCGGTACATTGACAAAGGATTAATGTGAGCAGATGTTAAGGTACAGGCTGCAAAACACACAGCCCATTGGTGTACAGCACCTATGAAGTACACTGTTAGACAGCAGCTTTTAAAACAGAGTGGGGATGAATGGTAGATGGACTTGGCTTCGGCAAAGGAAGATTTTTCACATCAGGAAAAAGAAATCCTGGGATTTTAACAGAAATGGTCAGCAGACTTGCTATGGCAAGTGTCACATTGCCTTCCTAACTGGCATGATGAATGAAAAGCTTGTTCTCGGCTTTGAAGCTGCAGAAGAGGAAGGGCCCAACAAATCTGTGTTCCTTTCCCTCTATTACGTATGAAAGGAAAGTGTGTATGTGGGGGGGGGGGATTAAATTGGGGTTGGGATTTAGAAATGCACCCTTCCTCAGAATAGAGTGAGTGAGTGAAAGGAGGCCCTCCTGGAGAGACTTGCTTTCAAAAATAGTATACTTCTGAGAACAGAGTTGCAAGGAAAAGGCTGTGTTTAATACTGTTCCATCAGGATCTCTTTTTCTTAGTCCCATGCTCATACTTCAGGAATGACATGAGACCACATGGCTATGACGGTCCAATGGACAACAATGGAGACAGTGCTTAAGGGGTGGCAGTTGGGCACAATTAGATCTAAGGATAAGGGAGGGGATGATTAAAGGTACTTTAATCATAATGCAGAAGGGATTTGGAGTTTGTGGTTTTGGTAGGGTCGTTTGTATTCTGCATGTCAAAAAAAATGAGTATTCTATCATTAGCATTTATGTTATAGCTGTAGATTGTATAAGCAAATATTCCCCTCTAAATATGGCCTCAACAAGACTGGTAACTGACAACTTCATAGTGTACTTACCAGAGAATACAGCCTGAATGTAGCAGTCAGCATTTAAGATGGATAAAATAACGCAAAGTGGATTAAGCATTTAGAGAGAGGCCTGTCCAAATGAGAACAAGCTGTCAAACTGGACTGTGTGGGATTAATAGAATGCAGATGGACTAGATGAATAGACACATAACTGAACAGGAAGAAGTACAATTCAGTGACTGGAAGTACTGAATCATATGATTTGGTATGTGATTATGACTGGAGGTGGTCATTACAAACATGAGTATTATAATGATTAAGCTTTGAGAAATTTCTCAATACCCATTGACAGATAGATTCAGATGCTACCATCCATGGACACAAACTTTTGAAACGGATAAAGCTATTGAAAAACTTGATGTGTTCCAACAAAAAAATTCTCGGATTTCTACAGGAAAAAGGACCCAGCTGAAAAATCTTCTGGATATGAGCCTTAATTCTGATCCACTTCCGTTGTTTTTGGACTTACAGAGTGATCTTGGGAAGTGCTGCATCAAGTTGTGATCAGTGATCAGGCTGTGGTTTGTCGACATGAATCCTGGACTGTGTTTCATTTCAAAAGGATGTCAACATTGTGATGATAGTGTAGTGAGTCATAGATGTGTTATGTTATTATTGTACTTCTGTGGCTTTGTGGAAGATTCCAAAAACATTAATGAGCAAAGTACTGGAGAAACCTATTTTTAAAATACGCAGAATCATATGCCTTTGGAGGATTCCAGCATTACTGTTTTACCTCAATAGTGAAAGCTTTCATGGTAATCCTGACTAATAATATTCCTGTTTTACATACTGGGAACAGGGGGCTGGGCCTCTTTGAGAGTAGCCTGCTTAAGGCCAGCTAGTGAGTTGAACTGCCTGATGCAGAGATTTGTTCTGGGGACTTTCTGGTTCATAGCCCATGTTCTTAATGACTACAGCAGTTTTAAAATGTGACACTGACGTTGTACCCTGCAGCTAATCTCGCTTCCTGACTTTTTTCCCAGTTCACAATCCAGTGTGTCTGCCTCTGTCTTTCTGAGCACTCTTACTTGGAAGTAACATCACTAGATCGATGGCTGTTAGAGTTTCGATGAAATGTATTTAGGTTTGTAGTGGTGATAGTCTGGGCAAGCTTTTAAGAAGGAGCATTTGTGGTTGACAGTAATGTATCATGTAGTATGGCTTCAAATCCATTCCTGTCTGCCTTCATCTCTTCAGAATCAATAATTGCTTTTGTTTTCTGCTCTACTGTGGTATTTGGGACAGAATACAGCAAGCATACGCACCCCACCCCCTTCTCCATTTTTAAAACATCAGATGTCATTAATGCTGCATAGTGCAAAGTACAATTTAAGAAATGGGAACTGCTTTTATTAACACCATTTTGAGGAAAAGTGAGATCAAGCTTTTTTTGCCAAGTTCTCCCATTTCCTCTGTCCTGTTAGCAGGCCTTCGTTGCAAAAGTCCACACACAGTGATGATGCTTTGCAATATGTTTATTAAAATTAAGCAAGTAATACTTCTATATGAAGCTTAAGTATGAACTAGAATGTTTACAGGAGAAGATAGTTGATGGAACTTTTTTGCAAGACTTTCATGTGTCATTATTATTATTTGATATTGGGTGCTTAAGAAAACAGTGGGAAGAGTTTTGTGGAATCTCTTCTGAGCAGATCTTGTAGAAACACTATGAAACAGAGTGGGCTATTTTTAGCTGTGACTCCATTTCCACTGAGAATCTTGTTTTAAGTTAGTGATGAGAGAAGTTCAGTTAGGTATGAATAAATAAATGGAAGACAGCAGTTTCAGCAGCTCTTGCCTAAAACAACTTAGTGCTTTCTCATGCATAATGTGTCACCTAAATGTAAACTGACAGGGAATGGAATTAAGCCTCTTACCCCATATTTGCTGCTGCCTTACCAAGTCTTGGCCTCAATTTTTCTTACTAGACTGCCTTTGAAAAAAAAAGCCAGTGGAAACTATATTGGTTTTGTACAGTGCATGATTTCAAATCATGTAAACAGGGCACTGATAGCAGTAAAGCATTCTAGAGACACTTTATAGTCTTTCAAAGTACTCTTGCTTCCAGTCATAAAGCTATTATCAGGGCAGGTTAACTTTACTGCAAATATTTGTAACCATTACAATATTTATGACTGTTAACTCAAGAAAGTACCATATATACTCAAAGATAAATTGACCTCATGCATTTGTTGAGGGCTGATCTAGTGGCCCAAATTATGGATTTGAGATGACCCATGAGTAAGTCATGGGCAGGAGAAAGCACCAGTGCTGACTCGGGGACAGCCACCATTGCCATGATTTTCCCACCCAGACACTTCAAAAAAAAAAAAAAAAGGAGGCAGAGGGAGAGATAGCAGAATCTTGTAGTTTTTTCCAGGATGGACTAAACTCTTGCCTCTTACCACTCTAGATGAAGGTTAAGGCCTTCCACCTACGTCGCAAGCGCGCTTGGTGGGGACACGGGACAGGGCTTTCTCTGTGGTGGCCCCCCGACTTTGGAACGCCCTCCCAAAAGATCTCCGACAGGCCCCTACCTTAGCAGTTTTCAGGAGGAACTTAAAAACCTGGCTGTTCCGCTGTGCCTTCTCAGAATAGGAATCCCCATCCCATGCCTTAGTAGCACTTTAATCACAACTAATGTCGCTGCACACCGCACTTTTATCCTACGTTCCTCCTACCATTTTAGCACTTTTAACCCTGTACCCCATCGCGCCGGCCGAACCAGTTTTAATAATGTCTTGATGTATTGCCATTGTTGTTGTTTTTCTTAATTGTTTTGATTTGCTTTGTTTATTGTTGTGTTACGTTTTTCTATTGTATTGTGTTTGAGGCTTCGGCCTGTGTAAGCCGCATCGAGTCCTTCGGGAGATGCTAGCGGGGTACAAATAAAGTTAATAATAATAATAATAATTAAGGCACAGTACTCACATTGACCTGTGGATAAATTGGCCCATGATTATTGACTAAACGTATACATGAGTATATAGGATAATACCGCATTAGGTTTACAAATACTCACCATATTGTAAGCTGTGGTAAATAAGAATTTTCCTTCAGGTGACAAGCCAGAGGTGTTTTATAAAACTTGCCTCTTCTTTTCTAGCATAGTAATTCTTGGGGACCTCCTTGCAAGTTTAGTGTTAGGTAGTCTACAATAACTCAAGAACAGTAGGGCTGTTATGTTACAGAAGGTATTTAGAAACTTTGAAACTTAACAAATGATGAAAAAAGCATGTTGTATATGCCAAACTTTCTTAGAAAGGTACGCATACCATCGAATCATGGTGGGCAGGTTTAAGTCCTCCAGATGTTGCTTGATGCAGCTAATGGTTATATCCTCTTGGGATCCAGAGCTTGCCTACTGTTGAGGTTTCATGCTGCCAGTATTAAGCGATAAAGTTGGAAGTACACAGGCTCAGTTGTGTTTTCCATCTTCTCTCTTCATTTTCCCTGACTTTAAAAACGGCTGAATGTAGTCTTGATAATTTGCAGTTGTTCCGTAACTGTTGTTGCTTAGCTGGTTGTAGTATGTGGGCAATCTCTGCCTGTCCTGTGTTGATTTCTCATCAGATGTAGTTATTTGTTTTACCACTTCCTCCACCCATCAATTATTACAATTACTTGTTGGATGCATGGAGGAAAGATGCATTGTTTTTCTGATTCACACAAAGCTTTTACCATGTCAGTATAGTAAGTTAAATGTTATGCTTATTCCAAAAGTAAAAACATTGCCTTATTGGCACATGGATATGTTGACTCAAAACAAAGTTTGGGAACAGGCGCATAAAATGGTCTGACGCTCCAGGATACATGGCAGTTCAGGGAGTCTAGGCCCTATGGCGTGTAAAATTAAGATTGGATCACTTTACCTTTATTACATGGTTGCCAATAGTAACTGTGTCTGTTTTGAGATACTCCAAAGGATTTTTTTTCCAGACTGAAAGTCATAATAATGGCACTTCAATTAACATGAGGATTTCCTTTTTTGTTTCAGCTGCTTGGTGTGAGGCCTTGCTTTAGTATTGTTATTCTAAACATTATACAGTAGAAAACAAGGATTGGAATCTAAGCCTTTTATCATGGATTGCTGGCCATGTCCCTTTTTTCACGTTTCTCTAGGTTGTTGCTTCAAAAGCGATGTATCCCTGAGGTGCAGTATTCAGAGTCAAAACATTCTGATTTACAGAATTCAGAACAAATTGTTTTAGTCATGGGGAATTTTGTTTTCTTTAGTAAAGACTGAGATGTTTTGGTCTGTATCATATTCAGAGCTATTGTATTTAGATTTTACTTATTACATTCATATCCTACCTCTTCTGCAAGGAGTGCATTGAAGCCAAGGGTTGGATCCAGAGTTGTGCAACACTTAACTACCATTTATTTCAACTGGGCTGCTAGAAATTTGACTTCAGTGAATCTAACCCCAGATCTTCTGGATCCAGTTTTAACACCACTCATTATATTGCACTGGCTCTGAAGCAAATTCCTGTTTCAAAAAAGAAGGGGGAAAGACTCAAGGCTGTAATAACAGGCTTTATTGTCCTGTGATGGAAGCTTGTATGGGAATAGCAGTTGCACAAAATCATCATCAGAATGAATGATTAGTTAGTTGGAATTGTAAACAATACTCCATTTGTTCTCTTTACCATCTGCATTGGTGTTCATTTATTATACATTTACAGCAATTTGTGGGGAAACTAGTTGTCACTCAGACTTTTGTCTGTTGTAATTAATATTTTCATTGTAATTGTTCAAGAATAATTAAGTTCTCAGAAGCATCACTATTGGTTTTATTATCATAACAATGAAAGAAATATAAAGCTACAACTTGCAGGCATGGTAGGCTTCTTTGTTTAAAACATTTCTGTCCCACTTTTCTATCTCATAGTAGATCCTGTCCAATAGTTTACAATATTTCCTCTACTTTATTTTAGTTTATTTCATTTCATGTGTATCCTGCCTATTACCCTAAGCTGATCACAAGAGGCCTCTTACAGCAGATTAAAATATCTCATAAAATGCAAGAATAAGTTACAAATATAAAATTATTCATGCATTTAAAACATGGATAAAATATTTTGAGGAGGACCTTAATAACTCCATAGATTAAAGCAGGGGTCCTCAAACTTTTTAAACAGAGGGCCAGATCACAGTCCTTCAAACTGTTGAAGGGCCGTATTATAATTTTTTTTAAAAAGCATAAGGAATTTCCATGCACACTGCACATATCTTATTTGTAGTGCAACAAACACTTTAAAATAATACAATAATTAAAATGAAGAACAATTTTAACAAAAATAAATGTATTAATATTTCAATGGAAAGTGTGGGACTGCTTTTGGCTGATGAGATATTGTTTTGGCTGATGAGTTGTTGTTTTTTGCTTTCAAGTCGTTTCAGACTTAGGTTGACCCTGAGCGAGGGCCGGGTAAATGACCCTGGAGGGCCATATTCGGCCCTCGGGCCTTAGTTTGAGGACCCCTGGATTAAAGGTTCCTCAGGTCCATTTATATCCAGTTACTTATTGAAGGCCTTCCTAGAATCATAGAATCATAGAATCAAAGAGTTGGAAGAGACCTCATGGGCCATCCAGTCCAATCCCCTGCCAAGAAGCAGGAATATTGCATTCAAACCACCCCTGACAAATGGCCATCCAGCCTCTGCTTAAAAGCTTCCAAAGAAGGAGCCTCCACCACACTCCGGGGCAGAGAGTTCCACTGCTGAACGGCTCTCACAGTCAGGAAGTTCTTCCTAATGTTCAGATGGAATCTCCTCTCTTGTAGTTTGAAGCCATTGTTCCATTGCGTCCTAGTCTCCAAGGAAGCAGAAAACAAGCTTGCTCCCTCCTCCCTGTGGCTTCCTCTCACATATTTATACATGGCTATCATATCTCCTCTCAGCCTTCTCTTCTTCAGGCTAAACATGACCAGTTCCCTAAGCCGCTCCTCATAGGGCTTGTTCTCCAGACCCTTGATCATTTTAGTCGCCTTCCTGAATAAAAGGTGGTTGCATTTTAGTAGAAAAGCAATAGGGGGGGAGGGGGGAGGCAGATCTGCCTGGGAAGAGACAGGCCATACTCTTAGTTTCCATGAGAATGCTGTTATTCCTTTTCCTACCAAATGTACCTTTGAAGGAGGGACCTCTCCGACCCATCTTAAAACCTAGGCAGGATTGCATGGGGAGATGTTCTTCAGATACTTTGGACCACAGAAGCGTAGGGACAACTATACTCTTCAAACGCAGCCCCATGTCAAGGGTCTTTGTTTGTTATTTGCCATCAGGTTGTTTTGGAAATTTGATGACCACAAAGAGAGCCTATCGTGGATTTTAAGTGAAATTTCTCTCTAATATGATGAAGTGGAAAGTTTGTCATTCCCTTCCTCTGAGACTGAGAAGTGTATGACTTTCCTTACACTAAATCAAAAGGGTCATAACTAAGGTATTGATCTCCATGGTCATCTCCACAGAAAGCAAGGTAGCACCTAGACTTAATTATGCAAAGACTCTCACATCCACCACTGAAATCTGTAACTCCACATTTGTGTAAGGGAGCAGTATGGTGAAGTGGTTTGAGTGTTGGACTAAGAATCTGAAGGACCAGAGTTCAAGTCCCCACTCAGCCATAGAAACCCATTGGGTGACTCTGGGCAAATCATATTCTCTCAGCCTCAGAGGAGAACAAAGAAAAAACTCCTCTGAACAAGACTTGTGAAGAAACCCCCATGATAAGGTTGCCTGAAGAGTTGTCAAAAGTTGTAGAAGACACACAGCAACAACACAGATGCATTGGAGGATGTTGTCACACCAGATATTGGTTTAGATATTTTTTTTGTCACTAACTGGATGAAATTGAAGATCGTGGCTTCACAAATCCCTTTATCAGGTCATTAATGCCCTTCTGCAGAAATTGCAGGAGACTCCTGAGTTGGCATTGGTGCTTTCTCCTCCCCACAGAATGACCCTTGACTTGCCTTGACATTTCTCTGACTTGGTAGAAGCTTCACAAATCTTTTCATTTTTTCCCGTCAGTGTCTTGGGGATATGGGATTGGAAAAGATGAGGTGTTTTTCTTCTTGTTGTATGTGACTTCAAGATGGAGGTGCAAGGAGAGAGAGAAGAGGACTTGTGGAAGGAGAGCAGTTGTGAGAGATCATGAGTGAAAAGCCAAGCCAACATCTCTGAATTAAAATGTACAGATTAAAATAATACATTTCTGGAATTTCTGAAAATGTTTGAGCTATTTGTTCCATTGGGAGAACCAATGTTGGATAGTGTTTTGAGCATTGTTTTAAGACTTTGTAGATCAAGACTCAATTCCCTTCTCAGCCATGGAAGCCCACTGGGCAACCTTGGGCAAGTCACACTCTCCCAGCCTCAGAGGAAGACCCCTTTGAATAAATCTTGCCAAGGAAACCCCGTGACAGAGTCAGCCTTAGGGCCTCTGTTAGTCAGAAACAAGATGAACGTATTCAGAAACAAATGGTTGTTTGTTTTATTAGTTGTTATATGACTGCTGGATTCATTTCTGCAAAATGTAAGACACACCAAATGAAAATAGATTGGGCGCCATTCTGAATATACTACAGAGTAATGAGATCAGTAGGGTGTCTATATGTGAACTCCATAACTTCTCCAAGAGTCGTATAATAATGCAAATACATTTTCTCTCCACTCCTCCACTCTTCCCTTTGTGTATTGGGTTTAATGAATTCTTCATTGCTTGAGTCCCACTTTGCTCTTTACTTCCATACTGACAGATTACACAAGGTTTCAGTTAGCTCCTCAAACCACTGTTTGATTTCACTTTTTGAGGACTTGTTTAAATCAGCTTGGATATCATAGTAAACCATGGCTTCGTGTAGCATTTCTGATGACTTATCAGTGTCCAAACCTGGATTGGAAGTTGGGTAATGCAGAAAGTGAGATTTAAATGGTTTGTACATCAATACAGAGGCAAATCAAAATAAGCACATCTAGAAACAAAGATAAGGGTGCTACAACTATTTACTCGGATTCTTAGCCCATCTTCCAAATCTTATCTAATCACAATAGAATGTAATCTGTGAAAAAACTCCATGTGGATCTCTAAACATTTCCTCCTTAAGAATCCTACTTCATTAATGGGCCAACATAAACACTAGATAGGAAATTAGTTAAAATAGTTGTTTCCTACAATTTTGGGTTGTTGAAATATTAATAAAACTTTTAAAGAGATGGTGCTGCCAACTTGATTATGGGTGTTTGACACTGGCATGGCACCCCAATAATCCCAATATTTGTGGGGCTGGAATTTCTAGGGATCAGAATGTTCATGTTGCTCTTTGCTGGTAAATTCTGAGATTTCCAACTAAAATACTGGAAAGGCTGTTTCTTTCACTAGCTTATAAAGAGAGGTTTTTCTTTGTTTTGATTTGGTTTTTGTCTCTTAGAGTTACACCCATTACTCCTAAAATAGTGGTTAGTATTGTTCTTGTGGAAAGGCTCTGTTCCTTTTGCATACACAAAAACTATTGCCCTGCCAGGGTTTGTGTTTAGGCTGTGGCTTTTTTTATGTGCCTTGGCAGACTTGCCTCTTGACTTGGGCAGAATGCTCACAGATGGTAAAAGGGTCAGAAGGAGGAGGGCCAGAAGACAAAACTGTAATCAATTTAGCAATACAAGATTGGGTAAAGTGGATTTTAAGAATGCAATTTGTTAATTTAAAGATTTTGACATATGGCAAACTGTGTTTACATAGTAATAATTGTTTTACACCAAAGTAGGACACTTTGGCTGAGTCCAGTCCTGAACAACTTGGTGTTATGTAGGTCCTGTTAGTGTTTTTTGAATGTTTTGTATATCATACGATGTTATCTTTAGAGTTCTGTAAAATGTAGAAACATTTCAAAGTAATAGTAGGGGTTAAAGCATTGGGCTATGGCTGGAGAATAAGATTCAGATTCCAGCTCTGCTATGAAAATCCACTGGATGACCGGGGGCAAGACACATACCTTTATCCTTAAAATAAATGATAAGAGTCATAGGGTCGTCATGAATTGGAAATAACTTGAGTCTTAGGATCGCAATAATCAGAAATGACTATCGGTGTAGTCAACAGGGATTTTTTTTGCCATCCATCGACAACAGAACATTTATGTCCCACTGTAAGAAATAAACAAAAATATTTCTAAATCTTGTCATGTCTTCCATTAGATTCTTGCTTTTGAAGATATTTAATGGGAGTGGCACAATGAGCTCATGTAGTCTTGACTACTGATCTGCTTTCTTGTGACCGTTTGTTTGGCAATTTGGATTTGAGGACAGTAACTGGACCTCCCCTTTCTGCAGTGTCATGATGTGTAAAGTGAGGTCATTTGAAGCCAGAATGTTGTTACTCTGCAATCAAGTCAGGTGGGAAAAGTGTTCTTAATGTTGTATTTTTCTGCAGAAATTGTTTGCATTTTAGAAAATTTTGTTTACTAAATTTGTTTTGGAACATCAAAAAGGAACAAAGTACATCTCAATCTTGACAAATGAAATTGCAAAGCAAAAGTTTTTCTGCTAGTTAAACAGCCATTGTCTAAAAGCATCTCTTTCCTTCTCTTCCTTCCTCTCTCTTTTGTAGCAATGGAAGTGGGTACAGTATTAGACAAATCCAAGCTGTGACACTCTGTTAGTTGGGCTATTTGTCAATGGGAAATCTGGAGGGCATTTTCTCAGAGTTTCCATTCTCTTTTTCTAATACCTTCTGCTCATTGATAGTTTTGCACCTGCATTCTAGATAGTTCTTTTTTGGGAAGCATCCTGAAACTTAAGAACTGCATGTCTAGCTCTGGTTTCCTATTTCAGCTGCCTTTCTGTTTTCCAACCTATATATCCCACGCCTTTCCATCATGACAACTGATTAGGATTGGGTTTTTGTATTGGGGAAATTGGCTCTTCTAAGTACCATTTCACATGTCAACAAAAATCCATCTGATCAGAACAGAGTTGGTGCACCATCATTATCTAGACAAGTGCTATTATTTTCAGCACTTTTATTAAAAGCTGGAAGATGCAGGCTGTATTCTGCAAGTAGAAATAGATTGCTGATTACAAATCGCACACCATGTTTCTGGGTGCTGTTTTGTCATATAGCGCAAGCATGGCTTAGCATGAAAATAAGACTCTGGCAAACAGAGCGACTCACCTGCTTTCATCGAATCACCTGGCCTTGTGATGCAATGTTATGTTCACTGTTCAGTCAAGTCTTGTATTTACTCATTGCTTGCCCAAAGAGTTATGGCAACTGTCCACGGGTGTGGTGGCTTGGTGCTCTGTGAAATACTTTCCCTTTCATCCCACTATTCAGTTTCCTTGAATGATTTTAAGTTCTAGCTTTATGTGAGAGGTAAAGAGTTTAGCTTTGCCCAGTCCACATTTTACTCATTATGAAGAAAAGCCATAGGTTTTACAATCTTTCATCGTAGCCAAATTGCTTCACTCTCTTGGAACACTTTTTCCTGCTTTACAATATCTTTTTGAGGTGAACTGCCCATTCTTGTTCTTGGAATTTGAGCTTGACTTTAGGTTAATTTAAAGAGTGTGTCTAAAGGGACAGAAAAGTCCATAGGTGTGATTTCCATAGAATGAAGTTTTCTCTTTTAATTTGCTGGACACTTGGGCTCAGCATCATTTTAATAATCAGGCCATAATAAGGTGCTTAAGTATTATATTTTCTACAGAGGAAGTTTCAATCTAGATTTAGCCAAAGATTTTCTCAGCTGTGAAGTCAGTGTCTTTTTTCCTGGTATGATGCTAGGCGATTATTTTGTGTGTATTTACACAAAGGTTAATTGTGCAGCATTGTAGCTGGGCACACCTACCCTAGAACATATGTTAAGCTCCTTATCTACAGATTGAGAAAAGATAGTGTATAATTTTTGACAACTGTCTTCAACTACAAATCAGCTGCTTAAGAAATCTGTCACTTCTGCCATCTTAGGCATTTTCTTACATTTTATTTTTCTATATTTTATTTTTCTACATTTTGGGCAGTCAAAATGAACCAACTTGCTCATATTTCTAGTGACTTCTTTTAGTCCCTATATTTCTAGTGACTTCTTTTATTCTCTAACTATTTAGCATACTGTGTGTGTGTGTTCTGCTTTTCCTGTTGCTTGATGTTGTCTTCCTTTTGGATGTTGATAGGTACATCCTGCTTCCTTTCTGCTGATGCTGCCACAATTGGCCTATATGTTTAACAGAGATGGGAGTGTCTACAATCATTGCTTTGCTTTCTAAACACCCTCCCCCCTTCAGGTTTGTCAGTTTTTGCTTTTACAAGGAGTGGAAGGTGGATGTCACTGACATCTACATCTAAATAGTGTATCAAAATAATTTTGGGTTGATGCTTTATGTAGGTTTTTGTCCTGAGATTGTAAAGTGCAAAGGGCCTGGACCAGGAATGTCTGATGATGATGATAATAATAATAATAATAATAATAATAATAATACTTTATTTATACCCCGCTACCATCTCACCAAGGGACTTGGTGTGGCTTACATGAGGCCGAGCCCACAATACATCAGCAAAAAACAACAGCGATAATACAAAACAATAAAATAAAGCTCATAAACAAAAAATAGGCAGTAAACATCGACAAATAAAAAAAATCAATAATGGCTTTCCTAGAAAGATTTTCCTCATACCTTTCTTAAATCTAGGCCCATGGCTGTATGTTTACGCATTCTCCTGGCTAGATTCAACCTTGAGCCTGAAAGTTCAGGGTTTTTTTAGTAGCTAGGAGTATCTCTTCACAATTAGAGGTTGTGCACCAATTGTTTTGTGCTGGATCTGGCTACAATGATATATGTCTTAATTACATCTCATTTGGATTACATATTGGACGTGGAGCTGCTTTTGAAAAGTGTTCAAATTTTTCCAAAGAAATATAGCCAGATTGTTAACCTTGGGTTGTCTACAGGGAGCATACAAGCCCTCTGTTTAAACAGTTCCAGATACAACTCAAAGTGCTGGTTATGACCCATAAAACCTTTAATTGATTGGGTCTAGTTATTAAAAGGAAAGTATTCTCAAAGATGAGCCTCCTGTGCTTTGGGGAGGTCCTTCTCTCAGTCCCACCATCTTCATAATTGTCTTCTTTATTTTTGAATGATGTGAATTTTATAGGCTGTCTATTTAAGCTTTCTTCAGTCCCATACTGGGAAAAAGGCAGAATGATGTAAGCAGTAGTAATAATAACAATTATTATTATTTTATACTAATGATATTTTAGTCTGTTTCTCATTTCTTACTGTGGTGATCATAAAGTTGATTTGATACGTATACACATATTCAAAAGACTTTTTAGACCACTTTTCAAAAACAAATGATTTGAATTATAAATGCATCCTTTATCTTGAATTCTGAAATTATAAGAACTCCAAAATCTAAAATCATCAAAATGACGGACTGAGATTGTTACCCTATTGTTTTAAAATATTGTGTATATGAAAAAATACTGTGCACAGTACATGAAAAGTAAATTGAATTTGTGTTTAGACCTGGGTCCCATCTCTAAGAATCTCATTATATGCAAATATTCCATGATTTGGAAAAATCCCAAATTTCCAAACTACTTCTGGTTCCAAACATTTTGAATCAGGGATGCTCAACCTGTCAACTATAACAACAAAACAGACCCTTTCAGGCTTGGAAATTCTGCTGGTTTCATATTGCAGAGTTTGTTGCAATGGTCATTAGCAGTTTTCAGCATGATTTTTGTCGTTATCAATTATAAATAATGTTCGAACTGCTTCTTGCTTTGCAGAATAATAGGTTCCTCTTTGTGTACAGTGTCACCTAGCTTTTCTCAAACATACTAAATGCTTCTTGGTATTTGGGAGAACAGTAAAGTGCTGAAAGACATAAATCGTGTGAAGTTGTTTCGTACTTCAATGCTATTTGTGTCCCAAACCACAAGCATATATGTGGGTTGGAAAATGAAGAATTTAATGAGTTGCTGTGTGTCGTACAAATTCAGGAACACCTTTAAGAATAGCATGAATAAGTTTATTGATTTTTACTATCTTGTTTTCTTTACCATATTTCTATTTTTAGCAAATACTGATAAACATGAGCTATTGCTATATGTGTGACCTTTTTTGCAAATGGCTAAAAGCAGAAGAGTCTCCAAAAAGAAAAGGGGGGAAGCCTGGGTCTTCCTTTGGAAAAAAGTGAGCCATACAAGAACATTTTCTCATTTCCCTTGTGTTGGTCTTTGATCCTAGTATTAATTTAATACCATTTGATCCACTTGAGCAAACTGGTCTTTCAGCTACTCTTCTCATAGACATAAGAATTTGGTTTTGACTAAGTTCCAGTTCAGATTGTTGCTTTTGCCTTGTTGGGCTCCGTCATTGTCTAGGTCAATGGGATTCAGTGTTCTTCACTTCCTGTTCAACCCATGTTACATAATGATTCTGTACTTTTTTAAAAAAAGAAAGTTGCTTTCACCCTGCATGTGACTGCAGTACAGTAAAGCCAAAATGGGTGCGATTTTTCTCCAGAATTTGGAAATACATTGTTTGAATCACTATCAAGAAATGGCTAATGTTTGGTTGGCATCTTAGTAGAGAACTTTGCCTTCATACTGAAGCGTACATCTTTGTTTCTCAAACAGATAATGAAGTCAAACTGATTTTGAGACTGAACTGTTGAAGGCAATACATGTTGGAGTTATATTCATTACATAATCATGGAAAAAAGAATCTTATACTTAGAACTTGTGTGCTAGGAAAATATTCTGACTAGCCTTCCACATGATGTACAAATTGATAACTTCTATATAAATTTCAGGTGCTACAGAGCATTCATTTTAAGTCTGGCTTTCAATCTGCCTTGATTTATAGCCTCATCTTGGCTGTTTGTGACAACTAATCTCTGGCATTGTACTGAAAGTGGAAATTTTAATAGCTGTCCTCAGTTTAGCTATATTTAATAATAATAATAATAATAATAATAATAGTAATAATAATAATAGTAATAATAATAATAATACTTTATTTATACCCCGCCACCATCTCCCCAAGGGGCCATGCCCATTAATATAGTAAAACAATATAACACAAGAACACAACAGAAAATAAGAAAATAAAATAACATAAGCTACAAAACCAGTATAAATAAGCATTTCCCTAGTTTGCACTAATACGTTTCTGTTGATGCCTGAAGACATTTTTAAAAGGCTCCTTTTAGTAAATGATTAATGGATAAGTACTATTTCTTGGGTTGCAGATTTTTTTTGTCCATACCTTTTATCTTTATGTTGTTGTTGTTGTTGTTGTTGTTGTTGATGATGATGATGCTGCTGCTGCTGCTGCTGCTGCTGTTGTATGCATTCAAGTCATTTCTGACTTATGGTGACCCCAAGGCAAATCTACCACAGATTTTTCTTGGCAAGAATTGTTTTGAGTGAAGTTTGCCTTGGCTTTTGTCTGAAGCTGCAAATGTGTGGCTTGCCTAAGGTCCCCATAGTGAGTGGGTTTCCATGATTGAGGAGGGATTTGAACCCAACTCTCCAGAGTTCACAGTTCAGTGCTCAAACTATTATGCCCTCCTGGTGTAGCTTGTTTATAACAGGGATGGCGTTCCATACTCTGGGCATGGAAGTTATCTGCTCCTTCACTAAATAAAGAGTTCTGTAAATCAGGTCATTGCTATGGTTTGGGAGCCACTTTGGCCCTCTGTAAAAGTCCACATATTCAGCTGAATTGTTTATCACTTTTGGAAGGAGAAATACTATAAATATCTCACGCTTTTCTAGAAGCCCTCAGGCAATTTCCTTATGTTCCTCCTCCTTGTTTGTTTCTTGTTTGGGAAAAGTATAAGCACTGTTAGCATAAGCTTTCAAAGTAATGCACAATTAAAAGTGTAAGATGTGGCAATAATTAAAAATAAACAAACACAGCATTGCACACAAGAACAGTGTTTAACAATAACATCAGGCTTTATTAAACACAATTCTGCATGCTCAGATGAGTTGACAAATGGGGAAATTCTGGTGTTTATTTTTTAATTTTTGGCACTCAAAGAGGTTCCTTGATGGGAAGGGGATCCCAAGTACAAGGTGCCTTATTTCAGAAGTCTTTTTGCCAAGGTGTCCCCTTCACAATGGTAGGACCTGGTAGGAGAAGGCTCCCTGGTGAAAACCATATAGTTTTAGCAGACTTCACTGGTTAACAAAGAAAGCCTTTCAGGATTATAAAGCATTTTTACCAGCACTTTGAATTGTATCCAGAGAACAGTCCTTTATTAAAGTGGTTCTGACTAGTGTGAGGAAGTTGTAGCCTTCCAGATGTTGGACCACCACATAGCCCTAGACAGCTCCACCAGCCATGGAGGGAATATTTGGTGTCTGGAAGACCTCAAGATCTCAGCTCCTAACAACTCATGAAATGCTCATTTCCTAAAAACTCAAAAATGTACATAGGCCCTTGAATCAAGAAGGATTCAACCTGAAACGGGTTACTTGCAGGAGCAAGATGGAAATTCGAAGTCAATAGTTCATTGCATCACAACCTGAATTCCTACTTGGTTAATTCAGAACTCTGGCAAAGATTTGTGCTACTAAAGGAGCTCTTTGAATTAAATGGGCAAGCACACCTGCCACCCACCTACCCACCTCCAACTATGCAGACATACTTATAGTATTTGTGCTGTGTTTGACTGCAGGATGCTGCTGCAAAAGTAATTTTTAAACTAAACTTCATTCAATGTACTTGTGTAAAAAAAAAAGGCAAGATAAACATTGACATTGAGGCAAGAAAAAAAGGACTTAACACATGTTGAAGTTTAGTATGTAGTATTGCTTCCTGTAACCAGAATCCAATAGGGCTTTCTTAACACGACGGTGTTGGCCACCCTTAAATCTTTTCAGCATCAGCGCTCCAGGGAAGGTACAGTCTCCAAAACCAAAGCTGCCTAGGAGTTGAAAGACTCCACCTTAATCCTGTTGTAATATATATGCATAAAAAAACACTATGCATGCACATTTGTGCAAATAACAGTTTAGAATCTTAAGAATAGTGTTGTATGATAGCAGTCCAAATACGTGTACTTGATCCAAGTTAATGTTTTTTGGAGAATTAAATGTTGAATATGCTCATATTATTCTTGTATCATTTTAATTTATACAAAAATTAAATTTTACGTGTAGATAGAAAGGATCTAAGTGCTCATCTTTGAAAGGAAAATGTGTGGGTTTCTTATCCATAAAAATGTTATGCATTTCACCTATTCTTTCTTGGTCTTTTAGGCAGTGCTTTTTACTGGCAAAAGCCCTAAAGCATCAATATCATTTTTTCAATAAAGGGTCTAAATAATAATTTTACAGAAAAGTTAAAGAAGTAGAAAGAAGCAAAAGGCATTAGGAAGTTTATATCTCACCTCAAGAGAAACAGCTCTTTTGTAACTAAAAATGGTTCTTTTGGTGCCCATTTATTTATTCCCCTATATTCTGTGGCAGTCAAATAGACTGCATGTGATTACTTAATTTTCCCTCTCACTAGGAACTAAAGCAAAATCTAGCCGTAATATAGATCATTGTGAACTTTTCTTTTGCATGTTTTGACCTTATCACCTGGAGCATGTATCATGTAACAGGGTTTGTGTTCGTACCACTCCTTGTTGGGTGTATAAACTTTCAAATCACCTGTCCACTTATGGTGACCTTATGAATTTGATAGGTTTTTCTTAAGCAAGGAATACTCAGAGGTGGTTTTGCCAGTTCCTTTCTTCTAGCACCTGGATTTCATTGGCGGTCTTCCATGCAGTACTAAATAAGGGCTGAGCCTGCCTATAGCTCCTAGCTTCCAAGATCAAAAAGTATCTGGTGCCTTTGGGGTATTTCTGTGTGGTACATCAGTAGAACTGGGCCTTTGGTTTTTTCTGCTGGTACCAGCAACATGCATGCATTACCCAGATGCTTGGCAAGCCGGTTCCATTTATTTGTGCAGAGGGAAGCGTTAAGTGGAGAGATAAGAGCTGACTTTTGAAGGCGTCCTCAAGTACAGTAGCATAGTTGCATGTCTAATTATAAAGGTGGGGCCGTTATGTCATCCTGTATGGCATTTTCGCTGCAATTGGTGCTTATCGAACTTGTCCTAATGAGTGTTTTCCAATTTGTTTGTACCTTAGCCTGCAAGAGCCTCCCAAAATGTAAATAAAGGAAGTGGCTGTCAAATGAATCTGAGTAATGATTAATTTTTATCCTAAGACTGTAGCATCTTTGTTATTGTGTGCCTTGAAGTTGTTCTGAACTTGTGATGAAGCTGTTGCAGTTTTATTCTTGGCAATATTTGTTCAGGGGGGTTGCCTTTCTCTCAGGCTGAGAGTGTGACTTGCCCCAAATCACCCAGTACTGTTCTGTGGCTGAATGAGCTTGTGAACCGTCATCTTCCAGAGCTCTAGTCCAATACTCGAATCCAGACATGAGCAAACTTCGGCCCTCCAGGTGTTTTGGACTTCAACTCCCACAATTCCTAACAGCTGATAGGCTGTTAGAAATTGTGGGAGTTGAAGTCCAAAACAACTGGAGATCCAAAGTTTGCCCATACTTGCTCAAACTACTACAATATTTTGATTATCTTGTGACACCTTAAAAGCTGACGGATTGCTTTTAGCATGAGTTTTTGCAAAGTACAGGGCCCTTATCAGGTGCATGGAATGATATCATGCACATGGTAACTGTATGTAAACAAATAGAACAAAAAAAGAAAGGCAAAACCCCAATGATTCAGAGTTTGTGTGGAAAGTAGGACTGGAAGATTTTCCAGTGGTCTAGATAATGTTATCTTATGTTTAATTTAAATTCTTTCTCCAAACCCATTTAAAGCTTTATGCAGAAATGAGACTACTGGAATATGTGTGATAATTTAAGGGGAATATAAGAAATAACATAGAGAATGGAGGAAAGTGAAAAAACAAGGAAGAACACTTTTTAGGACATATAAAACAGGTGAGTTGTACTTGATATCGCTAATATAAGCAGTTTAACTTCTGGTTGTTGTAGGTTTTTTCGGGCTACATGGCCATGTTCTAGAGGCATTCTCTCCTGACGTTTCGCCTGCATCTATGGCAAGCATCCTCAGAGGTTGTGAGGATGCTTGCCATAACTTCCTTTTAGCTTCACCAAGTCCATATTTGTATTGGTAATAATAGGTCAGTGCTTATTTTAAAAAATAGGAATTGGTGTTTGCAGACATAGTTGCACATGTGATATTGGATTATGTGATTTTAAATAAGTAGTTTTAAGGTCTGACATGTTTTAAAGATTGTTTTAATATATATGTTTATTTTACTATGTATGTCTATATGGCATTGAATTGCTGCCTATATATGTAAACCACCTTGAGTCCCCTACAGGGTAGGAAGGGAGTCTCTCATTTGGTATCAGCCATGGATTGAGGTTCCAGGTTTTAGCCTGCCACTTTTGAACTCTCGCTTGCTGAGGTGTTCCTGCGAGTATCTCTGTAGATCTTAGAAAACTATTTCTTGATTTAAGGCGATGGCGTGCTGGCTGATATCCGAACAGGGGATGGGCCAGAGATGTCACTGCCTTGGTCTTTTCATTTTGTTAGTTGAGTAGAGCCTTAAGCAATCAATCCTTAAGTGCCTGTCAAAACAGAAAAGAAAGTAGAACCATTACATCTCTGGCACAGGAATTCCAGAGTGTGGAGCCAGATTCTGTCCCTTGACCAGGCCTGAAACCAGACTGAAGTGGATCTCGAAAATGTCTCATCCAGAAATCCCTCAAGCTGTGGAGAATATATAGCCTTCACTTGTCTAAAAATGGAATATTACAAGGTGCCTGAGAATTATTCATAATGGTGGGATCTAGGGATATGTATCAATTATAGCATTCAAGTCAGATTGG
The DNA here is from genome assembly GCF_037176765.1 of Anolis sagrei. Taxonomy (NCBI): domain Eukaryota; kingdom Metazoa; phylum Chordata; class Lepidosauria; order Squamata; family Anolidae; genus Anolis; species Anolis sagrei. The sequence goes on along the minus strand of NC_090023.1, from coordinate 267,764,562 downwards.
ATCTGAGAGATTTTATTTGTAGGTGCTGGACAGCAGTGTTCTGGTGGCCTGGATTTCACTACTTGGCCTAGTACGCAAACGACTCTTGACCACTCAAAATGGGCCCGCTTTGTAGCTCCTAACAGGTACAACAGAGGCAGAGAAGAAATTTTTCTTTGCTGCCTGTACTGTCACAAAGATAAACTCCAACTATTGTTCAATCAAAACCACTCCAAATTTTGGCTCCATTCCTGTCATGTCCTGGCCATTCCTCCATTCCAAGAATTGGCCGAGAGTTCAGCAGGATTCCTTGGCAAGGCATCAGGCAACTCTCCAAAAGCCATTGTGAATTGACCTCTTGGGGCTGACCATTTTTATGAGTCATTCACCTTTGCAGAGGTTCTGAGTTCTAGAAAGTCTAAAGCCCAACAGGTGATGAACGACCTGCTCCAACGGAACTACTGCATGGAGAGTTCCCCCACTCCCAGATCCAACTTGCTTCAGAAAACAAGGACCAGATTGTTTCTAGCAGTATGAGTAGGCTCAGATACCACTTGGAACAGACCAGTAGTGGACAGGTTGAACATGAAGCCTTGAACATTTCCCAACAGGGCAGTCTCAACATGCATGTTGAGCAATGGTAAGCCCAACCTCAAGATCTTAGCTCAGTAAGGGATAACTCATGAGCAGAAAGGTAGGCAATAAACCAACAGAATTCCCTGTCTGTCCAAGCCACCCACCTTTAGGTAAGCACATTTGAACCCCCCAAAACTTCATTTGGTCAGGAAATGGAATTTCAGTAGACCTCCAAATCCAGAACCAATGTGGTATAGTGCTTGAGCTTTGGACTAGTTCTGGAGTCCCCGGTTCAATTTTCCACTTGGCCATGAAAGTCCTCTAAGCCCCAGAAAGACCCATGATAGGCTTATTTATGTCCTGCTTTTCAGGAACAAAGGCTCTCAGAACTCCATTGCAGGGGAAGCCACCCCTGCCAGACTGCTGCTTTTCTCTCTTTCCAAAGATAGTACAATAAGGCTATATAAGACGAATAGGTGACACAGCAAGGTCATCAAATTGCCTTGTTCTACAGCAGACCCTACGTAACGTCTTCAAGAGAACAGTATCCATTGAAAAGGCACATTAGGAGCTGAAGTCTTAATGTTCTTTTAAGAACTCCATCCCTGTCACTGACATCATCTTTGCAAAATAGACTGCATTATAGTTCCCTCTCTCTGCCCTGCCCCTTCCCTCCCACCACTTCTTCCTGACACAAATCACTTCAATAGGACAATTAGCAGATTTCCAGAAGAAGAAGAAAAAGGTTGGAATGGTGCCAGCTTACTGGTACTGTACAAGATAAAGCAACATTCAAGCAGAAACTAACAAGACAAGCTTTCAGAAAAACATGAGCAAAAGACAACTCAAAGAATAAAGTAAGAGGCCGATTCCTCACCCAAGTTTAAATTTAGAGAGTTAAGCCAAAAGGTCATCTTAGTCCTGATGAGTACACACTATGGTCTAGTCTAGCAGCACCTAAACATCTATAGCAGTTATATAACTACAGCAGTCTTCAGAACTACTTCATCTCCAGAGCAAGTGTAGTGTATTGCCTTTAGTGCTGAGCTGCAGTTCTGGAGACCAGGATTCGATTCCTCACCAAGCCATGGAAACTCTGGGTGAGGCCATAAGTGATATACTCTCAGCTCCAGAATAACTCATAATTGATTTATTTATACCCCACTTTCAAAACACTGAAATTGAAAACACTGGTTTTCAGTGAATTAAACAGCTGTATCCAACTGTTCATGTTGTGAGTCTTCAAGCCTTTTGAGACATATGGCAAGAGCTTTCTTGGCAAGATTTATTCAGAGGGGGGTTGCTTTTGCCTTTGTCTGAAGATTGTGACTCGCCCAAGTGAGTTTCTATGGATGAGCGGGAATTCAAACCCTATTCTTCAGAGTCCTAGCCTTCACTCAGCCTGCTATACTACGTTGACTCTTCTAAAGAAGCGTAGATATTCTCAAGGTAACAGCTTCTATCCTATCTTGGAAGCTAAGCAGAACCCTGGTTAGAACTTGGATGGGAAACCACCAAGGAATGGCAGGTGCTGTAAGAGTGTATTTCAGTAGAACAAACTGGCAAAACCACCTCTGAGGATTCCTTGCCTAAGAAAACCTTATTAAATTCTTGAGGTATGATAAATCAACAATCTACTTGAAGGCACATTATGCACAAATACCTGCATTCCCCTATAGGAGCCTGTTTGAGTTTTTAGGAGGAGTTTTAGGAGGCCATTCTTTCTATTCCAGGTATACCTGGTGAGAACACAGGAGAAAGCTATCTTGGAAGCTGCTTCCACTCTTCCTATTATTAAGTGTAACTCCAGCCAACGATAGATAGATAGATAGATAGATAGATAGATAGATAGATAGACAGACAGACAGACAGACAGATAGATATTATCTTTGGATAGCATAGGGAAGGCTGTCGGAACAACATAGGCTGTCAAACCATCATAGTCTGTTGGTTGTCGGAAACCATCTAATTGCTCTATAAATTTTTAGCTGTTAGTTTTAGATGCTTTACCTTGCTGTTGCTGTTGTTGTTGTTGTTGTTATAAGTTTGAACATCTCAGTGGGGTTTGTTGTGTTGTCTTCATCCTCTCTGTCTCCGTGATCATTGGGTTTTGAGAAATTTGGTTTGTTGGATAAACATGAACTGGTGATAAAGCTTCAGTTAAACATCCTTTCCCCACGATAACAGCTCTTTCAGGGTTAAATTTCCTTTCCTGGGGCTAGATTTCTCTCACTTCCTGTTGTCTCACCCCTGTTCATAACTAGGAGTCATTTGTAAGATGTTTGTAACCCGGGGGAGGGGGGGGGACTGCCTATAATTCAGTTCAGTAATTTGCATTATATGGGGCTATACTGACCACATAGTGCCACTCAAACTGCATTATATCGTGGTGTAGATCCAGACTAGGAGAAGTGTGATATAATTCAAGAGTCTTTGAGTTGTCTTGCTCCACAGCTTGATTAAATTCCATTTTCCTAAATATTTGTATCGAGAACCCAAACTTCTTTTATAAGAGCTGATGAAGCACTTGTCTACATTACATTTATCTTACACATTTTTGAATGTGTTGATGTGATTAAATTAGATAAAATCTACTCTGATTTATTTTAAAGTAAATTAGAGACTGACAGGTAATTTTTCACCTATTCACAAGGGCATCTAGGCCCTTTTCACAGTGTGGCAACTTGAATTAGATTTCTGTAGGGTGCCTAGCAGTAGCAAATGCTGATTTAAAGCCTGTTTCTGAAAACTAGGGAGCTTATTTAGTTGTGCCAGTTCTTTTGAGCCAACTGAGACATCCATTTCACTCCTCACCATAACTATCTTGCAGCATTTATTTATTTAGTTCGGCTTATTTTAGCCAGCTTGGCTCAGTGCTTTTGTCTTTGCCTGAAAAAGAAACTTACTTAAGCTATTGGCTGGGAGCCCGAAGAGAAGAAAAGCTAATTTAACTGCTGTTAGAGAGATGATTTTGCTGGAATTTTTCAAAAAAGCAGCAGAGTGAGTGAATCCTATAAACTGGACAGTGTTCTGAATCTGATGTTCCACTTAGTTTCATTTGGTTCTGAACTGAAATTTCCATGGATTGTCCCGTTCTTTAGCCCATCCTTACTCTCATTTTAACTTAAGGAGTTTAGCAGATTGTATAAAGACAAATGAAGTCCCATGTACTTTAGGCTTCCAGGTTTGAGGCTCAGACCTTTTCATTAATTGTATAGTTAGGTTGTTGTTGCATTGTGTCTTCAGGCGAACCTGACATGGAGTTTTCTTGGCAAGGTTGTTCAGTGGAAGATTGCCTTTGCCTCCCTCAGGGACTGAAAGAGTGTCACTTAGGGTTGCTCAGTGGGTTTCCGTGTCTGAGTGGACGACTTTCAAGCACTGGCCTCCATATTTGTGGTCCAGCTTTGAAACCACTGCGCACGGCAGGCTCTCTATGTTGCTAGGTGAGCATATTTATGTTATTTAGGTGTATGTATATACAGACATGCACACAAACACTCATACAGTTAGGTCGTCTGCAATCACTGGGGTCATGGACACACGATTCTGGTGAAACTGAATAATCATGAATTAAGAAGTGGCTATTTTTCCCCTGCATGTCAAGGTATTCCAGTATGGAATTGCTCTGAAAGACCTAGAGATGCCCAGAGGTGTTCTCTCTAGAAATCTCCAGATCATCCTGCTTGACTAGTAGAGGTCGATCATAGAGTTGGACTAGAGAATGTAGGGATTCTTAAAGGGAATGTTTTAATCAAATCTGCAAAAAGACAAAGCCACAGATGTGGAGGGAAAGCTGTATATATAAATAAAATTTGTGAAATAAGTGCAATCAAGAGCAGCTGATTTTGGATACGATTGAACTGTACATAATAATAATAATAATAATAATAATAATAATAATAATAATCTTTATTTATATCCCGCCACTATCTCCCCAAGGGACTCGGAGCGGCTTACATGAGGCCAAGCCCAACAGTACATCAGTAAACAATAAACAAAAACAATAAATACAATACAATTAATATAAACAATAAACAGTAACACACAAGGATTTAAAAACCTATGGCTGGGCCAAATGTAATAGTTTAAAAATTAAAAAATAAACAGTGGGCATGAACAAGGTAGGCTATAACTGGTATAGGGTTTTCAAAGAGAGTTGAGGGAACGCAGTCAATCCTAAACCAGTACTAAAGTGCATTCTGAGGGCATATTGCTGAGAAATTTCCTTATTCTGAGAAGGCACACTGGAACAACCACGTTTTCAGGCTCCTCCTAAAGACTGCCAGAGTTGGGGCATGCCTGATGTCCTTGGGAAGTGAGTACGAGTCCGGGGGGGGGGGGGCACCACTGAGAAGGTCCTCTCCCTCACCCCCACCAATCGTGCCTGCGAAGGAGGTGGGAGCGCGAGCAGGGCCTCTCCAGATGATCGAAGGGATCGTGTAGGTTCGTACGATCACATCACTCCTGTGGAGAGGGGTGAGACATACCAACAGTGGGTTGACCCATTCACTTCTCCTGATGCAGAAAACCTATCGGGTTTTGGGATCACCCTATAGGTGGGGCATCCCTCTTTACCAGTTTAGTTTTAGGTGCTTCCTTCTCTCAATTGACATGTTTTGGTCTGACTGTTCACAATTTCTTACTTTTGTTTATTGCTTTCCACACATTGCTGCCATCACTTAAAGCAAGAGGAAAATACCAGCATTTCATATGGGAAGAATTTTATGAGTTGAAAATTACGGCGAAGTCAGTGAAAATCTGACTTGCATTTTACTGGAGCAGAGAAAATGAGAAGCCTATTAAAAACCCACTTTTCCTTATAAGGGCCACTGTTCATGCTTGTCTGCTTGTGGGGCAGCAGTCAGCGCACTGTTCAGCTTTGCAAATCCACTCATTTGGCTTACTTTTTCAATCTGAGCCTCCGTTTTCTTTTTTTAGTTTCTGTTTTGACTTATTTTCCTGTACTGTAATGCAGAATACTATTTCCAGGGTGTGTTTGAAAAGCTTGTCCATTCTAATATGTGGTGTTCATGAAAGATATCTGGCATGTTGGATTAAAACCACATTGTACTTTTAAATGATTATTTGCTTCAGATTGCAGTTCTAAAAATACTTAGTTATGACTTCATTGCTTTCAGCTTAGAATCTTGAAGAAAGCACTATAATCAAAACTATTAAGCCTCAGAATATCTGCATCAAGATGAGTAAAGCAAGGCATGATGATGCTACTACAACTTCAAATGGTTACACTTGGAATTTCATTTTGCTCATGGAATTAAAGTTGATGTTTTAAGCATTGTTTCATAGGGCATATAATCACTGAACTCCTGATGCTTTAAGGTAAAGGTAAAGGTTTCCCCTTAACATTAAGCCTAGTTGTGTCTGACTCTGGGTGGTGGTCATGCTCATCTCCATTTCCAAGCCGAGGAGCCAAAGTTGTCCTTAGATGCCTCCAAGGTCATGTGGCTGGCATGACTGCATGGAGCACCATTACCTTCCTGTTGGAGTGGTACCTATTGATTTACTCACATTTGCATGTTTTCAAACTGCTAGGTTGGCAGAAGCTGGGGCTAACAGCAGGAGCTCACCTTGCTCCCCATTTTCGAACCGCCAACCTTTCGGTTAGCAAGTTCAGCAGCTCAGTGGTTTAAGCCACTGTACCATTGGGGGCTCCACTGATGCTTTACTTAATAGTAAAATGAAGTACCATTTTAAATTATTTTTACGTATGCTAAAAGGCTATAGGAAGACTATCACATCTTGCTTCTCAGGTGATAATTATATATGATGCAAGAGCTTAATTTACTGAAATAGATTTTCTTAACGTATCAACCATGAATCTTGTTTTTTGAATTATCAGCTTGAAAAAGTGCATTATCTTTTCAAAATGACAGACACTTGCTTAACTGTGCATTTTAGCAGTGGGAGAGATTCTATCCTTCTAAGGGAAAGAATCTAAGTACATCTCTGTGTTCACAAGACCGTAGAAGTTGCTGAGCTCTGACCCAGATTATCCTTCGTTTGTGATGTTTATTTTTAGATCTTACACTCTTATCATCTATAATGTAGGTAATTTTTCCAGAGGAAGGATATATTTAATTCACAGTGCTTTTCAGGATTTTTGTTTATCCTTGTAGCGTCTGTGTGAAAGAGGTCATTTCTCAATTTTGTAAATGGCAAACTAATTGATAGGTGAGGACAGAGAAAGAAGGCTAGAGCCTGGTCAGAAAGTCATTGCCTGGAGCACATCCAGCTCCAGTTAAAGCTGGATTTTGAACTTTACTCATGCAGCCTCAGCTACTGGGGGGGGGGGGGGGAGTTTCTTTAAGTTTAGAGACCTTTCTGATGTTAGAAATATACCATATACCATATATGGAGGGTTTGAAAATGAATAACACTGAATAACATATAGCAGTAAGAGCTAACTTCTAGCACATGTGCTATGGCACAAACAGGGCATTTCATACCAATACCATAAATATGTGGAACGTTCTTTTATAAGAGATTGAATAAATATGTACAATAATGTAATTTTTCAAAAATTAGATAGCAGTTTATATTTTTGTTTTGTTGGCTGGATTCACCTTTTGGGTGTACCCATTTGATCCTCCCTGGGAAAGGACGGGCTCAATGCTCCATCCAATTTTACAAGGGACGGCTTTCATAATAATATGCATAGCTGGATTGATGCCAGTTGGGGATGGAAAGAGCTAAGCATTTCTTTTAAAGGAAGATTTGTGGTCAGGGGGAGTGGTATTGTTTCACAGGAGGGTTAAATCTTGTGGTTTTAAAATAAATCCAGGTCAAAAGATATTTCTGCCATGGTCAGCAAGGAGGAAGGCATGAGATCATCCTACTCTCCTGTTCAGGAAATCCTCCAAGCTTGGAACTTGGCAGCATTTATTACAAGGGACCTTATTTTGGTGCTTGCAACACCAAAGAGGAAGGCAAAGTCAGATCAGATGCTTCCCACGTTGAGTGTGAGATTTGCGAAGGAGAGAATGAGAAAATCATGTTTCCAAGATCAACTAGAATTTGTTCTTAAATTTCCTCTGGTGACAAGATCCCAAAATTGATCATTTTCTAGGTCAGTAGAAGCAGTGGTCTTTGAAACTTTGCCAGTTCACAAGCCATTGACTAGCAGTCCACAACAGGCTTCCAAGAAACTCTGCAAGTGAACTAATAATAATAATAATAATAACAACAACAACAACAACAACAAGCCATTAGAAACAATGCCATCAAAGCCAGAATTGAAAAGTCGACGACAGATCCCAAATGTAGACTTTTCACGGAAGCAAATGAAACAATAGATCACATCCTCAGCTGCTGCAAGAAGATCGCGCAGACAGACTACAAGAAGAGGCACAACACCGTTGCTCAGATGATGCATTGGAACCTGTGTCACAAATACCATCTGCCTGTGACAAAGAACTGGTAGGATCACAAGCCAGAAAAAGTTACAGAAAATGAACACGTCAAACACCTCTGGGACTTACGAATTCAGACAGAGTTCTGGAGCACAATACTGCTGACCTCACAATCGTGTTAAAAAACAAAGCATGGATTGTCGATGTTGCAATCCCAGGTGACAGCAGGATTGAAGAGGAACAACTGGAAAAGATGACACAATAAGAGGATTTAAAGATCGAGCCACAAAGACTCTGGCACAAGCCAGTCAAGGTGGTCCCAGTGGTGATTGGCACACTGGGTGCAGTGCCTAAAGACCTTGGCCTGTACTTAAACACAATTGGTGCTGACAAAGTTACCATCTGCAAAAGGCCACCTTACTGGGATCTGCACGCATTATTCGCCAATACATCACACAGTCCTAGACACTTGGGAAGTGTCCGACATGTGATCCAATTCAACAGCCAGGAGAGTGTCTGCTGTGGACTCATCTTGTTGCATTTCAAATAATAATAATAAGTCATAAATATCATTCAAATCCATGACACAATGGGAAAGAAAGGACTGTACTGAAATATCAGGTAGTTTGAAAACTTCTGCTGGAGGATAGTCTTAGGGCTCAGACTGACTGATAGTTTTGCTTTGTTGTTATTCTTATTCTTATTATTCTTATTCTTATTCTTATTCTTATTATTATTATTATTAAGAGATGTGTTAGATACCATAGATGTCTTTTGCAGCTTCTCTTAACTTCTAAATGGGGTACCCATTCAAAGGTGTATACTGTTGTTCAAGAAAAAGGACAGCTGTTTTGGTCACATGGATTTGGTTAGTAGATCTGAGAAAAGAGAAGAAGCGGAACAAATGATGAAGGGTTTAAATGTTTACTTTTATAATACTGGACTTCTTATGTTATCAGTGTGCATGGTGTTGTTTTTTAACAGGGCTTTGTGACTAAGAAATCGGTCTCACTCAGTTCACACAGGACTTACTATGGACATAGATAACTAAGAAGGATGGTGGGATGGAAAATGGAAACAAGAAACTGAGGAGAATCTGAATGTCATGTATCTCCTATATAGTTTATTTATTTAAAATGTTTAAAAGCAATGCTTTTGGGTTTGGAAAGATTAGCTGTTTGCAAGAAATGTTGCCCAGGGATGCCTGACTGTATTGATTCAGTCTTCAAGGAGGCTCTTTCTGTGTCCCCCTACTATATAGTTGTTGTGTGTCTTCAAGTCGTTTCTGACTACTGGTGTCCTGTGTGGGGTTTTCCTAGGCTGAGCCTGTATTACTTGCCCTAGGTCACCCAGTGCATTTTCGTGCCTGAGTGGGAGTACTATGTCTAGGCAGGAAAAATAAGATGACAAACACAGAATGGGTGAATCCTGCTTGGTAGCAGTGCATGGTAAAAGAATCAGAGGTCTTCATAGACCACAAGATGAACATGAATCAGCCGTATGATGAGGGAACCAGAAAATCTGGTGCTGTTCTAACACGCATCCCCAGAATAATAGTATCCTGATCAAGTAAAATAATTGGTTGTTCTTGTCGGGTACCTTCAAGTTCTTTCCAACTTCTGACAGTCCTATTATGGCACTACTGTTGGATTTTCTTGGCAGGATCTTTTCAAAGGGAGGTTTGGTTTAGCCTTTCTCTGAAGCTGTTTGACTCATCCAAAGACATGGAGTGGGTTTCCTTTGTTGAGGTAGAACTTGATCCCTTGGGATCCCTTCTGACCCTGAACCCCAGATTCTCGTCATACAGTTGCCAGACCTGGCTCAGGATATTCATGGTCAGGCTTACCGCTGCAACAAATGGGTAGAGTGCATGCCATTGTTGCAGGTGTTTGCAAGACTTCTGCTACCACACACGAGATACCAGATCAGTACAAATCAGTCTAATTCCAGTAGTGCCACATGCACAGCTATATGATGTTCTTTCCATGGCTAAAGCTGCTTCTTTCTGCACTCTCCTGTTTGCTATCAGTGGAACCTCCTTCTGCCAGACCCAGTCAGGCAGGGAATTCCTACTTCTCTGCAGAGTGTACAGAAGGAGTTGCCTTCCAGGTATTTCTGTATCAAAGATGATTTTCTTCTGTTGCTGCATGCACATACAAAAGCTGTGCACATATGAGCTGTTACATTCCTTTTTTGTAATTGCTTTTTGCTGTTGCTCATGGTTCTCTGAAATGTTTTTTTTTTCAGCCATCCTCCCCACAGTTTAGAAAACATGTGAAACTATTTTTAAAAACTGACTGTCACAGTGAAATATTGTTGTTTTGATGAAAAGAGTATGGTTTTGAAGGAGTTTGGCAGTTGGCTTCGACAGTCTACTATATTGAGTCACTCTTATTATCCTTCTTGGCTGCCATTTGCAAAGTACAGATTTCTTAGCCACATACATCCTGTTTGCCTTCCATTCTGCGGTGGATTGTACTCCGTTCATCTCACTGCATTCTGCCTCACTCTGTACGTTGCCTCTCTTTCAGATTTGTCACGGAACAGACTCACGGAGCTGCCTGCAGAAGCTTGCCTCTTTGTTTCCCTCGAGAGCCTTAATCTGTACCAGAATTGCATTCGCTATATTCCAGAAGCCATTCTCAACCTGCAGTCATTAACATTTCTGAATATCAGGTAACCATACATGATACTTGTTTCATCCTACATTATGTGGTTTTTTGCTCATCAGACTGGAAAAAAGCTGTCCCACAAAAATGTTGCACTGTTGCAAGGAAAATAGATGTGGGAAAGACAAGCCATACCTCCATTTTGAGCATTTGGGGCTCATTTTCAGGGGCTACATTCAAATAAAAACATTGGCTGTGATCCAAGTAGTTGTTTCAGTAAGGCCTGACATTTCAGGTTTCCTGTTCTGACACCATCTCCTTTTCAGGCCATTTTTGTTGTCATTGTTTTTGTTGTCGTCATTGGAGTGTAATGTATCATGGACTACAGCTGGGTGGATATGCTCGGTAAAGCCAAAGATTTAGCATTTAGAATTCCTTTTCATATTCGTTTAAGGAATTGTCAGCATGTGGTCTGGTAGAAACGTGAATTTCTGCTGATTTCATAGTAGTGTGCCCTGTCTTATTACATGCGAGCTCTGTAGTGCTGCGTATTATTTCAAGAAACGTTGTATGATGTTTGTGTAGCCAAGTTAGTGAAATAAGTAATAGAGTTTGCTTTGGCACCGTAGTTGGGCCAATTCAGTTGTGCCTGGCTTCCTTTGGGTTTGTTTGTTTTTTTCACAATGAGTCAGAGGACAACTTCCTCTTTTTGTGCATTTCAAAATATGTATTGCATGCTGCCATTGACACCAGGCAACCTACTGCTTGAAGAGAGGGTTTTTAGCAGGAACGTTCCAATCACTTTCCTCAAAAAGAGTAGCAGTTTTTCTTTTGGCAGCATTACAGATTTATCCATTCTCCTTCAGTGGAAGATTATATCTTGGGGGTGGGCTATTCTTTTCTCTTAATCCCAAAGCCATGGCTATTAAAACTTGTACATCTCAATTAGAGAACCGCACCCAGATGCCCCCTGGTGCTAAAGCACAGAGGCAATAGGGCAGCCATTGTAACTTTGGCCTCATTGTGTAACATGCTGCACAACATGGAAAGGGGCCAGAAGATAGAACAAATGCCAAACAGAACAGAGCTCAGCATCAGAAAAAGCAAGATCTAACTTCTCTACTTATGCCATTTCAAGCATAGGCTGGATGGGCATCTATCGGGAGGACTTTGATTTTGTCTTTCTGCATGGACTGGATGGTCCTTGTGGTCTCTTCCAACTTTGTCGTCCTATGGGTGCATCTACTCTGTAGGATTAATGTACTTTGATACAGCTTTAATTTTCGTGGTTCAGTGCTATAGAATCATAGGGTTTTGTAGTTTTACAAGATCTTTAGTCTCCTCTGTCAAAGTGTGTAGCGCCTCACCAAGCTAGAAATCCCATGATTCCATAGCATTGAGCCAAGGTGATATCAAACTACAGTGTGTTTGCAGAGGAATCCGGAAGGTCAGGTTGGGGGAAGAGAACAAATCTTAAGTGACTTGATGGCTCTTGGACCATGTCTGCACTGGAAAACTCCTGTAGTTCTTTCCACTGCTTTTGATCCTGTTATACATAATCCATCCTTGGCTTCACTGTTGTTGGAATGATTCTTTGACATTACAGATTTCTTTGGCTGCTGAAATATTTTTCTCTGAAGTGGCTCCCGGAGGAGACATATTTTCTTAGCCTTTCAGTGACACCCCCCCCCCCCAGCCTTGGTTTGTTTGATAGGGTCAGATCAGTGGAATCTGATAGCAAAGGAGTCTGATGTGTCTTTTTCTCAGAAGTTCGCTTTTTTAGTGGCATTCACGTTGACTGCACACACACACACAAATAACACTTCTGAACTTTGAGCTTTTTCCAATAAGAAAATATTCTGTGTCTTCTATAATGTTCGCATGATGCTAAGGGCTCATTTTCAAAAACTAATTTGCTTTTCCGCAAGCTCCCACAGTGCTCTGGAGTTGATTTTGCTGTCCTTCTGTCCTGACCTCAGACTTAATTTCTGTTCTTCCAAGGATTTATAAAGAAAGTTTTCAATTTACCAGTGTTTCAAACAGTTAAACAGCAGGCCCTGCAGTTTTGCAGGATGGCCATGACAGTAGGGGAAAAAGAGAATTTTTTTAAAATACATCATTTTAATTTGAGATATCACCTCTCTAGGAATCTCTAGGTGCTCCAATGCTATTCTTTGATCAGCATTGGCTGGAGAGGTTGTCTTGGATTGACACTTGGCCCCTGGCCCACAACTGCTTTAAATGGTACAGATAAGCTTGGTTATCTTATCAAAAGAATTCTTTCTCAAAGCATGAGCAAGATCTTGCAACACTAATGCTCCTGTAAACTGTTGGAGAAAACAAAAACCCTAAATTTGCTCATGTAAACTGTGGGGAGCAATTCATAAATTAAGTTATTAAATTTAGTAAACATTTAAAATTACTGAAATGAGTAACTATCAATTATACATTTAAAAATAAATATTTTCCTTGCATGAAGATAATGTAGTATTCAACTATTACGTGAAATGACATTGTTAACTCATTGTGCATTTCATGACTTAGTGCTAGCAAATTGATTTTAAGAGTACAGTAGGCTTTCCACATTAGTTGGAGTTGGACCACAAGATTCCCATGAAATTTTTAAAATTACAAATGAAAATCCACTTTTTAAAAACTTCTAAGAGCATCCCTCTAGGGATCACTGTAGCTTCTAGTATGATCCACTGGAAGTTGACCATGGAGTTGTGCTGGAAGTTGACTGGAAAAAACCGGCCTTAGAGTCTCATTGAAAGTCTGAGAGATTCCCAAAGAGACTATATCAATCAATTGCGTGAATAGTCAAATCTTGCAAAATTTAAGCACAGAGGTGTGAAAGGCCAAATGCATGGGCATCATACAAATCAGGGACAAAATGTTTTGCAACCTGTCTTTTGATTCACAAGTGACCAGATGATCATTTGATGCATCCTAAAACCTGTTGGTTAAGGCCCTATGATTCTTGGCATCAAAACCCTAAATTCTGGATTCTTTGATCTCTGTCAGCAGCATCTTTTCAACATCTTGCAAAAGACTCGAGATGTTTTAAGAGTTAGAGCTCAACCATTGCTTCCTGGGTGCCTTTGTAAAGGCTCCCTTCACAATGGCATTATTCTATGATCATATTTATGCTAGTCAAGGGTATTGTCCTAATTTTATCCATGAGAAACTGGAGCTTATTTTCTAGGATACTTACTTATATTGATATGACAAAATGAAACCAAGCATCAATAAAATTGTCCATGCCTGCTACATTTCTTTACTTCTGAACTCTTGATTTTAATTTCTCCAATAAGGCTATGCCCAGTATCTTTGTGTACTATGTAGACATGTCCTGTGAGTTTTCTCTGGCATGCTGTAACTTGTCTGGCTGTTAACAGCAATCAAGAAATGAGGCATTTATGTTGTCTGTGGAAGTCCAGGCCTGAGAAAATGTTTGGTCATGCAAGGTTTTAGGAACTGTTGCATATTTTAGTTTGCTATCTCACACATTTCTTGAAACACTTTTCTTTAAAATGCTGAAAGTACCGAGCAATTCCACCACATATGGAAATATGGCTGTTTCAAGTAACATCTCTTTTGCATTTGTTTTAAAAGTTAGTTAGATCATTTTCAGATGTATATTGCATGCGTCTGATGCAGTCTAAAATCTGTCTTCTGGGCATGAAACCTGTTTGATCAGCTTTAATGCAGCTTACTATGAATTTATTAAGTCATGATGCCATGATTTAAATCAGGCATGGGCAAACTTCAGCCCTCCAGGTGTTTTGGACTATGACTCCCAAAATTCTTAACAGCCTGCTGGCTGTTAGGAATTGTGGGAGTCAAAGTCCAAAACACCTGGAGGGCTGAAGTTTCCCATGCCTGATTCAAATGAATCTTTTGACCATTTAATGTGTCAATGATATTGGTCTCTAAAATTCAAATTTATGAAGGTTGCTACAGTCGTTCTCAACCTGTGGGTTCCCAGATGTTTTGTCCTTCAACTCCCAGAAATCCTAACAGCTGGTAAACTGGCTGGGATTTCTGGGAGTTGTAGGCCAAAACACCTGGGGACCCACAGGTTGAGAATCACTGCTTTAGTATCACTATTTCTTATCAAAATCATCAAGAAAACCATGAGTACCTGCTTATTTCATTCTGCCAGTTGCATAATTTATTTCTTCTATTTAGACAGGGGAATGTACATGTTTTGACAATTTTCGTAGATTTTAGGAATTTGCAAGTTACAGAGGGTACATCTACTCTGCAGAATTAGTGCAGTTTGACAGAATTCTAACTGCCATAGCTTAATGCTGTGGAATCCTACTTTGGCGAGGCACCATCACTTTTTGAGAGAGAAAACTAAAGACCTTATAAAACTACAATAATTCCATAGCATCAAGTCATGGTGTCAAACTGCATTAATTCCACAGTGTAGATGCACTCTGAGATACTGGCTAACCTTTTAGACGAGAAGAAAGTCTCTTGAATCCAATTTTTCAAAGTATTTCCTAAAATGTGCTCCTATCTCTTTTGTGCCCCAGATTTGATCTCCCTCTTCGGTTTTCATCAGAGGTATTTCTGACTGTAGTTTTTTTCTCTGTTAAAGCATGTGCTAACAATTTATATTTTTTATTCATAGTACTTTTGTTTTAAGTACAGCAAATAAGGTTGATATTTTATTAATTTCTAAGCATTTCAGTTCTGTTCTTTTTGCATACAAGTTGCTTGTAAATTTTAGTTTCTCCTTGTCTTTTGTGGCGCTTTTCTAAGTTCACAGTTTCCACAGTTTTTTTCCTTATTAGTGATTTTTTTTAATAGTTGAGGTCTCGCTAATGCATATACCTCTGATCATCGCTTCGACAGCATCCCAAATATTTGCTTTGGACAAATTGAGGTTAAAATACTGAGTAATTTCATTTATTTTATTGACATTGGAGGTGTGAATAAATGAGGTGGCATTCTCCATACTGGAGTATATGGTCTCTTTGTTGGTTCCTTGAGTACTAAAAATACTGTTGAATGAGCTGAAATAGTTTCAATTCCCATTATGTCCAAAGCAAGGGATGCTGATCTAAGGACATAAATCAGTCTTGCATATCTGTGATGTCTTGGAGACTAGTAAGTATAATCTTTTTCACTTGAGCTGATGAATCATCATGAGTCCACTATATTGTACTTCAGTACGGGATTCTTCATTGTATGGGTGGGAATGTGCTTGCCATGTTTTATTGATATGTTTTTGGCCATTTCGTAATCTGCTAATGTGCTTAGGTCACTCTTCAGTAGTAGCGACTGCTCTCTGAATTTATCTCATTTGTTGAGCAACTCCATAAGAAAATAACATTGCCTGCTCTTAGGTCCATAAACAGAGGTGAGAGTGTAGATAGAGCAACCTGTTTTTCCTTTCAGAAATTTAAAATGCTGGTATGGGCCAATTTTACCTCTAAGATTGGAAAGGGGAATAGAAGGAGCAATTCATCTTTCCTCTATTAAAACAACCAGCACTGGCAAATGCATTGGTGAAGCTTTTGTGTGGCCTGGTGTAGAGATTAAATGTTCTTAAAGTATTGCATTTGTTCTTTGTTATGGTATAAACCACTGTTTCTCAACCTGGGAGTCTGGACCTCTCGGGGGGGGGGTCATTTGGGGTGTCAGAGGGGTCGCCAAAGACCAGCAGAAAACACAATATTTTCTGTTGGTCATATGGGTTCTGTGTGGCACATTTGGCCCATTTATCTCGTTGGTGGGGTTCAGAATGCTCTTTGTAGGTGAATTATAAATCCCAGCAACTACAACTCCCAAATGTCAAGGTCTATTTTCCCCAAAACTCAACAGTGTTCACAAATGGGCATATTGAGTATTCATGCTAAGTTTGGTCCAGATCCATCATTGTTTGAGTTTACAGTGCTCTCTGGATGTAAGTGAACGACAACTCCCAAACTCAAGATCAATGCCCACCAAATCCTTCCAGTATTTTCCGTTGGTCATGGGAGTTCCGTGTGCCAAGTTTGGTTCAATTCCATCATTGGTGGAGTTCACAATGCTCTTTATTTCTAGGTGAACTATAAATCCCAGCAACTACAACTCCCAAATGACAAAAACCCTATCACTATTCAAATTTGGGTCTATCAGGTATTTGTACCAAATTTGGTCCAATGAATGAAAATACATCCTGCATATTGGATATTTACATTACGATTCATAGCAGTAGCAAAATTACAATGATGAAGTAGCAACGAAAATAATGTTGTGGTTGGGGTCACCACAACATGAGGAACTGTATTAAAGGGTCCCAGCATTAGGGAGGTTGAGAACCACTGGTATAAACAGATCTGAAATATGAGCAAATAAATATATTGCTCTATTCTTCAGCATTTGGGGGTTTTAATTGAATCTAGTGAAGAAGGGTAGAGTAGCAAATCCCCATGGCTCCATTTCCTAAGGTAAAAGACTGGGCACTTCACCTAGGAATTGTGGGCCACTGTTGTTGAGCTTATGTGGTGTTCCTGTGCTTTGCTATGATTATGGTTTGATGTTCTCATCCAGCCACTTGAACTGATCATGTTTCCTTTCCCGTTCTGAGTGTTGTTGTTTTTGTTTTTCCCTTACTTCCCCAAATAGCCGGAATCAGCTCTCAACTCTGCCGGTTCACTTGTGCAGCCTGCCCTTGAAAGTTTTGATAGCAAGCAATAATAAACTGGTCTCCCTACCTGAAGAAATCGGACAGCTTAGACACCTGATGGAGCTTGTAAGTGTATTACTAGTCCAGCGTGTAATTCCTTAATTCTTTCAGCCTTTATAGATGAAGCATCAGCTTTCTGCCCAGTCTGATTAATGCTAGACAGATGTCCTTTATCGTCGATGCCACCTAGCTGGGGAGGGGTACAAAATACTGTTGTCCATATGTTCAGTAATCAGGATAAGAGTTCACTCAAAATATCTTGATACAGTTGAAGGTTATCGGTGCCTTTGTACCACAAACATGAGCCAACAATGTGATGTGGTGGCAAAAAAAGCCAATGGGATTTTGGCCTGTATCAATAGGAGCATAGTGTCTAGATCTAGGGAAGTAATGCTACCCCTCTATTCTGTCTTGGTTAGACCACACCTGGAATATTGTGTCCAATTTTGGGCACCACAATTGGAAGAGAGATATTGACAAGCTGGAATGTGTCCAGAGGAGGGCGACTAAAATGATCAAGGGTCTGGAGAACAAGCACTATGAGGAGCAGCTTAATGAGATGTTTAGCCTGAAGAAGTCGCTCCTGACACGACAAAAAAAAAAAAGGCCTGAAGAAGAGAAGGCTGAGAGGAGATATGATAGCCATGTATAAATATGTGAGAGGAAGTCACAGGGAGGGAGCAAGCTTGTTTTCTGCTTCCCTGGAGACTAGGACATGGAACAATGGCTTCAAACTACAAGAAAGGAGATTCCATTTGAACATTAGAAAGAACTTCCTGACTGAGAGCCGTTCAGCAGTGGAACTCTCTGCCCCGGAGTGTGATGGAGACGCCTTCTTTGGAAGCTTTTGACCAGAGGCTGGATGGCCATCTGTGAGGGGTGCTTTGAATGCAGTATTCCTACTTCTTATTTATTTATTATTTATTTATTTCTGTTACTTATACCCCGCCCTTCTCACCCCCGAGGGGGGACTCAGGGCGGCTTACAAAAAGAAGGCAGAAATTCGATGCCCATATCAAATACATACATATAAAACAATTAAAATAATTAAACAATTAACAGATTAAAACATCAATATATAACACAAAAGCACAATAGTAACAGTCTCATAGTCAGTGTTTCGAGTTCCATAGGTCCATTATGTTTCGTCATTATTTGCCCATCATTGTGGTCTTTCTTTCTAGCCGCCAGAGTTTCCAAAAGCCTGGTCCCACATCCAAGTTTTCAGCTTTTTCCTGAATGAGAGAAGGGAAGTCGCTGATCTGATCTCCCCGGGGAGTGAGTTCCACAGGTGGGGGGCCACTACCGAGAAGGCCCTGCCTTCTCGGTAGTGGCAGGGAGTTGGACTGGATGGCCCATGAGGTCTCTTCCAACTCCATGATTCTATGATTCTATGAAATACTGATTCAAATACAGTAGCCAAATATTGATGTGCACTGTTTTCAGAGGCTGGCACAATGCTTTCCTCAGTCCTCCTTAAATTAGTTGGGAGAGGTGCCAGATTTTTGTTGACTTAACTTGGTGTTATGGTCAGTTGCTCAAGTAAGTGATGAATTTATTTAAAAAGCAAGATGTTGACTCACTGAGGAGAGCCAGAACACAGTTTTGGTTGAGCCCACTTCACCCTCTTGACAGAATCAGTAGAGTTTTTTGAGTGGAAGTTTATGGATGTCATTCATTCTTCAGTACGTGAAACTAGTGGATAAATTTGCAGTGTGTTTTAAAGTTGAATGCCAGAGGGGAACTCCCCCAATGTGAAAGTTGCCTTAGTAACATCTGTAGATTACCCCAGATTACTTTTTAAAGGATATTTGATTTTATTTGACCACTATTATATAGAAACTTCAGAGATGTAATCCCATGGGTTTATAGAAGAGATGTGGAGAATTACATCTGTTTGGTTATAAACCACTAGACTAACACAATGGTAGACTTAGTTGAAATGACGACTCTGCACCTCTTCTGTTGTTTCAGAAAATAGATCAGAATCATAACAATATTTTATGGCTTGTTCATACAGGGTGAGGCAGCATAACTTCCTTTTTTCCAAACTTAATAAAACCCATTGTATGCATCAGAAAAAAATATTTTATAATGTAGGTGCATACCTAAAGTTTTGTTTTACGTAGTTTTGAAAATCAAATTAGGTAGGTGACGTCCCCCATTCTCCATTCTCCATACATTGAGTAAACCGATTTCTGGCATTTGTCATTCATTACTCTTGCCAGCATGGTGTTATGTTGGCAATTGCTTCCTGGATGTTGGTCTTCAAATCTTGTAGGGTCCTTGGACGGTTCACATAAACACGGAATTTCAAAAAACCCCATAGAAAAAAATCACAAGGGGCCAAATCTAGAGAGCGGGCCAGCCACTCCAAATCCGTTCGAAAAGTAGGCCTCAACGGCAAAAGCACGCTCCTCACTGTTCCAACACATGATGGTGACTGAACTGTGTCAGGACAAAACTTTATACTCCCGCCTCTCGAATGAGACCACAAGTGCTCTGCTACGTCTTCAACCGACTGAATGGCGCGCATTTTTAAAAAGGAAGTTATGCTGCCTCACCCTGTACATCGTCTGGAAGAGAAGTAGCTAAACAAGTGCAGATTTATCGTTGAAACCTTCAGAAATTATTCTCTGATGCTTTGTTTTTAGGTTCATTTTAAAGTTTGTGTCAGATGAACGTTGAAGTTTAAGAGGCATTTTCTCCTGACATTTTGCCTGCATCTATGGCAAGCATCCTCAGAGGTAGATGCATAGATGCAGGCGAAACGCCAGGAGAAAATCCCTCTAGAACATGGCCATATAGCCCGAAAAAACCTACAACAACCCAGTGATTCCTTCAACAATACGTTGAAGTTTAATGTTACAGAAATATACAACAATGTTTAGCCTGCAGAAGAGAAGGCTGAGAGGAGACATGATGAGGGCCATGGGTCAGTATGTGAGGGGAAGTAATAGGGAGGAGGGAGCAAGCTTGTTTTCTGCTTCCCTGGAGACTAGGACAAGGAGCAATGGCTTCAAGCTACAGGAAACGAAATTCCACCTGAACATTAGGAAGAACTTCCTGACTGGGAGAGCTGTTCAGCAGTGGAACTCTCTGCTCCAGGGTGTGGTGGAGGCTCCTTCTTTGGAGGCTTTTAAGCAGAGACTGGATGGCCATCTCTCAGGGGTGTTTAGAATGCGATTTTGCATCTTGACAGGGGGTTGGACTGGATGGTCCACTAGGTCTCTTCCAACTCTATGATTCTATATTTCCAGATGTACATATATAATCTTAATGTGTGTTTCTTCTCTGTGTGATCTTCTTTCCAAATTTTTATCACCAGTAGGTTGTTAGCATTTTGGTAACTGTTTTCTTCCTGTTTTGAATATGTATTATTATTACTATTATTATTATTATTATTACTTTATTTGTACCCCGCTAGCATCTCCCGAGGGATTCGATGCGGCTTACACAGGCCGAAGCCTCAAAAATCACAATACAACAATACAATACCCAAGCAAATTAAAAACAGTTCCATAATTTTGTATGGAAACAAAATTATCAGACTCTGAATTTTCCTAGAAACACTGCTCGTAGATTAGTGTAATTCAGTAGAACTACAAGAGTTTTAAGTAATTTGGGGGAATGCATCTGAAAACCATGCCACTTGCACCTTGTTTCTTACCTCTATACAAAGATATTTTTGAACTAATCAAATACTAGATACCTTAGCCAATGCTTTGCCAGTCTAAATAAATGGAACTTATAAACAGTTTGTGTTGACTCAAAGAACAGTTCCTTCTCTTTTGACTGGTGGCAGCATCATCTCAGAATGAGGCATTTCCCAGCTCTGTTTCCTGTCTCATTACTTCACAGGCCAAGATACTGAGTTGCCAAAATGCTGTTTTCATACAAAGCTATATTACAGAAAACAAAGCAAAATGTATTAAAGCAACAGATCTCTCCTCTTCTCTTTTTCCCAGGATGTGAGCTGTAATGAAATACAGACAGTTCCGTCACAAATTGGTAGCCTGGATTCTCTGCGGGACTTGAACCTCAGAAGAAATCACTTGGTACATTTACCTGAAGGTAAGAAATGTAAGAGAGAAAGGTGGACTGTATTTATTTTCAAGCACTCATCATTGCAGATGAATGCTTTGTTTCTTTTCCAACCAGTTGACTGACTCCAGCATTTTTTTCTTTCCATGTATGTACTGCAGAGCTTGCCGAGCTGCCTTTGATCCGCTTAGATTTCTCCTGCAATAAAATCACAACGATCCCAGTTTGCTACAGGAACCTCAGGCACTTACAGACAATCGCCCTAGATAATAACCCGCTCCAGTCACCCCCTGCACAGGTAATGCATCATTAAATGAATACAACATTAAGCGCAACCTGAAGACATTTTTCTCTTAAAGTATGGAAGAAATCAGACGCATTTTCCTTTTGTAGAATAATTTACTAATGCTTTCATAACTATTATTACAAAAATGCATAGGTGCTTTTTGTAGACAACTTGCTTAATGAAAACAAACTGAAGATCTATAGAAGTTGGCCATGATTACAGTGTTTAAGTCTTGGAACAGTGAAATTTAAAAATTGTAATGTGTTTTTGGTTTTGTTGTGACTGATTCTTAATGGTTCTGACTGCACATGGATTATTTATTTATTTAGAACATTTCTATTCCACCCTTCTCACCCTGCAGGGGACTCAGGGTAGAGCACAACATATATATGGCAAACATTCAATGCTGGGACATAAGACCATAAATATATACAAATATTCACTTATATCCACATTAAAAGTTGCTTAAAAACCATCTCAGGACACCATTTTGCCTCATTGCCCTGCCCCAAAGGCTTGGTCTCACAGCCAGGTCTTCACCATCCTTCTGAAGGACTGGAGGGAGGGGGCTGATCTAATATTGCCAGGAAGGGAGTTCCATAACCAGGGGGCAATCACTGAGAAGGCCCTGTCTCTCATCCCTGCCAAACACACCTGTGATAGTGGAGGGACCGAGAGCAGGGCCTTCCCAGAAGATCTTAGTTTCTGCAGTAGTACATAAAGGGAGATGCGTTTGGACAGGTAAACTGGGCCAGGGCCATTTAGGACTTGATAAGCAAAGCCAGCACTTTGAATTGTGCCCAGTAGCAAACAGGTAGCCAGTGGACCTGACGTGAGTTGTATGCTCCCTGTATGCCGCCCCAGTTAGTATGCAGTGAAATAAATGCAATCCACTGCTGTTAATTCCATATGGATGAAACTATTCATGTATGCATCTACTTTGCATGTGCCAGTGTTTGAATTTCTGCAGTTAGTCAAAAGAGAAGGTAAGAGAAAATAGTAACAGGGAATGAGATGGCGCAATTTAGAAGCTGGAAATACAATGGGAGATAGCATAGTATGGAGTTTGAAGAAGCTATGTATGTATAAGAATTAGATCCATAAATGGGACAAGCTGGGAAGTCTTTGACAAGTTTATGTGTTAATAAAAGACAATGATGCTGGCATGTTGGAATTCTATCTAGCATTAGACAGACCTTCCCCTCAGAGAACACAGGCAACCACCTTTCATATACAAGTGGTAGAAACTTTTGTGTGAACCCTATTCTGCACTACTGACAGTGACATATTAGTTGAGTGTGAACTGCTTTATGGTACAGGAATTAGCATAGTGGAAAGTGTTGACTTTATTTTAAAATAAGAGAGAAAGGAAAGGTAAAATCGGGCAAACATAGCTGAAACCTCTAGTAAAATCTTGTAACCCATGAGTAGTGGGTTGGGGAGCAGGGGCTCTGGACAATAGGCCAAAGATGAGAGAAATAGCACTTTAGTGCTGCTCTTTGTGGGCTTTTTCTCACAAGTGTGTACTTTAAGTATTGGCTCTTACTATTAAAATATAATTATACAGTTATTACTACTAATTGCATAATAATAATTGGAGGTGCAGTTTACCTTTGTATTTTTCAGACATCCTTTATAACCTTCCCATTTTCCTTCTAGATATGCATAAAAGGAAAAGTCCACATATTTAAGTATTTGAATATGGAAGCATGCAAAGTGGCACCAGATCTTCCAGATTACGACAGACGGCCAATAGGCTTTGGCTCCTGGTAAGTATGCATAGATTTGATATCTGTTGATTTTAAGGACCCCTTGGAGAATGTTTAAATTTTTCTTTTATGTATTATAAGACATTAGTGAGTTATAGCATGAGGACATGTCTAGGTAATGTGGCTCTGTGTCTTTAATCTTTTGTACAGGGTTATATAATGCCTGTGGTCGGACCACAGGTGTAAATGCCTCATTTCCTATCATTGGACTGTGTTGTTCTTGGCATGCTTTCCTGTTGGCTTAGCCTAGTAACATACATCCCGACGCAGTCAGCCGCATTACAAGTTGCTAAATTAAGGCAATGGGTGCTAAGAGCGCAGTTTGTGTTTCTGTTATGTAGAGCTGAGTGATGCAAGGTCTGGATAAAAAGGGGAACTTACCCAATCAGCCAAAGAGGTCCTTGTCTGGTCTGGGCCCCACATCTGAGAACATGTTTCACTCTGAGGTCATGACAAGCATTTCTGGGGGCATTCTTTGGTTTTTCTCTTGTTTTTCCTGTGTGGACAGTAGGGTGTGTGTGTGTGTGTGTGTGTATGTGTGTATGAGAGAGAGAGAGAGAGAGAGAGAGAGAGAGAAAATATAAGTTGCGTTGGGAAATTTTTTTTCTAGTCCATCAATTTTGCCCAATATATTTCCTCTATGTATGCTTAATTCACCACTCACTATCGTCTTCTGCTGGCTTCTCTTCTCTTCCTCTTTCCCCAAGTCAAGGCATGGTGCAGCTTCAACAAATTCACTTTTTCAGAGGCACACAAAATGTTGAGAGGGGCTGTCTTCATTGTAGCCGCTGAGTTTGACTCTTGAAAAAAATCTGTTATAGATTTTGGGGAAGAAAGCCTGTATTCCCTGGTTGTTAATGGAATGTATGACAATTCCTTGCTTTCTCTTTTCCCATCTGTTACGTTTCTGTAAATATCTGATTGCAATGCCAGACAGAGAAGAAAACAACATGGCCCATTTTTAATCTCTCTCATGATTCAGACACACATTGGCATTCTCTCTGTGTTTAATATATAGATCTCCTTCTCAGGTGCAGCCACCTCCTAACCCTCAGCTGTTGTCAGTCCTTGGTTTAGCACAGGTATGGGCAAACCCAGGCCCAGGGACCAGATGCGGCCCATTGGGCTCTTTTCTCAGGCCTTCCTCTTGCTCACCATCCTAGCCTTCCTTCTTTCTCTCTTTCTTTCCTTCTTCCCTTCCTTTCCTTCCACCCTTTCGTCCTTCCTTCCCTCTTTCCTCCCTCCTTCCCTCTCTCCTTACTGCCTTCCTTCCTTCCCTCCCTCCCTCCCTCCATTCCTTTTGTCTTTCCTCCCTTCTCGCTTTCCTCCCCCCCTCCAATCCCTTCCACCCTTTCGTTCTTCCTTCCTTCTCTCTTTCCTTCCTCCTTCACTTCCTACCTTCCATCTTTCTCTTCTTCCCTTCCTTCCTTCTCTTTTCCTTCCAGCCTTTTCTTCCTTCCTTCCTTCCTTCCTTCCTTCCTTCCTTCCTTCCTTCCTTCCTTCCTTCCTTCCTTCCTTCCTTCTGTCTTTCCTTCCTTCCCTTCCCCCTTCCATCTTTCCCTTCCTTCCTTTAGTGTTTCCTTCCTTCTCTCTTTCCTCCCTCCCGCCAATCCCTTCCACCCTTTTGTCCTTCCTCCTTCACTTCCTGCCTTCCACCCACCCTTCCTTCCCTTTTGTCTTTCCTTCCTTCCCTCCCTCCCTTCCTTACCTCCCTCTTTCTTCCATCTTTCCCTTCTTCCCTTCCTTCTCTCTTTCTTTTCTCCTTCTGTCTTTCCTTCCTTCTCTCTTTCCTTCCTCCTTCCCTTGCTTCCTTCCACCACCGAGCAGGCAGTGCTAGCATATAGCAGGCAGTGCTAGCATGTGGCCCTCAAGTATGCCCATGCCTGGATTAGCATTATATCCAAACCTAGCAAAAGGATAGTTGGGTTTAGATATCCCCCTGAACAAGCCTTTCATGAAAGGACTATGATTTGTTTAGCTGCCCTAGTTTGCAGCAGTAGTTCTTAACCAACATGTTCATAGCAAGCCGTAATTCTTTAGAATTCTATTTTTTTTTTGTGACATTGAAATTCAGCCAGGAAATTCAACATAAAAATAAATCTTTTTATGAGTCTCTATATGGAGAGAAAAAGTGGGATATAAATCAACATCATCGTCATCATCATCTTAAAGCCAAAATAACAGATGAAAAGGCATCCTCATTTAATCTCATGTCATTTCCACTTTTCTATAATCATATTTATATTTTGTCTTTATAGTAATCTCACCAGGTGATTTATAGTAAGATAATAGATATATGCATAAACACTTACAATATCTAGATTTAAGCAGATGAGCATTTTAAAATATTAAAACACCAACTATGTCCGCCCTGTAATAAAAAGTGCCATGTAGATCAAATACATCAGTCTGTATGCTTACATTTGTATAATTCATCCTTTTTAGTGGTACTAGGAAAAGGTCATGAATTCTGTAGAAGGAACAACTTAGAGAAGCCTTGTTCAGTTTTGATGTTGTATGACTTAAATATACGATGCCATAGCAATCTCTGGAAGTCGGAAACAACTCGAAGGCACAAAATAACAGTCTAGCAGCCGTGATGTTTGCAACTCACTCTTGTGTCAATAGACTTTTGTGGAAAGCTGCCCTGCTTACCCAGCAGTAGAGCCTTGTGTTTTGTGTAAACATGGTGCCCTATAAGTAACAGTATTAATTGCCAACTTAGGAGCCCTTTCCCAAGGGAGTAGAAGGGTCTTTCTGATTTGTAAAGCAAGTGACAACCCGCCATGGAGTGACCTGCTATTTATTAGCCATGCCTGGCCGGAGCCATCTGCTTTCTGCATTGCCCACTTGCCCATTGTGGCCGTCTTGATGCCGTTTTCCCTGGGGCACCAAGAGCCCGTTAGACAGTCAACCCTTTGTTAAATGCTCATTTGCAGCGGGTCAGATGAGTCTCTTTCTATGTGGTTGCTATCTGTGGCAGTTCCAAACACAGTGTCTGGTTTGCTCCTGGTATTGAACTGTTTTGTCACTTATTTATATGTAGAGAGTCTGTTGGATCCATACACTCTGCTCTATGTCCTCCCATTTGCTTCTTGATAAAACACATGCAACGTCTGCATCTTATGATGGCAGTAAAAATAGTCATTTTTAATGGCTAAAAGCTGTACGCAGCCTCCATGGAGTCTGGGATGAAATACATTTGAATAATTTTGTAGAATATTAATGCAGGACACTTAAGAGGTTTGTTTTCTGTATTGAGTGCAGTGAGCCTATTCCAGTTTGGATTTTTTAATATATAAATCATATTTATTTTAATTTTATTGTAGCTTCCCCCCCCCCCCTTTTTTTTTCAGTCTCTGTTATTCTTAAGGTGTTTCAAAACAAAATTTAATTAAAAATATTTTTGCATACACTTGCCACCTTGATCGAGCATTTGAGGTGAAAGGGGTCTGCAGGAATTTAGTTAAATAAATAGCCTAAACAAAGCAACTGATGTTTCGTTGTTACATTGATAGAACTAATGGAAGCCCATTGCTTTGACTATTTCCAAACTGGGTGTTATTTTAATTTGTTTGTAGGCCAGAAAGATAAAGAATCTGAAATACAGAATCTTTGCTAGAGCAAGGATCTTTCAAAAATATTCCAAGGATTAAAGTAGCCTTCAGAGCTGAGGGGAGAAAGTATAGAATCAAGTTTACTGAAGTCATGTTGAACTAAAAATGCAACACATGCATTTGAGACTATTTGAGAGTAAAGCAAACTTCTAGTTAGAAGGTTTTAAAATCCAACCAACACCAATTTTAGAGAACTTTGTGACTTTTCCAAAACACCATCTTTCCCTAGCCCAAATTTAGACATTGTTTTATTTCAGGTAAAATTAATTTCATGGTATCTCTAATATAATTGAATACAAATGTGAATAAAATTTTCAGTGTGGGAGTTAGTTACCTCTAGATAAAAGAATATTTTACCAATACAAACAATATATATTTAGGTGCTTCTGGAGGAAATACAGAAAGTATTCTTCCTTTGGAATGTATTTTAATACGCTTGTATCCCAATGTTAATTTTCTCCCCGGAAGTCCAAAATGGCATTTAAAAATTCCTGTTGTAATGCTTTATTCCCAGATCTGTGCAGATTATGGGCATAGTGTGGGTCCATTTTAAACTGGGGAGGGATTTTAAAAAATATAATAGAAGGAATGTAGGAAAGATCAAGATCTTGGTTTTCTCAAAAGAGGTACAAGTTGAGTATCCCTTTTTCTGAAACGTTTGGGACCAGAAATATTTTGGATTTTGTTTTTTTTCCAGATTTGAGATACATTCGTATACAAAATAATAATAATAATAATCATCATCATCATCATCATCATCATACTTTATTTATACCCCGCCACCATCTCCCCAAGGGGACTCAGGGCAGTGTACATGAGGCCAGGCCCAACAATTGCAAAATGATTATCTAGAGATTAAACTCAAGTGTAAACATGAAATTCATGTATGTTTCATATGCACCTTATACACATAATCTAAAGGTAATTTTATATGCAATATTTGTGATAGTTTTGTGCATAGATTAAAAATGGTGTACGTTGAACTATCGAAAAGCAAAGGTTTTAATTTCAACCACACATAGGGACCATTTTCAGCAGTGGAACTCTCTGCCCCGGAGTGTGGTGGAGGCGCCTTCTTTGGAAGCTTTTAAACAGAGGCTGGATGGCCATCTGTCAGGGGTGATTTGAATGCAATATTCCTGCTTCTTGGCAGGGAGTTGGACTGGATGGCCCATGAGATCTCTTCCAACTCTTTGATTCTATGATTCTATGATTTTGGAGCATTTCAGATTTTGGAGTTCCAGATGAGGGATCCTCCACCTGTATGTTTGTTGAGGTGGTTTGCTGTACTGTTCAGCAACATTTGAACCCTTTGGTATAAGTAAATCCTTTGGAGAGGAAGGTGTCTACTTGGAGGTGCAAATATCTGGCTAGCATAAATGAATGTTTCTTAGACTGGAAGAGCCCATTATGTATGGAAAACATTGTATGACTAACAGGTTGGATATACCCACTGGTGCTCTCTGCTATATCTCAGTGGAATAACTTGAGCTTTATTTGCCTGACAGCCATGAGGAGTTATACTCCAGCCGGCCATATGGAGCTCTGGATTCTGGCTTCAATAGTGTGGACAGCGGAGACAAAAGGTGGTCAGGAAATGAAGTAAGTGCACTCGGTTTGCTTTTGTTTAGAGGATAATTATATGAAAGGGAAAGAAAACTGGTCACAGCAGCAGTAGAAAGCTGAGTTGCTCAAACTCAGAGACATGTAATTTGGAAACACGTATTTTGCAGCGGCCTAAGGACTGCGGCCAGGCTGCCCTTTCCACATCTCGGTTTGAAAATAAACGGATCAAACATGGGAAGGGGAAGACTTTTAAGCAGCCTTGTTTGTGCTGCTCCTTATTTCACACCACCAAAGCTTTATTTGAAATGTTATTGTACTGTATTAAGCATTAAAAAAGTTTTAGACAAGAAGTAGCCATAATAGTGTTTTTGAAGATTATTGTGTTGATTTCCTTTCATTAGTTGTAATTTGTTTGGTTCCTGTGCTTCACAGAACTGTCATGAGTTAAATATCTTGCATATGAAGGTTTTTTAAATGACTTGGCCAGTACTCTTCAGATCACAGCCTATGTTCTTTCAGCAAAATAAACAATAAATCACAAATATATTGTCGAAGGCTTTAATGGGTGGAATCACTAGGCTGCTGTGAGTTTTTCGGGCTGTATGGCTATGTACCAGAAGCATTCCCTCTTGTCGTTTCGCCTGCATCTGTGGCTGGCATCTTTAGAGGTTCTGTTGGCAGCGAGGCAAGTGGAGTGTATATATACTTGTGGGACGTCCAGGGTGGGAGGAAAAAGCCATGTCTGTTTAAGGAACTGTGAATGCTGCAATTTATCAGCTTGAAGTAGCATTTGAGTAGCCATGAAGTTTGCAAAGTCAATTAGTGAGGGTATCTACATAGAGCAGAGTTTCTCAAACTGTGCTCCTCCAAATGTTTTGGACTTCGCCTCCCACAATTCCTAAAAGGTGGTAAGCTATCTGGGATTTCTGGGAGCTGAAGTCCACAAAACACCCAGAGGAGCACAGTTTGAGAAACACTGGCATAGAGGTAGCCTGGCCTTTGTTGCCTAGAGGCAACCTCTGTTTGGGAGGTGTTAATTGGCCCTTGATTGTTTGTTGTCTGGAGTTCTGCTGTTTCTGAGTGGTGTTCAATTATTGGCTTTCTTGCCTCACTGCCAACAGAACCTGAAGATGCAGGCAAAAGGTTAGGAGAGAATGCTGCTGGAACATGGCCATGCAGCCTGAAAAACTCACAGCAACCCAATAAATCACAAAACTGTGGCTACATTCTTGTTCTTCTGCAACAGAGAGATCTTGGCTTGTTTTAAAATAGAGTGCCCAGCACAATCAGTCAGGAATAATCTATATAGGCCTTACCTTACCAGTACAAGTGCAGTAGATTATATGTACATAATGTGCATAGTACATAATGTTTAGTACACTAAATTCATGCTTGTAAGGTATTTTAAAGCTACAAGTTGGAAGGATTCTTTTAAACATTTCTCAAAACATGAAACATTTGGTTGATATGTGTGCAAAACAAGCATATGTGTATATCAATGTTAATTTCCTTGCAATAGAAACTCAGCAACTCATTTTACCCTCTTAAATTGTCCCGATGTGTTTTTTGAGGGGAAAATATTCAAGTGAGTGGCTTTTGGCAGGGTTTCTTAACAAGTTTTAAAAGCCCTCCCTCTGCCCTCTATAATTAGGTTTTAATCCAGTTGCTGATTTTAAAAGATAATTGGTTTGCTTGTATTTAGCATATTTTAAACCTGTTGTGCTTATAGCTGTATATATTGATCAGCCACACAGTTACTCACCATAAGTCCCAATCTTGGGCTTTAAAGGTATAGCAGAAATCAAACTGATTTAAAATCTGGGTTACAGCATCTTCCTTGCTCACTACCCATTTGTGTCTGAGATATTTTAGGATTTTATTCCGTATTCCAGAGCTAGCGGCTGTGTCTGCTGCTGTAATTACAGGGGCCTGAAAATGATCAGTTCAGTTAGCAGTGCGTCATTACGTTGTCATTCACTTGTGCCAGCTTTGTAATGCTGGATGAGAGTCCTGAGCTCCCTGATTATACAAACACACAGAGCGGAATTTATTTACTGCAGAACTTTTCATTCAGATGCCTTCAGCCTGCTTCATGCCTGGCATTCATGTCCCTGATTTGTGAAACTGTAGTTACCACCGATTTCAAACATACTTTGTGTCCTTGAGATTCCGTAATATACACAAAAATGGTCTTCATGCTAGAAGGTTTCATAAACCTTCACTTATCTAGAAATGGGGAAACGCAAATATAAAAACTCAAATCAAAATAAATATTGCTTGAATGTTGGTTTTGGCTCCATACACGTTAACCCTCTGCAGTGAGAGAAAAGCTCTTTCTGGGATGTGGATAAGCTCTTGAAGATCCCAAGCTTGACAAAAGACTCTGTGGGTCAGAGCCTGTTTCTTGATCATGTGTTTTACTTTGAATTAAGCCAACAGATGAATTTTCAGACCTTCCTTTACGGGTGGCAGAAATCACAAAAGAGCAGAGACTGAGAAGAGAAAGTCAATACCAGGAACACAGAGGGAACACGGTTGTAACCAATGGCGGAGGTAAATGGCATTCACTTTAATAGCCCCCCCCCCCCCCGCTTTTACACATGTATTTTATCCCTTGGTGCACGATTGTTGAAAGAGCAGTGGACTCAGAAGGTTAATCTCTTTGTAAAGAAATTATATTTACCGTATATACTCGAGTATAAGCCGAGGCACTTAATTTTACCACAAAAAAATGGGAAAACAGATTGGCTCGAGTATAAGCCCAGGATGGGAAATGCAACAGATACTGGTAAATTTCAAAATAAAAATAGATACCAATAAAATTATATTAATTGAGGCATCAGGAGATTAAATACTTTTGAATATTTACATAAAACTGTAATTTTTACATAAAACTTGCATACTCTTCCAATAAAAATAGAGTAAAATAATATAATAACAATAATAATAAATAGAGTAAAATAAATGTAATAATAACAACAATAATAAAGTAAAATGATAAATGTAATAATAATAATAATACATTTATTACGTATTTATAACAGAGTAAAATAATAATATAACATTTATTACGTATTTATAACAGAGTAAAATAATAAACCTTGACTTGAGTATAAGCCGAGAGGGACTTTTTCAGCCCAAAAAAAGGTCTGAAAAACTAGGCTTATACTCGAGTATATACAGTATGTAGGATCAGAACTGTATATTAGAGGCAAACACATTTATTTCTCTATTAAATCAATAGAAAGTAAGCCAACCCTCTTTTTGTCATTTTATTTTCTAAACTCACCATTTCACTTTGTCTGTGTAAAATGTGGTAGGACTTAAAGTCATAGCTGTGGATTTTGCAAAGAGATGCAACTGAGAAATAGACTAGAGTCTATGAAAAGTTATGTTTCCCATTCCTTTCATAGATAGGACCATAGAATCATGGATTAGACTGCATGGGCTATTTAGTCCAACCCCTTGCCATACAAGAAAAGCACAATGTCTCATTTAGGTCCCTTTGTAAATCAGAACAGAGCAGTTAGAACAATGTTTCTCAACCTGGGGGTTGGGACCCCGAGAGGGGTCGTGAGAGAGTGTCACAGGGGTCACCAAAGACCTTCAGAAAACATAGTATTTTCTGTTAGTCATGGGGGTTCTGTGTGGGAAGTTTGTCCCAATTCTATCGTTGATGATGTTCAGAATGCTCTTTGATTTAAATGAATTATAAATCCCTGCAACTACAACTCCCAAATGTCAAGGTCTATTTTTCCCAAACTCCACCAGTGTTCACATTTGGGCATATAGAGTATCTGTGCCAAGTTTGGTCCAGATCCATCATTGTTTGTGTCCACTGTGCTCTCTGGGCGTAGGTGAACTGCAACTCCCAACTCAAGGTCTATATCCACCAAACCTTTCCAGTATTTTCTGTTGGTCATGGGAGTTCTGTGTGCCAAGTTTAATTCTCTCATTGGTGGAGTTCAGAATGCTCTTTGATTGTAGGTGAACTATAAATCCCAGCAACTACAACTCCCAAATGACAAAATCAATCAATCCCCCCTAAATCCACCAGTATTCAAATGTGGGCGTATCAAATAATTGTGCCAAATTTAGTCCAGTGAATGAAAATACATCCTGCATATCAGATATTTACATTAAGATTCATAACAGTAGCAACATTACAGTTACGAAGTAGCAACAAAAATAATGTTATGGTTGGGGGTCACCACAACATAAGGGACTGTATTAAGGGGTCGCGGCATTAGGAAGGTTGAGAAACACTGAGTTAGAACATTTCAACAGGTGTCTTTGAGGAGTTTCTGTGTCCTTTTCCATTTCACTATAATTGCAAATATGTGGAGAAAGTTCTAGAAGGGAGAAGAGCCAGATAATATTTTGCATGGCTTTACTGTTTCCTATCCATCAGAAGCAGCTATCTGGAAACAATCTAGTAATAGAAACACCCATCTTCTCCTTCAGAGAGAGAGGGCAAGTACCTACTGGTCCTATCTAGTCTGTTGTGGTAGGACTTGGTGTTCTCTTCCCTCAGAACATGATGGTATAGTGTCAATTTGTTGGATTTGTGGCTTGCCTTTCTCCCAGAAACAAGGCAACAAGAAACTAAAGGAAACTGAATCTATTTGACTTCTGTGTAGCACAATTCTATTTTAAAACTCCCTCCTTTCCTTCACTCTGCGTAATAGTGCATTTATTTTTAGTCAGTTTCACAGCTGTTTTTTCAGGACTTTATTTTCCCTGAGGTGATATGCCAAATTAAAATGGTAAAATATATTTAAATACTTTAAAATACCTTCTTCAGACACAATTTCAGTAAAGTGTTTATTTATTTATTTACGTTATTCATATCCTGCCCTTCTCACCCCGAAGGGGACTCAGGGCGGCCTTCATAATTGGCATTATTCCGTTCCCAAACAACAACAATTAAAAACAATTAAACAACAATTTTAAACAACATTAAACAACATATGTAAACATTAGATGACTATTTTAAGGGAATTTGTTAGTGCTCGACCTAGTTCTTATGTGCAAACTGCGTCAAATGCAGTATTTTCACCGGGTTTATTGTGACCCAAAAAATGGTAAAGCATTTATGAGTGAAGTAATGCATTTTAAATGTCCTAATTAATGTAATGGATGGCAAGAACAACGGGAGTGGACCCTTCTACAGTTTATTCTCTTAAGTAAAGGTAAAAGTTTCCCCTGATATTAAGTCTAATCGTGTCCAACTCTGGGGGTTGGTGCCAATCTCCATTTCTCAGCCGAAGAGCCAGTGTTGTCCATAAACATCTCTAAGGTCATGTGGCCAGCATGTCTGCATGGAGTGCTATTACCTTCCTGCCGAATTCTCTTATAGTTTTAATATGCTTTTGAATACGTGTATCTGCCCTCATTCTTTTTATAATTATATCCCTAGACCTTTTTCTTTCTCCATTTCATATTACTTATTTTCAAGTAGAAAACAGGCAGTAACATTATACAGAAACCAGCTGCAAGAATCATCTTGTTTGCTTTTTATTTATTTATTTACTACATTTGTAGACCGCCCCTCTCAGCCCTAGGGCGACTCACGGCGGTGTACAACATATAAAAACCAGGTACAATTTCAACAAAGCAATTACACATCAACAATAAACAACAGCACTATCAATAATACAGTTTTTTTTGGCTAAACTTACTAACTAAAATCCATACCTTGAAATCATTTTGCAGATCCATACTATTTATTATCTCAGTTTCTGTCCATGTGTACAACTTATTCATTAATTCATGAATTTGATACAGAGGTTTATGAATTCACAGGTATTCTGGACAGCCTTTGGTGGTTTATTATTATTATTTATTTACAATATTTCTATCTTGCCTTACTCGAACCCGAAGGTAATTCAAGGCGGCTTACAACCAGGCAGCCATTTGATGCCTTAACAATATATACTTAAAACCACATTTAAAACAGAATTAAAAAGTACATACAGTAAGACCTTTAAATATATATATATAACCTATATATACATGCATACAGAAAGGGTTTTTCTTAACCTGACACTGTAAAGTATGCCAACAGAAGTGGTCCTCACAGCTTTATATTGTTACAATACTTACAATTCCTTGATAACACTATGTAATATAATTTTTTTCCTGGATTACAAATGTTGTTTCCTAATTGGTTCTATCATAAAAACATGGAAAAGGTTTTTTAAACTGCAAAATTTTTGGTTTTGCAGGACATCCTGCAGCACATTTTGTTATAGTTTTTCAATGAATATATCATAGAGTATCAGCCAATTCAATCTAGTTTGTGGCAGCCTCAAAAGCAAAGTTTCTAGAGTATAACAACTACTTTCAAAGTAAATACTGCACAATTAAACAGGAAATAATACTTTCAAACCAGGAACATAACATTTTTTCAAATGTCATTACATAGTGCAATATAAAGATGATAGATGAGCCAGAGTTAAGTTACTAGATGTACTTTAGCCGAATGACCCCTTTGGAAGTGATCTATCATACACTAGTCATTTCTGGTTACAATAATAATAGTAGTAGTAGTAGTAGTAGTAATAATAATAATAATAACAACAACAACAACAACAACAACAACAACAACACTTTATTTGTACCCCGCTACCATCTCCCCAAGGGACTCGGTGCGGCTTACATGAGGCCAAGCCCAAACACAACAATACAAGCAAATTATCAATAAGACAACATACATTAATGGATAAGAAAAATTCAGTGTGATCAGATTTGTCTTTGTTTATAATTTATTCAGAAGTTTGAAGTGGTTTGAGATGTGGTAATTGAAATTTTATTCCAGTCAGACCTTTCTGTGAAGACCTACATCTGCATTTTGATTTCATAAGCACTTATTGAAATAGGTGCCATGAAACCTGTTTGGAGCACCTACAAGCAAAGCTAGAGTTGTTGAGGCTGCAACCGTAATGAGACTTCTGTCGTTCTCTCCCCTGCTGCTTATCTAATTATGGCCTTTCTCTTTGTGTTTGTCAAGTGGAACATGATCTGGATCAGATCGACTTTATTGACAGCTGTGCCGCTGAAGAGGAGGAGGAAGAGGTGCGGCAACCCAAGTGCACGGAATCAGACAGCCTTAGCTCACAGTTCATGGCTTACATTGAACAGCGGAGGATTTCTCATGAGGTAGTTCTTCCTTTTCAGTCAACTGCATGTTTGCATGGGGTGAACCTTCTTTCTCGCAGGCATGGGCAACCTTTGACCCTCCAGGTGTTTTAGATTTTAACTCCTACAATTCCTAACTGGCAGATCAAGCAGGCTGTTAGGAAATGTGGGAAGTGGAGTCCAAAACACCTGGAGGGCCAAAGTTTGCCCATGCCTGGCCTATAGGAATACTTTTGGTGAGTTTATGATGTTTTTCCTTGGAAAATCTCAGTCCTATCCAACTTCCCATATTTCTATCATAATTCCATAAATACCTAACATCTGTTTCTCTCTGTGGTTCAGTGTTGTTGTTGTTTCTTAGTTGGCCTTCAGTGCAGCACAGTGTGGCTTGGATCTCCCAGTACTCTTAATCCTAGTGCTGTCTAGGATTTCTTTAATCCTTAAAACAGCGGTGAAGGGATTGTGTGCCTACTAGCCTTGTACATGATGCTCCTTTTCCCCTTTTGTAACAAGTTTTTGCCATGTGTTGTCAAAGGCTTTCATGGCCAGAATCACTGGGTTGCTGTGAGTTTTCTGGGCTGTATGGCCATGTATCAGAAGCATTTTTTCCTGGCGTATTATCAAAGGCTTTCATGGCCAGAATCACTGGGTTGCTGTGAGTTTTCTGGGCTGTATGGCCATGTATCAGAAGCATTTTTTCCTAACGTATTATCAAAGGCTTTCATGGTCAGAATAACTGGGTTGCTGTGAGTTTTCTGGGCTGTATGGCCGTGTATCAGAAGCATTTTTTCCTGGCGTATTATCAAAGGCTTTCTTGACCAGAATCACTGGGTTGCTGTGGGTTTTCTGGGCTGTATGGCCATGTATCAGAAGCATTTTTTCCTGGCGTATTATCAAAGGCTTTCTTGACCAGAATCACTGGGTTGCTGTGAATTTTCTGGGCTGTATGGCCATGTATCAGAAGCATTTTTTTTCCTGGCGTATTATCAAAGGCTTTCATGGCTGGAATCACTGGGTTGCTGTGAGCTTTCTGGGTTGTATGGCCATGTATCAGAAGCATTTTTTTCCTGGCGTATTATCAAAAGCTTTCATGGCCAGAATCACTGGGTTGCTGTGAGTTTTCTGGGCTGTATGGCCATGTATCATAAACATTTTTTCCTGGCGTATTATCAAAGGCTTTCTTGACCAGAATCACTGGGTTGTTGTGAGTTTTCTGGGCTGTATGGCCATGCATCAGAAGCATTTTTTCCTGGTGTATTATCAAAGGCTTTCTTGACCAGAATCACTGGGTTGCTGTGAGTTTTCTGGGCTGTATGGCCATGTATCAGAAGCATTTTTTTCCTGAAGTACTAAAAAGTGAGCCTTTTTCTGATATTCTAAAATCATCTATTATGATGACAACTTAGCGTGTTATTATATGCTGTTGTCATTTCATCATTCATAATTCTGTGCCTCTCTGATCTGTTTTTAATGGTTGTCTTTTAGCCATTCTCTTTTTGCATTCCCTCTTTGAGCATGTGTTCTTCTATTATAAATTCTGTCATTAGCAACTGAACGCTCCGCTTGAAGCCAAACCCACCCATTAAGCCTTATAGAGAAGTTTCTTGGCCTTTTGCTCAAACTTGTTCGCCCCACCCAGCATACTGTCATGACAGTTCAGATGCCCCAGGGAAGGCAAAAATAAAGGTCAAGCATCCCTAAAGTATGTCCTTTTTTGCCTTTTAAGAAATAAAGACATTCAACCCATTTTGGGCTTTCTACCGAGAACACGAGCTTGAACAATGTAGTGCTTGTATCTTTAAGGACTACTCATTTAAATCTGCCCTGTGGTATTTGAACTGAAAGGTTACAATTTAGATGTCCATGCTCATTGCGTTGCAGCAGTGTTTTCACTTCAGATTTCCCCCTTACTTTGTGGCTCAGACTGAATAAAGTGTTCCTTCCCAAGAAAGAGAAGAGAGGGGAGTCTATTTCTTGATTTCACATAATTACATGCATAACTTCACAGTGACAAATTGGGTCCAGCTAACAGGACCACAATTGCTTCGTCTTCTATGGTGCTGAAGAACTTCCTGGCATTTGAACGTGAGATCAAGGATGGAAGACAGGCCTGTGTTATTCCAGATGTTGTTGGACTTAAGGTTTTAAGGGGCCAGGAAAGCATGGGTCTCTTCCTTTTGGATGAGCCAGTTTGGAGACAAAAAGTCATTTTCCCCCACCAACTAAATAAATAAGTAATTGGAGACCTGTGGCCTAAATATTCCCTACCATTGATTTAAGTCATCTGTTGCTGTTGTGTGCCTTCAAGTCATCTCCGACTTGTGGTGACCTTAAATCGAAATTGCCAAGGGGTTTTCTTGGCAGGATTTGTTCAGAGGGGCCTTTCCTTTAATTCCTCTGAGTCTGAGAGCGTATTTCCACCGACATCTGCAAACAGTTTCTACTAGCCTATTTCAAACTAGCAGCACCACACTGCTTTTCACGTCATCTATGTCCGATCCTTTAGCCAAAAAGGCTTCCAGAGGATCTTACAAAAATAAGTAGTGCAATAATTCTTGATTTCAAGCTTATAATCAGAATTTAAAACAAGATACCCAACAAATAAGGGATGGTGAGGGAGAAGAGAAGGAAAATTACTCAAGTTGAACGTTTTCAAATTATTTGCTGGATGGAAGCTGCTCAGCTCGGCTTTATAACCATAAGGCTTCTAGAATGACAGCATAACAATAAATTGGTTGTTCATTCGTTCAGTCATTTCCGACTCTTTGTGGCCTCATGGACCAGTCCAGGCCAGAGCTCCCTGTCAGCCATCACCACCCCCAGCTCCTTCAAGGTCAGTCCAGTCACTTCAAGGATCCCATCCATCTTGCCCTTGGTCGGCCCCTCTTCCTTTTTTCTTCCATTTTCCCCAGCATCATTGTCTTCTCTAAGCTTTCCTTTCTTCTCATGATGTGGCCAAAGTACTTCATCTTTGGCTCTACTATCTTTTCCCTCCAATGAGCAGTCGGGCTTTATTTCCTGGAGGATGGACTGGTTGGATATTCTCGTGGTCCAAGGCACTCTCAGAACTTTCCTCCAACAGCACGGTTCAAAAGCATCTATCTTCCTTCGCTCAGCCTTCCCTAGTCATCCGTAAATGACTATGGGGAATACCATTGCTTTGACTATGCGGATCTTCATTTCCAGTGTGATGTCTCTACTCTTCACTATTTTATTGAGATTGGACATTGCTTTCCTCCCAAGAAGGAAGCGTCTCCTGATTTCCTGGCTGCAGTCTGCGTCTGCAGTAATCTTTGCACCTAGAAATACAAAACCTGTCACTGCCTCGACGTTTTCTCCTTCTATTTGGTAGATGCCACTAAATGAAAAATTAGGTCAGATCACTGGGTTGCTGTGAGTTTTCGGGGTTGTATGGCCATATTCAGCAAGCATTCTCTCCTGATGTTTGCCCACATCTATGGCAGGCATCCTCAGAAGTTGAGGAGTCTGTTGGAAACTAGGCAAGTCTGGTTTATAGATCTGTGGAATGTCCAGGGTGAGAGAAAGAATTCTTGTCTGCCTGAGGTTGAGAAGCCATTGAAATGCACAGTCGTGTGCACAATGTCAACAGAAAGGAGGAAACCATGAAAATGAACAAAATCTGGTGTCCAGTTTTTTAAAAAACCCTCTAAAACAGTGGTTCTCAACCAGGGGTATGTTTTTGGCTTACAACTCCCAGAAATCCCAGCCAGTTTACCAGGTGTTAGGATTTCTGAGAGTTCAAAAAGATCAAAAAAATTTGGGGACCCCAGGTTGAGAACCACTGCTCTAAATTCAGGACAGTAAATAAAGAGCAACACTCAGAAAACAGGGGAATTCCAGACAAGCATCAATCAGGGCCAAACAATGATTACCTCAGGCAGCAGGCAGCCAGGCTTTGAAACTGCAATGCCATTCAGTGCTAATCAAAGTGGCCAATTGCAATATTCACACTTGCTTCCAACAGACAAAAGTTCTTTCTCCCACCCTGGACATTCCACAGGTATATAAGCCTCACTTGCCTAGTTTCCAGCAGACCCCTCAACCTCTGAGGATAGCTGCCATAGATGTGAGTGAAACCTCAGGAGATAATGCTTCTGGAACATGGCCATACAGCCCAGAAAACTGACAGAAACCCAGTGATTTCAACCATGAAAGCCTTCGATGACACATACAGTAGGTCAGATCAGTTTTATGACACAATATTGAGTGAATAAAGTTTACTTTTTGCTATGTATTGGTGTTGGAGTCTCCTTGGAAAAAGGTTGGCTGTCAGGAAACAGTTGTAAGGCCCCATAATTCATTTTGAGGCAGTCTTTTATAATCCTGAATTGATACCAGAAGGTCTGGAGTGTATTTATGCAACTACCTCCCACACATTTCTCAAATAACTATAGAATGCCTGCTTCACTTTTTTCCCCATTTCCAGAGCTACTACTTTGAACTAGGCGAGTAGAAACTATTGACAGGCTTCTAAATAGAGCAGTTGTGTTGTAAGCTTGATGTGAATTTCATTCTTCAGTGTAGTGCTGAAGACTCAGCAGGACTGCCCTTTTCTCTGTGTCCTGTATGTTCGCTCTCTGAGTGGCAGAGATTCATTAAAAAAAATCTCCAGTGAGTATTCCTTAGTTGCATAAATTCACCGAATCAGACATGTGCTTATAAGAACTTACATCTGGATTTGGTTATTACTGGATGCAGCTGAGCGGATACAGAGGCAGTTGAGGATTTGATGGGGTTTTTAAGTGTGAAAGGTCATGCCAACATGTTCCTTGTTGTTTATTTTTAATTTTGTGCTAAAATCTAGGAATAGCATGTGGTAGGAGAGAAATGTTTATATTGTTGTTATAAGGAGCCCCCGGTGGCGCAGTGGGTTAAACCCCTGTGCCAGCAGGACTGAAGACCGACAGGTCGCAGGTTTGAATCCGGGGAGAGGCGGATGAGCTCCCTCTATCAGCTCCAGCTCCTCATGCGGGGACATGGGAGAAGCCTCCCACAAGGATGATAAAAACATCAAATCATCTGGGCGTCCCTGGGCAACGTCCTTGCAGACGGCCAATTCTCTCACACCAGGAGTCACTCCTGAAACGACAAAAAAATGTTGTTATGTGCTCCCAAGACAGCTACGACTTGCAGTAACTCTGTCTTCAGGTTTTCTTGACAGCTCTAGACCAGGGGTCCTCGAACTAAGACCCGAGAGCCAGATACGGCCCTCCAAGGTCATTTACCCAGCCCTCACTCAGGGTCAACCTAAGTCTGAAACGACTTGAAAGCACACAACAACACCAACAACAACAATCCTATCTCATCAACAATTGTTAAAATTGTTCTTCATTTTAATTATTGTATTTAAGTGTTTTTTTGCACGACAAATGAGATATGTGCAATGTGCGTAGGAATTCATTCGTGTTTTTTTCAAATTATAATTTGGCCCTCCAACAGTTTGGCGGACTGTGACCTGGCCCTCTGTTTAAAAAGTTTGAGGACCCCTGCTCTAGACAAAGGAGGCTTGCCTCCTAGGCTGAGAAAGTAGGACTTGCTTACTGTCATGTGTTGAGTTTCTATGGGTCCCTGATCTCCCAGAGATTTGGAGATACAGCTTCAGTGGAGACACCTTTTCTCCATTGTAATAACTCTTTCAGGAGTGGATTTCCCTTTCAATGACTAGATTTCTTTCTCTGTTGTCTCACCCCCATTTGTAAGTCAGATGTTTCTAACTCGTGGACTTCCTGTAGATACATACATAAGAGCTTTTCCTGCATCCCTTTATGCATCCCATTTATACTTTTAACATTTTTATTCCACCTTATATCCATCAAGTTCTTTATGTCTGCTTATTTTTACTTTAACAAATCAATATCCCAATAGTTGTATATCTCCAGACCTGTACATAGAGTATTTCCCTCTCCTTTATTTTATTTCGTGTCAGGGCAGCCAGTCAATTATATTACATTTCTAACAGAACAAAGCAAACAAACAGACATAATACAACATTTGTGAGTTTGGTAGTTGATTAAATGTCCTTTGACCAGTATCT
Source organism: Anolis sagrei (assembly GCF_037176765.1). NCBI lineage: Eukaryota > Metazoa > Chordata > Lepidosauria > Squamata > Anolidae > Anolis > Anolis sagrei. Next base: position 267,722,866 of record NC_090023.1, on the reverse strand, counting down.
GGCCACTTGGAGTGCTTCTGGTGTTGCTGCAAGAAGGTCCTCCATTGTGCATGTGGCAGGGCTAAGGTTGCATTGCAGCAGGTGGTCAGTGGTTTGCTCCTCTCCACATTTGCATGTCGAGGATTCCACTTTGTAGCCCCATTTCTGAAGGTTGGCTCTGCATCTTGTGGTGCCAGAGCGCAGTCTGTTCAGTGCCTTCCACGTCGCCCAGTCCTCTTTGTGCCCAGGGGGGAGTCTCTCATTTGGTATCAGCCATTGGTTGAGGTTCTGGGTTTGAGCCTGCCACTTTTGGACTCTCACTTGCTGAGGTGTTCCAGCGAGTGTCTCTGTAGATCTTAGAAAACTATGTCTAGATTTAAGTCGTTGACGTGCTGGCTGATACCCAAACAGGGGATGAGCTGGAGATATCTCTGCCTTGGTCTTTTCACTATTGGCTGCTACTTCCCGGCGGATATCATGTGGGGCAATACCAGCTAAGCAGTGTAATTTCTCCAGTGGTGTAGGGCGCAGACACCCCGTGATAATGCGGCATGTCTCTCTCCTATATCTATATCCCATATATACCCAAGTATATGCCGACCCAAATATAAGCCGAGGCACCTAATTTTACCACAAATAACTGGGAAAACATATTGACTCAAGTATAATCTGAGGGTGGGAAATGCAGCAGCTACTGGTAAAATTCAAAATAAAAATAGATATCAGTCCAATTACATTTATCAAGGCATCAGTGGGTTAAATGTTTTTAAATATTTACATAAAACTGTTATTTAAGATCACCCAACTCTGATCAAACCATTATTTTAAAATTCTTCAATGTAAATGTGCTTACATAGCCTTCCAATAATAATAGAGTAAAACAATAAATGTAATAATAACAACAACAATAATAGAGTAAAATAATGGAAATGTAATAACAGTAATAATAGAATAATGAATATAACAATAACAATAATAAATAGAGTAACATAATGGAAATGTAATAACAGTAATAATTGAATAATAAATGTAATAATACTAATAATAATCGAGTAAAATAATAAATGTAATAATATTAATATTAATAATAATAATTGAGTAAAATAATAAATGTAATAAAAATAATAATAACAGAGTAAAATAATAAATAACCTTGACTCGAATATAAGCCGAGGGGGACTTTTTCAGCCTTAAAAAAGGGCTGAAAAACTAGGCTTATACTCAAGTATATACAGAATATAGATAAATAGATAGATAGATAGATAGATAGATAGATAGAAAGGTTTTATTTTTCTAAGAATGTGTCCAAAGATTTATATTTTAACAAAGTTGTTAACTTTTCCATTTCTTTGCCCATTTCCCACATCTTCATTGCCCATTTTTTGTAGTTGGTATTTCCATCTTATTCCTTTGTTGGGCAAATAATACTTTTGCTGCTATTAACGTGTATTCTCTCGTGTTTTTATTTTATTATTTGATCATGCAACAGTCCTATTCATCTGGTTCTTTTGTGAAATCTGTACATCTGCTTTCAAACTCATTGATGTGATGGGGGAGATGGACTAAAGAAAATGTCACCCAGAATTTGGCCTTGTAACTGTTGGGAGCACATTGAGGGGGAAACCACCCCCTGCAGAGCCCGTCTGTGCCGTAGGAAATGGAAGAACTCTTAATAAGCCTATAATCAAATTCAGGAAACGTTCAAATAATGCGTTTGCACCTCTGTGGCCTCCAGCCTCAGCTCTTCTGCGTAAGTGGAACAGGAGGCTTCCAACAGCAGGTTGCTCCCCATGTGGCCCCGGCACCCTGCATGGGATAATCTTCTGCTTTGCTGAACAAGCAGCGTGTCCCGTGCTTGAGTTCCATTATGTGCCTTCATCCAGGACTCAACATGCAGAGCTGTGCAAAGGCTCATTGACGTTGGCTTATTGTTCTCTTCTGGGGGGCCTTTCAGGGTCCCAACATTCCCGTCCACTTTGGATCCCACGTATGCGCTCAGGCCCCAACATAGCCACCATTCTTCTCCCAGGACTAAGCCGCAGCGAGACTGGCTCCCTAATTACCCGGATGATCTTCCGGTTGAGTGCATGAGGGCTCCCCCAGGGGCTGACTGGGCTGCTTTTGTGCACTGTGGGATAATATCACCGTCTCTGTGGGCCAACTTAATTACCGCTTGCTCAGTGGCTGGATAAAAAAGCCCCTTTATATTTCCCCCAATTTCCATTCTTCAAATTGCAATGGCTCAGATTTCCTCTGGCCGTATATTAGTTCTGCAAGCCCAGTAATGAATTGAGAGAGTGGCCTTGCTGCTCAGAACATGCTTCAAGGGGAGACCCACGGGCTGTTTTGGAAGGTACTGTTTTAAAAACAACAACCAGGTTTGCTTCTCAAGATGGCACCATAATCAAATCAAGTACAGCTGAAAGTAAACCGTTTCCTGTTACAATAAATGTACTTATTTGTCGTGTCAGGGCAACCAGTCAATTGTATTACAATTCTAACAGAACAAAACAAACAAACAGACAAAATACAATATGTGTGAGTTTGGTAGTTGATTAAATGTCCTTTGACCAGTAGCTGGTCACTTGGAGTGCCTCTGGTGTTGCTGCAAGAAGGTCCTCCATTGTGCATGTGGCAAGGCTCAGGGTGCATTGCAGCAGGTGGCCAGTGGTTTACTCTTCTCCACACTCGCATGTCGAGGATTCCACTTTGCAGCCCCATTTCTGAAGGTTGGCTCTGCATCTCGTGGTGCCAGAGCGCAGTCTGTTCAGCGCCTTCCAAGTCGGCCAGTCTTCTGTGTGCCCGGGGGGAGTCTATCATTTGGTATCAGCCATTGGTTGAGGTTCTTGGTTTGAGCCTGCCACTTTTGGACTCTTGCTTGCTGAGGTGTTCCAGCGAGTATCTCTGTAGAGCTTAGAAAACTATTTCTAGATTTAAGTCATTGACGTGCTGGCTGATACCCAAACGGGATGAGCTGGAGATATCTCTGCCTTGGTCCTTTCACTACTGGCTGCTACTTCCCGGTGGATGTCAGGTGGTGTAATACCGGCTAAGCAGTGTACTTTCTCCAGTGGTGTAGGGCGCAGACACCCCATGATAATGCGGCATGTCTCATTAAGAGCCACATCCACTTTTTTAGTGTGGTGAGATGTGTTCCACACTGGGCATGCGTACTCAGCAGCAGAGTAGCATAACGCAAGGGCAGATGTCTTCACTGTGTGTGGTTGTGATCCCCAGGTTGTGCTAGTCAGCTTTCGTATGATATTGTTTCTAGCAGCCACTTTTTGCTTGATGTTCAGGCAGTGTTTCTTGTAGGTAAGAGCACGGTCCAGAGTGACTCCCAGGTATTTGGGGTTATAAATAAATATACTAAGAGCAACTGAATAAGCTTTGGGAAATCATCTGCTCAGAGAATCACAAGAAAACATAGTTAACCAATAGTTTATCTCCATGATCAAGAAATCCCCTGCCCTTAAAATTCAGTAGAAGCTAACATCCACTTGTAGTTAGGGATTACTGTGATATGTTCTTTTAACTCTGGTTAAAAGCTCTGACAGAGTGTAAAACCATAGTTTACCATGCTAACCTGAGTTCTGTACATGGAAAGATTAATTCTACCAGTCAAGGATCAGATAACCTACCCTGATCATGGTTCAACCTTTGCATGAGTAATATGCACAGACTGAAGCCATGCATTGCTGCAGACTTAATTTGGACGTATTCTTGTTTTGTTTTTTTTACTAATCCTTAACTGGTATGAAGGCTCAGAGGAAAGCAAGGGCAAAACTTCTCTGAAGAAATTCTGCCAAGAAACCTTAAAGTGGCATAAATAACTTGAAGGCACACAGCAATGGGTGTTGGACTACTCAGAGTAATGAAAATGTTGGTTATATTTGCAATCCTTTTTTTTCTCTTTTTCTAAGGGTTCACCAGTAAAACTAGTACCAATCCGAGAATGCCATAGATCAGAAGATTCAAGAAGATACTTGCACCATAACAGGTAAGTTTTGTTTCATTTGTCCAGAGTTCTGAGAATCCCCAGGAAATATCATGCTGCAGGGCCTGGAATATACAGAATATAGGACAGATTGCATTATTTTGGGTTTGTGGCCTTACAGTACAGTACAGCCTCCATACCCAAAGGGGATGGATACCTGATACAATGGATGCTATATATTGAATATACTTGGTTCCAAGGTATATCCTAGAATTGCACAAGGGGATCTAGAGAGATGCGCACAAACACTTCTGATATACTTTTGGGAACTCGGGTAAGTGAAACCAAGGATATTGAATCTGTGGATAAGGGGTCACATTACATTTTAAGCAAAATATCTTGTGTAATGCTAATTATTCTGTAACCCTTTTTGAAGAGAGGTGGGTAAGAAATGTCAGTTATTAATATTAATTAGTATTAATTACTCTCATGTTTGGACTCAGTACATACCTGGTGTTTGTTGCCTGTGGGATGTGGGTTTGTTTATTTTATTTTATTTCTTTATCGTGTCAGGAGCAACCAGACAGTTGTATTACATTTTTAATAAAACAAACAAACAAACAGACAAAACACAAAGTTTGCAAACTTGGTAGTTGATTAAATGTCCTTTGACCAGTATCTGGCCACTTGGAATGCCTCTGGTCTTGCCGCAAGGAGGTCCTCCATTGTGCATGTAGCAGGGCTCAGGTTGCATTGCAGCAGGTGGTCAGTGGTTTGCTCTTCTCCACACTCACATGTCGTGGATTCCACTTTGTAGCCCCATTTCTTAAGATTGGCTCTTCATCTCGCAGTCTGTTCAGCACCTTCCAAGTCACCCAGTTTTCTGTGTGCCCAGGGTGGAGTCTCTCATTTGGTATCAGCCATTGATTGAGGTTCTGGGTTTTTTTGAGCCTGCCACTTTTGGACTCTTGCTTGCTGGGGAGTTCCAGCTAGTGTGGGTTTATGTAGAGGAATGCAGTTTGCAGTGGAAGAGAGAAGGAACATACACAATAGCAGGGCAACCTTGATCCTCTCATCATAGCTAGGAGATAGAGTTATGTCTATCGTTACAACACCGTTTTAAATATAATATCTTCATACTTCAGTGCCTTAGAATTTGGTCTATGCCTGTATCAAGTTCATCATATGTAGCAGTATTATTCCCAGGTTTTCTAAGTATTGCCTTGTATATAGATCTTTAGAACTGATAACCAAACGGTTTTGCTAGAACAGATAGAGATTTTCAAGCCTTTGAAGCAGGGGTTTGTTTGTCCATCACACTCTACACCCCCCACCCCCCGGTTGAATGCCTGATCTGTATAGAGCAGGACCCATTAAAATAGAGTAAATGCACTTCTAAAGTGTTTGAGTGCTGCCTGTAGAATTTTAATTACCTAACCAAAAATGGGCATAATGCTGATGATCCTCACCCCAGGATTTGTGAAGCTTAAATTAGAAAAAGGCGTAAGAAGGAGACACCATCTAGAATTGGCTTATGCTTACAAAATCTGTGGTGGCGGCAATCAGTGCAAATATAGATCTGGAGAAACTCACGCTAATTTAAGAAGGTTTTTCTTAATCAGCCCAATGCACAGCCTAATTCAAACCAGGCTTAAGCCTCCCTAGGACTTGAATATGGATACAGTGGACGGGAGGCAATGAGGGGAGCATTTCAGGGCCAGTGGCAAGTCTGGTCCTGTGTGATGTTTGCTACAGTACATGAGAACCTGATGCTGTTTTGCAGGTTGCCATGGCCTGTGTGGAGGCTTGCCTGCCCTGTGTTCAGTTTGTTTGCTCATAAATACATTTCCAAGATGCAGTCCATCCAGTACAGGCTTCTCGTGAGAGACTTAAACTTGTAAAAGCCTGGTCCTGAAGCTTCCTAGTGATCAGTGAAGTGGAGGAGGACGCATTCCTTGTTTAGTGGGAAAGTTAATGATCTGATAGAAGCTTTGGTGCATGAGCTTCTTTACTATGTCTGAAGCTCTTCCGTGCAGATCTAGCAGAGGAGTCAATTTTCTTTAGAGCCACAGTTTTATAAAAAGCCCAATTTCGAATTTTACATCCAAGATGCTTTTCAGTGCTTTGGAACTTGCTCTCCCGTGTCCTTAAAACAAAACGTGATCCTGCCACTTGTTTTCTTCATTCCATGCCCTCTTCCCAGCCAAGTGATTGTTGTTAAGGATCATTAGCTATTATTTGCTCATTGTGAATTTCCAATGTTTGGGGAAGAACCTTTTAAAATGCCATTAACCATAACTGCTGATGTTGCATTTTGAATTTGAATGCTGGGCGAGCCCCCAAACATGAACTTTGGAAAAAGTTCATTGCCTTAGGGTTATTTGTCTTTGTTGTGGATTGAAATATTTTTGTATCATTTCACATTCGTGGTTGTTCGTATTGTAATGTTTTAAAATTATTTTGTATTGTTTAATTTGGTGTTGTTTACAAAATCATAGCTTATTTCATTATATTTATGCTCAGATTTTTAGGTTTTTTTTAATTCAACCTTGTTATAAACATACTTGGGTCCCATGTTGGGAGAAGGTCTTCGAAAAGGTCCCCCATGACCTTCTGACAAATACACTAGTCAAATGTATTGTTGACCGCTTTCATGGCGGGAATCACTGGTTTGCTGTGAGTTTTCCAGGCTGCATGGCAATGTTCAAAGCATTCTCTCCTGATGTTTTGCCCACATCTAGTCAAATGTGGGCTAGGCAAAACTACGGTGAGGTGGATCTATAATTGTTGTAAGCGGACGAACCCAGAGGGTGCTCACCAATGCTTCCTCTTCATTCTGGAAAGAAGTGACAAGTGGAGTGCCACAAGCAGCGTTCCCTCCTGGGCCCGGTCCTGTTCAGGATCTTTATAAATGACTTAGATGAAGGGTTAGAAGGCATCATCAGAGTTTGCAGATAACACCAAATTGGGAGGGATAACCAATACTCCAGAAGACAGGAGCAGAATTCAAAACAATCTTAACAGATTAGAGAGAATATTGGCCAAAACAAACAAAATGAAGTTCAACAGGGACAAATGCAAGATACTCCACTTAGGCAGAAAAAATGAATTGTAAAGATACAGAAAGGGATGATGCCTGGCTTGACAGCAGTACGTGTGAAAAAGATATTGGAGTCCTCATGCACAACAAGTTAAACATGAGCCAACAATGTCATGCGGCAAGTAAAAAAGCCAATTGAATTTTGAGCTGCATAAATAGGAGTATAGTGTCTAGATCCAGGGAATCATGCTCCCCCTCTATTCTTCCTTGGTCAGACCACACCTGGAATCACACTGTGTCCAATTCCGGGCACCGCAATTGAAGGGAGGTGTTGACTCTAAGCTGGAATATTTCCAGAGGAGGGTTACTACAATGATCTAGGGTCTGGAGAACAAACCCTATGAGGAGCAGCTTAAAGAGCTGGGCATGTTTAACCTGCAGAAGAGAAGGCTGAGGAGAGATATGATTCAGTGCTTCTGTGATCCTTCTGCTAGCGCTAACATGATAGCCATATAAAAAATGTAAGGAGAAGTTACAGGGAGGAGGGAGGGGGCTTGTTTTCCGCTTCCCTGAAGGCTAGGATGTGGAACAATGGCTTCAAACTACAGGAAAGGAGATTCCACCTGAACTTTAAGAAGAGTTTCCTAATTGAGAGAGCTGTTCAGCAGTAGAACTCTCTGCCCCGGAGTGTGGTGGAGGCTTCTTCTTTGGAGGCTTTTAAAAAAAAGGCTAGATGGCCATCGGTCAGGGATGCTTTGAATGTGATTTTCCTGCTTCTTGGCAGACAGGGGTTGGAGTAGATGGCCCACGAGATCTCTTCCAACTCTGTGATTCTAAGGTGGGGCTTGAAATAAATAAATGAATAAATAAATAAGGGCAGGTGGGTTTTGTTTTGTAGAGGAAGAAGCTATAATTTGTCTTTAGTTTTCTCTCATTCCTTTTTCTTTGTATCATTAATATCTCCAATTTAATATGTCTACTTGAAGGGATGCAGATGAGTTAAAGCGGCCCGAAAGTCTGAGCTTGACGCATGACAGAGAGCGGCTGTTAAGGAACTACCTAGATCGGGCGGAAAGGTAAGGAAGTGACGGAAGCAGTCCTCCCCTTTTAAAATAGAGCCTGGTTTTGTCTATTGATAGTTTTGTTGTAGAAAAAGAAATCCTTTTAAATCTGATTCTTGTCAATATCATTGCTTTCATGTTGTGTGGAGCATGGCATTCCCTAGTGACGGCACAGAGGGCTGTCGAGGGTGTTGATGATGCCAAATAAGGAAATGAGAAGACCCAGACTTGAGATGTAAATGATACGAGGTTTGGTGTTCATGACTTATAACAGTCATTACAATGAGAACAGGAAAATTGGAATGGGATTAAATTGCAGATCCTTTGCTGTTCCAAATGAGTTTCTTGATTAAGTTTGAGCAAATTGCATGCAGGGCCATTCGGATATTGTTTCATGAATGATGGAAGGGTGCCCCATCCTGCCTTTGTGAGATCGTTTTCATACCATCCAAAGGCAATGATGGGAAAAGGAGAGTAGATAAGCATTTTTAGGATTGCTTGAGCCATGCACAGTGTGGCACTTCAAAGAGCACAAATGAGTTATACCTTAGCCTTCCCTAGTCAGTAAAATAACTTGAGCTTCCCAGTCAATTAATGTTGAAACCCAGCTACTCCCAAATAGATAACTCTTCTCTGAAACCTTATGTTGTGAGAGGGAAACATTACTGTCTTGCATAAAAAGGAGTCCTTGAACTCATTGTTCCGTGGTTACTTTGCACAAACTTGAACTGGAGTTCTAGGCTGAGATATTTCTTTTTGAAGCACCCCAAGTTATCAATGCAAACACTAGATGGAAGCTTCTGAAGGCCTCAGTGGTTGTTAATGACCACAAGGAAACGTGCTTGAAACATGGTGGCCCTCGGGAGAGCTCTCATTGCAAAGTTCCAAAGAGTGCCTTTGTGGATTTTGTATGCAAAAGAACTGGGCACAGCATGAGGCATTTACATATATCCAAATCCATTTATTCCTTGTAAAACTGATGAAGTTAAATTGTTAGTATTATACTTAAAGAGCAGTGAGGCTGTGCTTGTTAATTGCTGTAGTGGGCTAAGCAAAAGACATGGAAATCCCAAGGCAATAAATGCAACTCCTATTTTTTCACGTTGTTCCTGGGTTGCCATGGGAGTATGTTTAGGAGAAGTTTCCAGTGGATTCTGTCTTGAAGGCTTTATTGTTGCTGTTGAACTCTGTAGTTCATAGTGGTAGCTGGGGAAAGGAATTCAGACTTCTTTAAATCATACGGTTTGGGGGGAGAAGAGCTAGGCTCCAAAAGGACTGTTTGTGGGCGGACTAGTTCTGCAACCTCTTGAGTTTTTTATTACATGAACAGCCACTTCTCTTCAGAAGTGTCTTGTGTTGAACTGAAAGCTATGGTTGCAGGAAGGTAGTCTTACTAATAAAAGCAGGTTTATCCAACTAAGGCCCGTGGGCCGGATGTGACCCTCCGAGGTCATTTACACAGCACTTATCCTATATTCTAGACTTAGGGTCGCTGTAAGTATGAAATGACTTGAAGGCACACAACAACAACAACAACCATTTTAATTAACTTGACTGCAAAGATACAGAATGGGGGACAATGCCTGGCTCGAGAGCAGTACATGTGAAAAAGATATTGGAGTCCTCGTGGACAACAAGTTAAACATGAGCCAACAATGTGATGCGGCAGCAAAAAAAGCCAATGGGATTGTGGCCTGCATCACTAGGAGCATAGTGTCTAGATCCAAGGGAGTCATGCTACCCATCCTCTATTCTGCCTTGGTTAGACCACGTCTGGAATATTGTGTCCAATTCTGGGCACCACAATTGAAGAGAGATATTGACAAGCTGGAATGTGTCCAGAGGAGGGCGACTAAAATCAAGGGTCTGGAGAACAAGCCCTATGAGGAGTGGCGTAAAGAGCTGGGCATGTTTAGCCTGAAGAAGAGAAGGCTGAGAGGAGACATGATGGCCATGTATAAATATGTGAGAGGAAGCCACAGGGAGGAGGGAGCAAGCTTGTTTTCTAATTCCCTAGAGACTAGGACATGGAACAATGGCTTCAAACTACAAGAAAGGAGATTCCATTGGAACATTAGGAAGAACTTCCTGACTGTGAGAGCTGTTTAGCAGTGGAATTCTCTGTCCCGGAGTGTGGTGGAGCTCCTTCTTTGGAGGCTTTTAAACAGAGTCTGGATGGCCACCTGTCAGGGATGCTTTGAATGCAATATTCCTGCTTCTTGGCAGGGGGTTGGACTGGCTGGCCCATGAGGTCTCTTCCAACTCTTTGATTCTATGTGTCAAGGACTTCGTCTGGGCATATTAGGTGTGCTTGGCCAAGAACTTAAGTGAATTCTTTACTTAGATATGATGCCACCCAAATGCCATCCCTCACTACTTGAACATGTTGTGATAACTTCCCAGCCTTCATTCTAGTTGTGTAATGGAAGTCTGGTGATATTGGCATAGATCAAATATAGCATAACTTGTTCTTGATAGGAAATTGTGGAATGCCAGCCCCAGGGCCGAGGGAAAGGAGAGTAGGTCTTGGGACAATGATGAGTAATAAATTGCTACCCCTGATCTGACATCCTTTATCCAATGCTACAGATTTTCCTCTGGAAACATTCATTCTTAGATCTACTTACTTGATTTAATAACTGTTCAGCTGCATATCTGTAGATACTAGAAGAAAATATTTATTCTCTAGACTGTATTAAATGTATTGTATGCATTGTGAAGTGTAAGAGAATGCGATGTTTAAACTCCTATAAAGTTTCTTTTTATTTTCAGAGGCTCCAATGATCCCTCTTCCACTCCGTTGCTGTCCAACAGTCACAATCAGGTAAACAGACACCCTGCATTTCAGAAACATTCTGCTTTCTGTTTCACATGTGGCTGATTACTTTAAAAAATGCATTCTCCAAAACCATGTTCCAGGTCTCTCACTCAGATGCCGATCTACACAAAAAGCGTGAGCATTTAGTGGAGCGGACCCGGAGGGAGGCCCAGCTTGCTGCACTGCAGTATGAGGAGGAGAAGATGCGGACAAAACAAATCCAGCGGGAAGCTGTGCTTGATTTTGTCAAAGTAAGGACCTTCTGAAGAGAGAGGCAGCAATATTAGCTCTGTGTTTGCTGTATACACAGCAGGTGCCTTGGTGTATTCCATCTCTTAGGGCTACATATGTAAAGAGTATACTTTTTCTTGAGAAAGGTCATCGGGCAGTGCTTCGCAACCTTCCTAATGTCACAATCCCTTAATACAGTTCCTCATGTTATGGTGACCCCCAACCATAAAATTATTTTCATTGCTACTTCATAACTGTCATTTTGCCACTGCTATAAATCGTAATGTAAATATCTGATATGCAGGATGCATTTTCATTCACTAGGTCAAATTTGGCACAAATACCCAATACGCCCAAATTTGAATACTGGAGGGGTTCTGGGGGGCGGGGTATTGATATTGTCATTTGGGAGTTGTAGTTGCTGGGATTTATAGTTCACCTACAATCAAAGAGCATTCTGAACTCCACCAACTATGAAATTGAACCAAACTTGGCACACAGAACTCCCATGACCAACATAAAATACTGGAAGGGTTTGGTGGGCATTGACCTTGAGTTTTGGAGTTGTAGTTCACCTACATCCATAGAGCACTTTGGCCTCAAATAATGATGGATTTGGACCAAACTTGGCACGAATATTTCCAAATATGAACACAGATGGAGTTTGGGGAAAACAGACCTTGACATTTGGGAGTTGTAGTTGCTGGGATTTATAGTTCACCTACAATCAAAGAATTCCACCAATGATAGAATTGAGGCAAACTTCCCACACAGAACCCCCATGACCAACAGAAATTATTGTGTTTTCTGAAGATCTTTGCCAACCCCTCTGACACCCCCTCGCAACTCCCCCAGGGGTCCCGACCCCCAGGTTGAGAAACACTGATCTAGACTGTCAAATTAACGCTTTGACTAGGAAAGCTCACTGCAATGGGATACTGGGATTTGTAGCTTGGTGAGACACCAGCATTAGCTTCTAAAACTACAACTGACAGCATTCCATGAAGCCATGACAAAGTATTGTCAAACTGCTTCAAATTCGACAGTGTAGATGCAGCTTGAGAGCCTCCAAGCCCCCCTGCCCCTTCCCAGGAGTCCCGACCCCCAGGTTGAGAAACACTGCCATAGAAGCATATAGCCTTGCAGTAAAAACAGCTCAAACATAATTTTAAAAAACAAAGCAAGGCCAGTAAAGCTATGCAAATATCATTACAGAAGTAGAGCACAAGATCTCTCTGTCCACCCCACCCAAAGCTCAATCCCAGAAGAAAGCTTCAGGGCATCATTGCTCCAACCATAGTATACTAGCCATGTGACTATGTACATACAGGGAGAGGTTTGGCCCGCTTTGTGACCACAGCTCCTCGGAATAGAAGCAGCTTCTGAGAAAAATCTTCTCAGAGGAGCTTTCTGCTTTTCTGAGCAGTTTGTAGAGGCTGGAGTTACAGATGTGCTCCATATGTCTCTGTAGGGCTTATGCTTGGCATGGTGACCTGCCACATCTCGAATCCATTTACACACACATAAACCACCATTAACTTTAGTATTAACCCTGATAAAGCCTATGACTGGCTACTTCATATGCCAGGAAACACTAAGATACAAGCTGCTTTTTCTTGCTTCTGAAACCTGATGAAGAAGTAGTAATAAAGAACGAAGTTTGACATTTTATAGAACAGTATGTTTTTCCACTTGTTCTGTGCCTGGCATTTTGTTCTTTGAGATTTTTGCCTTGCATATGGTGAACTCTTCCAGTTGTGTCTTTGGTTGGGACTATAACACAGCCGCCTTTTGCTGTTTGCTAGCTATATGCAGAAGGAAAGATATCACAGAAGGTGGTGGAAATCAGTAATCATTTTTAGAATATGTCAAGGATTCTGCCAGCTTCATGCTCGGGGCAGTAGTGTAGTGATACACTCTGAGGTTGAGATATCACAGCGCAGTAGCTGTGAAAGATCACGGGTGTGCTTGGTTCCAGAATTGATAAACCCGTACTTCAACATGTTGTCGAAGGCTTTCATGCCTGGAATCACTGGGTTGCTGTGAGTTTTCCGGGCAACCCAGGCCATGTTCTAGAAGCATTCTCTTCTGATGTTTCACCCATATCTATGGCAGGGATCCTCAGAGGTTGAGGCGTCTTTTGGAAACAAGGCAAGTGAGGTTTATGTATCTGTGGAATGTCCAGGGTGGAAGAAAGAAGTCTTGTCTGTTTGATGCAAGTGTGAATGTTGTGATTGGCCAGCTTGATTAGCATTGAATGGCCTTCCAGCTTCAAAGCCTGACTGCTTCTTGCCTGGGGGAATCCTTTATTGGGAGATGTTAGCTGGCCCTGTTTTACAAGTGTTGTTCTTTATTTGCTGTCCTGATTTTAGAATTTTAACACTGATAGCCAGATTTTGTACTGGCTACCAGTATTAAAAAACACTTTGCCTGACTGGTTGCTGCCTGGAAGGGGGGGGGGGGATCCTTAGTTGGGAGGTGCTGTCTGGCCCTGATTTATTCTTGTCTGGAATTCCCCTGTTTTTTTAGTGTTGCTCTTTATTTACTGTCCTGATTTTAGAGGTTTTTAAAATACTGGTAGCCAGATTTTGTTCATTTTCATGTCTCCTCTCTTCTGTTGAAATTTAATGGCTTCTCTGTGTAGTCTGGTGATTGTTAGAGTGCTCCAGCATTTCTGTGTTTCCAGTTAATAGTATGTGTCTAGGTTGGTTCATCAGGTGCTCTGCTATGGCTGGCTTATCTGGTTGAATTAATCTGCAGTGCATTTCATGTTCCTTGATTCGTGTCCGGGCAATGCTGGTGTGTTTGGTGGTTCCAATGTAGACTTGTCTACAGCTGCATAGTATACGGTAGACTCCTGCAGAGGTGAGAGGATCCCTTTTGTCTTATTTCACAGTTTTGATCACAATTCCTTTTCTGACCAGCTTATTGTGCTTTACCATCGGGGCAAAGCTAATCCTGATTTTGACAAATACTTGTCAAGACCTACAGAAAGAAGCTTATTACGATTTATATAATGCCATCAACGTACATGGTGTTTTACATGTAAAAAAAGAGAAAGACATTCAGGCTGTGCCTTCCTCAGTTGCCTTTCTCAGTTGCTCAGAATGAAAGTGAGCTGTATTTAAGATGTATTTAAAAACACGGAGATAAAGATTCTTACTATGCTCTGTTCCTTGAGGTTTCTTTACATAAAGCAAGCTTTTTGATGCCAACTCTGACTTCTTTCTGGGCAGATTGCTTATGTTCGCAGGTCACTAAATTTAGTTTAGAAATTGCATATGTTAGTGAAGAAACACTTATTCCTGGCAGCACTTTTCATTCCGAGAAATAAGCCTCTCCTTTTGACTATGAGAACCAAAACTTTTCACTTCTGTTATGCATCTCCTGCTTGTAGCAAGTACTCTAATGTCTCCAAAATATTCCCTGCCATCCTTGTTGTACCACCACACATTTCTATTACGAATCAAACCTGTACTTTTTCCCTCCTCTTACCATATTTTTCTTTTCTTTCTTCCAAAGCAAAAGGCATCCCAGACTTCTCAGAAGCAAAGCACTCTGGATAGTGAGGTAAGAATGGAAAGCAGTAAGCTGCCTTTTGTCATTCTTTAATGATCTTTATGGGAAATACTTAGGATTTATGCCTGTGTTTGCTAGTGGTGTTCTTACTGGAAAGTGAACTCAACTTGGAGTGTGTGGAATTTGCCTAAAAATAAAAATACTGACTACTGTGTTGTAACAGAGTTGTCTTTCTTTAGTTTTTTCAATGTAATTTCTCTTTTTTTCAACTTATTGTTTTCACTTTGGACTGTACATTTTCCTCTGTAGCCTGACTTTTCCAAGTAATAAATATATGTATATAAATCAATTTAGATATTTTAAAACATTATTTTAATATAGTAATACTGAGGTTAGTGCTGATAATATCCTGTACATTTTCCTCTATAGCCTGACATTTCCAAGTAATAAATATATGTATATAAATCAATTTAGATATTTTAAAACATTATTTTAACATAGTAATACTTAGGTTAGTGCTGATAACATCCTAAAATGCACTTGTGATTTTCCTTGCTGTTCACCTATTTCATGATTAATAAGTAGTTAATTCCGAACTTTTAAAATTACTGCTAAAACCTTTGGAAGTGAACCACAAGGCTGTTTTCATTTACACTGCTTAACTCCATTGACCAGACGGTCTCTGCTTTTGTGTAGTTGCAACTTCATGGCATCACAGCTGAATGTGCTGCTTTCCAGAATGCTTTTTTCATGCAGTTCTTGCAACCATCTTAGGCTTGTCACACTGCCAACCCTCGAGTCTCATATCAATGCGTGAAAGCACAGTTTGGGTTGATTCTCAGCCACCCCCTCTCCTTCCCTTTGGCATTTGGATTTCCCCATAAGACATTTTAGGACAGCAAAAGGCTATATTTCCTTGTTTTATTAATGGATTTTTTTTTACTTTGCGATATGCTAAATCACAAATGTAATTTAATATGCCAGAAATACACAGAAAATGCTTTCCAGTAATCGTTGCTTCCTGACTCTGGACTGTTTCCAAATAGTACTGTTCTTTTTCATTTTATCTTTGTTTCGGTCCCTCCCAAGCTGTGTCTGTGTGTGTTCTTTCCTAAGGATTGCCTTGTTCTCCACTGAGCAGCTTTGAATGCTGAATTGTGCTTCATTTTGGAGACAATAGCCAAAAGCAAACTAGCTCCTGAATCGGTTGCAGATGTGTTGGATGCAGAGATTATTAAAATACTAATGGGATGTTTTCCCTTCCCCCCAAGCTAGAATATACTGATGGCTGCCATGTGCCGTCTCAAGAGAGAAATGTACACATTCCAGATGTCTCTGTCTGTCTTCATATTGTGTTGTGGTGTTTTCTGCTTCTGACGTTGCCCTGTTTCCCACATCCCCAGTGTCCCTTTCCATCCAGAAGGTCTCAGCATACTGATGACAGTGCCTTGCTGGTGGTAAGAACTCTGCACGCAATGTGTCCTTCTCCTAGATCGTAGTTAGCATGTCCTTTACAGTTTGATCAGGTTGGGTAGCTCTTCTCTGCTCTAAATAGCATAAAACATGGGTGTCTCCCAATCCCTGTCTGAGCAATAATAGTTGTGCTGAAACTTGTTGTCTTGGGGTGCCTCTGCACTGTAGAATTAATGTAGTTTGACACTACTGACTTAACTAAGTGCTGTGGAATCCTGGGAGTTATAGTTTGGTGAAGTACCAGCACTCTTTGGCAGGGGAGGCATAAGACTTCTCTTGCTCCTTTTCTTCCTTGCAGTTGGTTTAAGCCAGGTACGAGCAAACTTCGGCCCCCCCAGGTGTTTTGGACTTCAACTTCGGCTGTTAGGAATTGTGAGAGTTAAAATCCAAAACACCTGGAAGACCAAATTTATTTATTTATTTATTTACAGATTTTATATTCCGCCATTCTCACCCCGCAGGGGACTCAGGGCGTATTACAGTGTACACATATATGGCAAACATTCAATGCCAATTTTTGACATACAAACATATACAGACATACACGGAGGCTATTTAACTTTTTCTGGCCGCCAGGGGAGCTGACGCTTTCATCGTCCATCTGCGATGCTGATGAAGCACTTCTGCATTCCTTGCATACTTCCCCGCTGGAATGCCTTGCTGGAGTCTTCTTCTTCTTCATAAATCAGTTAATTTAGCCTCCCCACACTTTAAGGTGGTACTTTATTTTCCTACTTGACAGCTGCAACTGTCTTTCGGGTTGCAAAGGTCGACAACAGGCTACACACAATTGGTTGGAAACCCACTCCAACCCAGGCTGGCTTCGAACTCATGACCTTTTTGGTCAGAGTGATCTTAATGCAGCTGACACTCAGCCAGCTGCGCCACAATCCCGGTGCAAAGTTTGTCCGTGCCTGGTCTATAGAAACACATCTACATATCCATTAAGATATGGTTGTAAATAAGCTTTAGAAGAGCTAACCCTTGAAGCACGACGCTCGGATTTTCTCTGCCCTGTTCTTAGATATGGATAATCTTGTAATGCCCTAAATGTGACCTTCTAGTCGCCGGTTGAGCATTGCATATCCAGGACGAGAATATGATACCAATTTGAAAGATCTGTAATTGCTCATATCTTCCATGCATGACAAACATTCACTGAGTTGTTGAGAGGGCTTCCTGTCATTCTGTAATTTGGAAAGTCATCATCTGAATTCCACAATGTGAATCCCAGCCTGGGAGAAAAAATGGGATATAAATCCAATAAACTGAACAGAATAATGAATTAAGTCAGTGAAGGTCCCTATCCTCTTCAGCGGTATGATTCCCACTTTTTAAAGGTCCATCAACATTTCACTTAACATCACTCCATGTTTTATGCTATTTCCTTCCACTGTTGGTATCCTAAAAACAGTTATCGGACTCTACTTTCTTGCTTTCCTTTGTCTATAGAAAACTTTTCTGCTCTGCCTTCTTTCACATGCATGAGTTGCATGCTCCCAGTGTATTTCTCCATTTTTTTTACTACGCACTGATGATTTCATGTGCATTCCTGATTTGTCAACTCAGGAAAAGTGGAACGTAATCTAGATGTAAAATCACCAGAATTGTTCACTCTTTGTCTTAGCTATTATGTTTAGAGTACACATTTTCTTGTTCATGTTTTAACGAACAGATGGAAGGAAACAGAAAATGGGTTCCTACATTTGGGTGGCTGAGAATCCTATTTTGTTTTGACTCTGGTTAAAGTTGGCGACCATCCAAACCTTAAAGAGGACTGGGACAATTCATGGCAAGATGACAGCAGCACAACCAGTCTCATGAGCATGTACACTATGGAAAGGGCCATGTTATATCTCCACTGGCCCTTGGTTGAGATTTTTTCCCCCAAGGATAACGTTAGACACCGGAAAAATGAGCATTTTGCCTTTTCTAACTAGAGAATGTTCAATCTGTTCAAAGTAATTGTTCTTCATTAAAATATAAGCAAGCCAGTTAGAAACAAAAGTGTAGTGCACAAGTGTGTCATCTTGAGTTGCTTTTTTGTGTGCCTTTTTTCTAGCATTCTTGTAAACGTCAATGTAAGATGCTTCTTTTCACTTTCTCTAGCTATTTTACTTTTATAAGCCCTGTGAAAGTGGGATTTGTGTGGAATGGACCATACTATATTTGACTTACTTGCTTGGTTTATAGTGATTATTCTCTTCTTTGGCCTCTTGTAAGAGTTGTGTTTAGCTGTAATTGATTACTATCTGAAATACTTCCCTATTTGTCTATTGAGGGGACAATCCAGCAGTTACAAACACCACTGAGATGGATGGTCCACACATCTATTTCAGACTCCTTTCAATTACTCTTGATTTCATATGGGACAAAGGTTTTCCTAAATAATAGAGTATTGTGGAACTCTAATCACAATCTTTTGTTTGGCATTTTCCTCACTACATCACAGTTCTCAGTCAGCCAAGACAACTTTTCTCTTACTCCAAGTATTCGTCTTAAATTATGTGCTAGGAAACTGCACAAAAGTAGATTTCACAAACAGGCTATTTAAGCCATGTTGGAAATACTAAGTGTGCAGTTTATTGCAAAGAGCCTTCCGTATCTAAATTTGGTGACTTGTTGGTCTTTGGCTCCTTGCCGCTTAGTATTGTATGAAACAACCTCTTTGCCTATTGTATGCAACTGGCTTGCAGAAAAGAAATTGTAGCCTTTTCTCCTCCTGGATCTGAATATTTTAATACACTTTCAATTGTGTGACTATTCTGTTTACTTTTGTGTCTGGATTTTTGTTGTTTCTGAAGTATTTTAAGCTTTTAGCCACTGTTGTAAAATGCTGACTGTTCCCAAATTCTGGAGGAATTTCAGTTTATTATCAACCTCAATGCCATCAACCGATTGGCTGAGAAAGGCGGTATACAAATACAGTAAATAAATAATTGTTTGCTGAGAAATTCTATTTCCTAACACATAATTCTCCCTATACCAGGCATGGGCAAACTTTGGCCTTCCCTCTAGGTGATTTGGAGTTGAAGTCCAAAACACCTGAAGAGAGGGCCAAAGTTGGCCCATGCCTGGGCAAGACACTGCCGCCTCCACAGAGGCTAGCAGAGATCAAGAGCATCCTTCACTCTAATTAAAAAAAAAACAGTGCAAGGACTAGGAATAGATCGTTCATTGACAGAGAACAAGAAAGGAAGGAGAATACTTGCTTTTTTAAAAAAAACCTATGCATCATAGGTAAAGGTAAAGGTTTTCCCCTGACATTAAGTCGAGTCGTGTCCGACTGTGATGTGATGTTCATCTCCATTTCTAAGCCAAAGAACCGGCATTGTCTGTAGACACCTCCAAGGTCATGTGGCTGGCATGGCTGCATGGAGCGCCGTTACCTTCCCGCCGGAGTGGTATTTATTTATTACTTATTTATTTAGAGCTTTTATAACCCGGTCTTCTCGACCTCCGAAAAGGGACTCAGGCCGGCTAACAGCAGAAAATTCAACACAAATATAATAAACATAATAGCATCATAATACATTAATACAAAATACATTAAAATACAGATCATACAATATCATACAATTACAAAAGCCTATTGATCTAATCACGTTTACATGTTTTCAAACTGCTAGGTTGGCAGAAGCTGGGGCTGACAACGGAAGCTCATGTCACTCCCCGAATTTGAACCTGCAACCTTTCGGTCAACAAGCTTAGCACTTTAACCCACTGTGCCACCAGGGGCCCATATTAATGATCCCCCTTCTCATCATTACCAGAGGACCGTGGAAATAAGCTTAATAGTTAGGAACACTTGAAAGCGTAACAGATACCACATTTCTTTAATCTCAGTTCAGCATTTTAATCATCAGAACTAAAACTGACTTGGTTTTGTATCCGTATCTAGTACTTCACTGAAGCAGGATTGAAGGATCTTACACAATATGACCCCTGTTCCCTTGGGACGGGTACCCATGCTTAAATTTATCCCTGACTGGCACACATGTCTTCACTAAGCATTTTTTTTTTTTGGAGCACTCTATGGAATTATTGGGATGGAAGTCCTGGATTCCACTATTACCAGTGGCTTTGCAATTCCTCATGAAATCCAGGAGGTCTTGCTGTACTCTAAACTGACCATAGAATCATAGAAACCTAGAGTTGGAAGAGACTTCATGGGCCATCCAGTCCAACCCCCTACCAAGAAGAAGGAATATTGCATTGAAAGCACCCCTGACAGATGGCCATCCAGCCTCTGCTTAAAAGCTTCCAAAGAAGGAGCCTCCACCACACTCTGGGGCAGAGAGTTCCGCAGCTGAACGGCTCTCATAGTCTGGAAATTCTTCCTCATGTTCAGCATGTTCAGACCAGTAAGGAAAGGAAAAGGAAAAGGGGCCGCCAGAAAAGGATCCCTTGCCAATTGCAGGAGAGGAATATCAGAAGCGGGGTGACATATATTTTGGTTTTATTGGAGCTGTAGGTGAGGACACTGTCAGGTCAGAAGTTTCTCACAAACTAAATCTTTCTGGAAGGATTTAAGGATGTCTTTCTTAAATAATTTGTAGCTGAGATGTTTCAAAAATTTAATTAGGGATAAAAGCAATCTATTCAGCGACACTTGTTTTGGACTAGCGTATCCTCACTCCCTTTGAAGCCTCCCTGGTAACTAGCCATACCGTTCCTCTGACTTGGCTGCATGGTCTGCAGCTACTTTTCTTGTGACTCGACTGCTCTTGGCTCTTTTGTCTCCTTTTTGGTTTCCATCCTGCTTTTCTCACACAGCTGGAAAGCGAGGCAGTTTGCAGCATACTGTAATTAAAACAGGCTTTAATCAGAGCTGTTAAAATACAAATTAACTTATATAGTTAAGCACCAATTATAATAATTTAAAAACACAACACTAATAAAGTAAATAAGCAGTAAAATGTTAAAAGTCATGTCCATGAATTTTATAACGTTTGGTTCTAACAGACATGCAGTTGCTAATGCCTTGGACAAAAGATTGAGATTTTGGGGAGAAAATTAAAAAATGAAATACTAGCATCCTTTACAGATTTGAAGTCACTTTGTTATTTTGGGTACATTAAATTTTGCATATTTAACTTTGCTTGGCATAATGGTATCATATTTGTTAAATTTGAAATACAGATTTTTCAGAAAATATATTGAATTTGGATTTACAGTTTAAAATGTTACCCTTTATTACAAGTGGAACTATAAAGTCCTGAACTGTGAGGAACTTTAAGGAACCTCTGTTTTTGCCAATGTATGAATTGGACAGGATGAAAACAATGAAAATAGAGGAAGAGGGAAAACAACCTTAAAACCCATTGTCCTAGTTTCCAACAGACCTCACAACCTCTGGAGATGCCTGCCATAGATGCAGGTAAAATGTCAGGAAAGAATGCTTCTGGAACATGGCCAGACAGCCCGGAAAACACCCAGTGATTCTGGCCATGAAAGCCTTCAACAGTACATTGAAACAACATTAGTTAGTATAAAGCCCTAAATGGTTCTGGCCCAGCTTACCTGTCCAAACATATTTCCCTCTATGAACCATCAAGGAGGTTAAGATCATCCAGGAAGGCCCTGCTCTCGGTCCCGCCTGCTTCACAAGTGCAGTTGGTGGGGACGAAACATAGGACCTTCTCAGTGGCGGCTCCTCAGCTCTGGAACTCTCTCCCCAATGAGATTCGATCAGTGCCCTCCCTCCTGGCCTTTAGAAAGAGAACAAAGACATGGTTATGGAACCAAACTTTTGACTAGTAAAGTAACGCAATACAAGAAGCAAATATGGAATATGTGCAATTGACATTGGAATGGCCCGGTCTACGTGCTTGGATCATGTGATTTTAATGTTTTATTGGGTGCTTTAATTCTTATATTTCATGTTTCGAATGTCCTTTTATCTTTCCTTATGATGAATTGTCCTATTGGTTTTATTTGTAGTTATATGGTGTTGGTTGTGATTTGGTGTACATATGTAAGGCACTGAATTTTGCCACTATTTCTGTGCAAACCGCTTTGAGTCCCCCCAGGGGTGAGAAAAGCAGTGTATACTGTAAATAGTAAAAGAAAGAACATAAAATTGTTTCTTATAGTCCTCCATAATGTGAAATAGGCATAAAGATTCTGTTTCCATAAAAAATAATTGAAAAAAGGAAACCCAAGTGTAGGAACTTCAGACTCTGTACAAAGTCTTGCATAAATGTTTACCTGGCACATCTCCTTTAGAACTAGTGGGAAGTGGGGCATGAAATACATGAAAATGTTGTCTTAAATATATCTTTTTTATTCTAAAATAATATTCCATGAGCCAGTTTTCTTTCAGTTTTTCTGACAAAAAGAATGCTGATGAAAAAAGGAGGAAATAATTTCCCAGCCCCTCTTTTTTGCTACTTTGGCCTTCATTTCTCTAGACATGATTCATAAGGCATTTTGCATCAGAATGCAGCCCCTGGGCAATTCTGGACATCAACCAAGAGTGTTTCCATTGTATGGTAACTTCTGTCATTCTTGACCCTTTAAAAATATAGCACTTGATTCCAATGAAGAGATATTTTAGTATATGTGTTAGGTGGCTGCACATTTAACAGATTGCAGTTATTTATTTATTATTTTTATTTACAGTTTTTATATTCCGCCCTTCTCACCCCGCTGGGGACTCAGGGTGGATTACAGTGTACAATGTATATGGCAAACATTCAATGCCAATTTTTGACATACAAACATATACAGACATACATAGAGGCTATTTACCTTTTTTTTTCTGGCTGCCAGGGGAGCTGTCGCTTTCATCGTCCATCTGCGACGCTGATGAAGCACTTCCGCATTCCCCGCTTGCTTCCCCGCTGGAATGCTTTGCTGGAGTCTTCTTTATGGCCTCATAAATCAGTTAATTTAGCCTCCCCACACTTTTTAAGGTGGTACCTAATTTTCCTACTTGACAGATGCAACTGTCTTTCGGGTTGAAAAGGTCGACAACAGGCTACACACAATTGGTTGGAAACCCACTCCAACCTGGGCTGGCTTCGAACTCATCACCTTTTGGTCAGAGTGATCTTAATGCAGCTGACACTCAGCCAGCTGCGCCACAATCCCAGTGAAGAGATGTTTCACTATATGTGTTAGCTTGCTGCACATTTAACAGACGGCAGTTATTCAGATGCATTGCATTCTGGAAGTTTAATAAATTGGCATTTATTTATTTATTTTGAACATTTATACCTTGTCCTTCTTAACTTCCGCGGAGGGACTCAGAACGTCTTCCAAACAGGCAATAATTCAATGCCAAACATAATATAAAGCACATGATGTATTTATTATGTGCTTTATATTATGTTTGGCTTCGAATTGTTGCATGTTTGGAAGACCACAAAATTAAAATAATTCTAAATATTCATTAAGAACCTGATCACCAGAATTAAATTTATCATCCAAAGCAGTCCAAGGGCCAAACCCCTGAGGAGTCCAATGACATTTGAGGGCCAAGCCCCTGAGGAGTCCAATGAAATCTCTGCTGCTCTCTGGACCTGCTATGGATGGGACGGTGTATAGTTTGCTCATGGTTTGTTTAATCTATTTGTAACCATGCTTTTCTTTAAAGAGCTCAAAGTGGTCATTTCTTTCCAACTTTTTATCTGTGCAATAACACTGTGATTATAGGCTAAGCTACTAATTGATGGCTGGCCTAAAATCACTTCCATGGCTTCATGGCCAAAGTGAGGAAGTGAATCAGGTTCCTGGCATCATAAGACCGCCCTATGTTGTCATAAGAGTAGCCTTAGGTCAATGTCATCTCAAGGATTACTTAAAGAAAGGCCATATCATTGAGTACTTCATGAAATTCCTGAGAAGGGGGCATAAGTTATTGGACTTCAACTCCCGCAATTCCAAACAGCCTGGAGGGCCCATGCCACTATAACACATCCTTTTTGTGCAAAAGACTCCATGGTATCCTTGGTATCTCCAGTAAAATGGTGTACTGGAAGGCCTTGAAAAGGACTGCATCAGAGATCTTTGAGAGTCGATGTCAGGATGGTTATTGCTGGATTTAGACAGGCTACTGTATTTACACAAATCTAACACCTCACCCTTTTTGACTAAATCACCTTGCCAAAATTAGGGTGTGCATTAGATTGGCATAATACAGTCATCTTAGTGCTGAGCCAAAGCAGTAGGTGAAGCTGCTTCAGGAGCTGCACCTGGAGATTGCACCTATTTGAGGGATGTCATCTGTAATTTAATTGTCATAACCCAATGCTATGTAATCCTGGGATTTGTAGTTTGGTGAGGCAATCCCATTCTTTGGAAGAGAGGGTGCAAGGCATTGCAAAACTACAGCCCTCATAGCATTGAATCAAAGTAGTTAAAGTGGATTCATTCTACAGTGTAGATGCACCCCAGGGGTTTTTTTTCCATTCCTGAAATCTTGGGTGTTCTAACACAATTGTTTTTAAAGAAGGAATGCTAAGCAGGCAGCAACTTTGATGGGAATATTACACCTTTTGCTTTTTTGTGCATTACATTTGGCAGCAAATATTTTTTTGGGTTTCATGGTTGTGAAAATTGTGCGCATTAGATTTGATGGTGCATTGGACTCGAGTAAATATGCTTAGTGGGTTGACTCAGCATAGGGCAGATTCGTATTTTATATGGAGTCCCACGCCTATTTTCTCCTTGTTTCTTGTCCTTTGCGCCTTCTTCTGTCTTCTTCACAGGACTCTCTGCCTCACTCCTTCCTTCTCTTTCCCCTTCTCTCTTCCCTGCCGTCCCTGACAGAACGGCTTTGAGCCTGTCTTAGTGTTTGAGATTGACAGTAACACCAACACCATTAAAAGGAGGCCGGGGACACTCAACCAGGTGACAAGCATGTAATGTGTGTGGCTGTCTTGGCTGGATTTCCCTTTTATATATTTTTCCCGCTTTATCTGATGCTGAGCGCGGTGTTGGTCCCTGTCCTTGGCCTGGCCTGCTTCCACATGGAGACTTTTCCACGCCCTCTTAAACCCAAGCTTTGCAGACTTCTTTCATAAGGAGCATTTCCATTTTTCATAATGGAAATGAGTCAATCCTTTTTAGTGGTTTTATAATATCCCTGCGGAATAATACCTTTAGAAACAAAGTTATGCAAGTTGTTGTTGTTGTTGTTGTTGTTGTTGTTGTTGTTGTGTGCCTTCAAGCCAACTTGAATGTATGGGAGTCTTATCAGTGGACTTTCTTGGCCAGGTTTATTCCTAGAAGATTTTCCATTATAAATCTTGATTTTGGGAGATTCTTCCAGCAGGTTGCTATAGATTTGCCTTCTTGGTGAGAGGTTCAGTAAGATAATCCCGTGGCTAATGCTTTTCAGGTCTTCGAATCAGGGTCCTCATAAGCTGGTAGTGACTCTGCAGTTCAGTTTTCCTTGCACTTCTCATTGCAAAGTGTCTATAGCTCACTAATATGTCTGCATGTAATTTTTCAAAACCTTTTCCTAGATTTGGAGTCAGATATGTCTTCTTCCATTAGATGTGTGTGTGTATGTATACATACAATATATACATACACATAACAACTAGGAAATAGAGGATTACTGGGTCCAAATGCTTGCTGTTATAATATTTTACAAAATGAACAGCTGCTGCCTTTCTACCTTGTTGTTGTTGCTGTTGTTATATTTATTTATACCTCTCTTTTTCTCTCCATAAGGAGACCCTTAGAAGTAACCCCCGCTCTAAACAATAATAATAAGTTCTTTAAAATGGCAATTAGTTTTGGGACTGGAGATATCTCTGCAGTTGGGCTTTTGGCTTTGTACTTAGTTGGCTTTGGTGGAGGTCTTGTCTGTATTCAAAAATGCTGCCTCATGTCATTGTAACATTTAATTACTTGCTTTTTTATGGCTGGCTTATTGGGACCGCTTTTCTTTTGCAAGTGTTGGCTGAAATGCATTCATTTGAGCAAAGAATGAATGCTCTTATCCATTAGCTCAGTATATTGGCAGAAACATTATGATCAATCTTTTGGACACATTTCTAGTATGGTTTTTCCTCCTTTTCACTGTGAAGGCTGGGAATATATGGCCCTCCAGATGTGATTAAATACAGAGTCCCATCCTCCCTGGCCTACGATGAAGTATTGTGGAAGTTGCAATCCAGTGATAGGAGGGAGACCACATATTCCCTTATGCTTTCATAGACGATCAGCTCTTCCCCTCTCCCAATATACTTTCTACCCTGTCTTTCTTCTCCCGAAATGACATTGTGTGTGCTACGATTACTATGCAGTAATATATACTCTGAGTCATATTCTTTACTAGCCTCATCTCTTCTTTTATCTGCAGAGTGATGACAGAACCACCATCTCACCAAATTCACCTGCTTCTCAAACAGGTAATTGGGAAAAATGGAGGGAGATGGGATAAATGAGGTATTTTTTCATGTCAGGAGTGACTTAAGAAATCGCAAGTCACTTCTGGTGTGAGAGAGTTGGCTGTCTGCAAGGGCGTTGCCCAGGGAACACCTGAATGTTTGATGTTTTACCATCCTTGTGGGGACTTCTCTCATGTCTCCATATGGGGAGTTGAAGCTGACAGAGATTCGAATTTCTGACTTCTCAGTCAGCAGTTCTGCAAGCACAAGTGTTTAACCCATTGCAGCACTGGAAGCTCCACAATGAGATGAACCACTGACACTTGGACAAGGATGTTATTGTGCAGGCCAGATCCTGTGTAAACATCACAACAGGTGTCATTGCGGACCACTTAAAATGCTACATTTGTCCATCAAGAGGAGGCATTGCTGCTGGTCCTCTGACAAAGATAGGACTGTAGATAACGTTAATACTTAAGCATTTACATAGCACTTTCAAATGGTAACTCTTCTAATTAACATGCAGTACTGCTTATGGCGCTGTCCATGGTAAATTGCTGAATTGTCTCCAAGAGAAATTGATCCAGGCAACTCTTGTAATCCCCTTGATGTTTATTCCAAAGACAATCCTGCATAAAAACCAAAATGTAAAATAATGACACTATTATGTCAAAACTGTGGGTTTGGAAGGTATGGGACAATTACAGGCTGAAGTGCTATTTGGGCTGTGAGTTTCGTCACGTTTTTTGGGGGTGGAGAAGAACCAAGTCCTTTTCGTCCTTTCAAGGAGCTGTATGTTAAAATACAATACTTGAAAAGAGAAAGCTAATTCAGATTGTGGCAGAATGAAAAGATATATTCTGCTGCCCTGGAGACTAGGACTTAGAACAATAGCTTCAAAGTACAGGAAAGGAGATTCCACCTGAACATTAGGAAGAACTTCCTCACTGTGAGAGCTGTTGAGCAGTGGAACTCTGTGCTGTGGTAGAGGCTCCCCCTTTGGAAACTTTTAAACCGAGGCTGGATGGTCATCTGTTGGGGGTGCTTTGTCTACTTGATTGTTGCACTTTCCTTGCGCTCCCTTCAGGTTGTACTCCATTCATGGAGCCTGAACCGCAGCTATGTTCTTTCTCAGCCATATTATTTTGTTGTTGTTTACAATTGTGACTGTTTTAATAGTTTATCTGATGTTTTTAATTTGATTGTGTTTTATCTGTAATTGTTGGGCTTGTCCCTTGTAAGCTGTTCTGAGTTTCCTTGGGGAGATGGTTGGCAGGGTATAAAAATAAAGTAGTAGTAGTAGTTATTATTACTATTGAATGTGATTTTCCTGCATCTTGACAGAATGGGTTTGGATCGGATGGCCCAACAGGTCTCTTCAAACTCTAGGAATCTATGATTCTATAAGTGTGTGTTGCTCCAAATGTATTGGAAAGAACTGGTTCTTACTTCTCATCTTTAAAATCCTTGGCTATGAATTATGTGGCTATTTTTATCCCTCTAATTTATTATTCTGTGCTTGCATCACTTTATAAATAACTTATTTCCCCCTCTACCTCTCCAGTCCACCTTTCTGCTCCGTATCCTGGCCCTCCGGCTGCTGCGGCCGCTACTCCTCCTGCCTACAGAAACCCTCCTCAGCGTCCCGAAAGCTTCCTTTTTCGAAATGCTTCAAGAGATGAGGCAACCAAAGGTGGGCAGCACCGCTTGAGCATAGAAGAGCATGGCTGGCTAGTCTCAGCATTGGGGTCACCAGGGGGCTTCTTTATCCCAGGCATGGGCAAACTTGGACCCTCCAGGTGTTTTGGACTTCAACTCCCACAATTCCGGCTGTTAGGCTGATAGTTCAAAATATCAAACATAAAGAGAGCACTCAGCCACAGAATAAACAAAAATAGAAAACACTGTTGCAAGTTCAAGATAACTCCGTAGTCAAAGGTCCAGTCCAGTGGTCAAATTCAATAAACAAAGTCCAGGGATGAAGAGTCTACCGTAGTCAACAGCCAGTCCAAAGATTCAAGGTTCCAGGATCTAAGAGATACCAAAAATCCATTGACCTGGGGGAAAACCAGCAGCATCCACCACCAAAATATGACAGATAATTTTCTCCCAAAGATAATTTCCAATGCTTGCTCTTTATATCCAGAAACACCCAGCTGCAACCTATCTCTTGCATACCTCCACCCTTAATTGCTTTCACCCATGAACTCTTACTTACAGATTACTCAACCCATTAGAACTAATACTTACATTAACCCTTCCATCACCAATCACCATCAACTGCAGAATATATTACATGATACACATAATAGCTGTTAAGTAGGTGACAGCACAACAGAAGTACAAAACCCCCAAATATCCATTAAAAACTGAATGAAACGATTAAATAAAATAGGTGTGCTTCAAAAGTGATTGGTGACGATGTGTACCAAATTCCACAGTTTTTGTTGCTGCCATTTAAAGAAAGACTGGTTCTCTAGTAATTGCATGCATGACCTCAAATGGCGTAACAGAAAAGGGCCTTAGAAGAAGATTCCGGTTTAATAGGCTTTCTCTCAGCTCTGTAATTCTGAATGACTCTGAATAAAGCCCTTCTTACAGCAGCCTCATTCAAGAACTAGGGACACTGGCTGTTAGGATCGGTTAGATAGCAATGTGCTAATGTGCAGATAGGCATGTAATAATAATAAAAAACAAGGATGCCAGTAGTACCTTCAAATAAATTTGTAGAACAAGCTTTTGCAGACTATAGCCCATTTCATCAGGTGCAAGTACTAAAAATAGAAAAGTGAAAGCAGTTGCAAAAGTACCTTGCCTAGATTATTAATGAGGCTTCCTAAACTCCTTTGGGCTACATGCGGCGGAACAGCCTCCTCAAGAAGTGGTCCTCATTCCCTTGCGGGTATTTTATTGCCTTTTCTATTTTTGGCCCTCTCCAGCTATGTCACCTTCGCCACCGGCTGCTGCATCAGCACCAGCAAACAGCTCTGAAGACCCTTGTGAAAACCATAGTTCCAAATTGCGGGAAGAAGAAGCTGAGCTGATAGAACAACTGCGAAAAGTATGTTGTGTTGAAAAATGTAATCAATGCCTGGTTGTATAAGGCCAGATTTCCTCCAATTTGATTCTGTGGCCTCAAAGCAGTTAAGTCGATAGGCATTGGTTGTGGACTTATGGAAGGCTCTTGCAGTTGCATGTGTCTTGTCAGATGCAATTGCACAGATCACCCAGCACAGCCCAAAAAACTGTTTTCAGTGAAGATGCAGATGGGCAGGTTGACATAAATTGCTAACATGCTGTAAGAAAAATACAAATGGCTTTGGTACAAAATGACAGAATCGTATTTGGGGACAAAAGCTCTGATTTTACAGTTTCTAGCCACCCAAATGCCAGTGGTTTCTGCTCATGTAATTAATTATCTGTGTCATTTAAGTTCTGTTTTTATGCCTTAAGCATAGGCCCGCACCTATTGAGTCGCCTCTGGCTGAGAAAGTGCAGTAAATAAATAATAATAAAATATTTATTTTCAGTTTCGATTTATTATTATGTTTATCTTTATTGTATACCCCCTCTCCACAAAGGAAATGCAAAGCGGCTAGATAATACTACTACTTCCCAAGCCAAGGAAGGATAGACTAAAATGCCTTTGAATGGGGCTGCCTTTAAAGACGGTTCGGAAACTTCAGTTACTTCAATGGGCGGCAGCCAGATTGCTAACTGGGGCGGCATACAGGGAGCATACCACCCCCCTGTTATGCCAGCTCCACTGGCTGCCAGTCCATCTCCAAGCCCAATTCAAAGTGCTGGTTTGGATCTATAAAGCTCTATACGGTTCAGACCCAGCTTACTTGTCCAAACTCATCTACCCCTACGCCCCACCTCGCAATTTAAGATCATCCAGGGAAGCCCTGCTCTCGCTCCCGTCAACAGCGCAAATGCGGCTGGCGGGGACGAGGAGCAGGGCCTTCTTGGCTTTGGCCCCCTGCCGATGGAGCAGACTCCCAAAAGAGGCAAGATCTGCTCTCTCGTTCCTGACCTTTAGAAAAAAAATAAAATCATGGTTCTGGGACCAGGCCTTTGGACAATAGATGTATGCAGCTTTTAGTGGGACAAGGACTGGAACAGTGACTTGACTGATAAGATTATTTTATGGTTTTAATAACTTTTGATATTTGGTGATGTACTGTTTTTAATATGATTTATGTTTAAAGTGTGGTTTTACTATTGTAGTTGTAAGGCATTAAGTTTTTGCCATTATCTATGTGTAAACCACTTTGAGTCCCCCTCGGGGTGAGAAAAGCGGTATATAAATACTGTAAATAAATAAATAAATAAATAAATAAATAAATAAATAAAATACCACTTAGCTAAGCTTTTTGCTTTCTAAAGCTCATGCTGTTCTAATTAAATTATTTTGCATGTGTTGACTCCAAAATATGTTATTGGTTTAATACTGGGACTTTCATAACTGCACTGCCTTGCAGTTTTGTGCAGAAGCTGCGTCTTTTGTTACAGTTTTGTGCACAACAGTTTTCTTCTAAATTGGTCCTGTTACTATTAAGGAACATGGGAAGCATTTCTAGACATACTCCTATTGACTGGCTCCTAGTTTCAGGACACACCTAGAGTTTATGTATGGAACCTTAATGTATGCTTAAATTCTTTCCAATCTAACTATTTTAATCTCAAGAGAAATGTTATGGTGCACTTGGGGAAAATGCAAATGCTCATGCAAGGTGTGGTGTTAAGACAGCCATGTCCTCTTCTTTCTGCATTCTTATAACACCCATAGGATGTACTTCATTGGACTTTTGACAAGTTTACTTGTCCAAGTGTACTGTAGAGTCCCGCAGGGTTCAGTACTGTCCCCTATGTTGTTTAACATATACATGAAGCCGTTGGGAGAGATCATCCGGAGTTTCGGGGTACGGTGTCATCTGTACGCAGATGATGTCCAACTCTGTCACTCCTTCCCACCTGCTACTAAGGAGGCTGTCCTGAACCAGTGCTTGGCTGCTGTGACGGACTGGATGAGGGACAACAGATTGAAAATAAATCCAGACAAGACAGAGGTACTCCTGGTCAGTCGAAAGGCCGAACAGGGTATAGGGTTACAGCCTGTGCTGGATGGGGTTACACTCCTCCTGAAGGCGCAGGTTCGCAGTCTGGATGTGATCCTGGATTCATCGCTGAGCCTGGAGCCCCAGGTTTCGGCGGTGGTCAGGGGAGCTTTCGCACAGTTAAAACTTGTGCGCCAGCTGTACCCGTACCTTGGGAAGTCTGACTTGACCACGGTGGTCCACGCTTCGGTTACATCCCGTTTAGACTACTGCAACGCTCTCTACGTGGGGTTGCCTCGTATCCCGGAAGCTGCAGCTAGTTCAATGCTCGGCAGCCAGACTACTAACGGGTGCTGGATACAGGGAGCACACCACTCCGCTGTTACACCAGCTCCACTGGCTGCCAATTAGCTTCCGAGCACAATTCAAAGTGCTGGTGTTAACCTATAAAGCCCTAAACGACTCCGGCCCTGTTTACCTCTCTGAACATATTCTCCCCTATGAACCATCAAGATTATTAAGATCGTCTGGAGAGGCCCTGCTCTCGGTCCCACTGGCCTCACAAGCGCATCTGGTGGGGACGAGGGACAGGGCCTTCTCGGTGGTGGCCTCTCGGCTCTGGAACTCCCTCCCACTGGAGATCAGAACCACCCCTTCTATCCTGACGTTTAGGAAACAGGTGGAGACTTGGTTATGGAGACAGGCATTCAACGAGTGAGCCAACACTCTGAGATATGGATGGAGGATGATGAGCAACAATTTTAATGTGACGACTGACCATTATAGTTATTGATTGTAATTTCTGTTTTAATGTTTTACTGTAATATGAATTAGGATGTTTTATTGACTGTATATGATATTATGGTTGGAAACCGGTCAGAGTCCCTCAAGAGAGATGAGAAGGTCGATATACAAACTTTTAAATAAATAAATACTTTGCCACAATTATACAAGTTTAACTTTTGGTGGTGACAAACCTAAGCTTATCTGTCCCTGCTGTCCCTCCTTTTCTAGAACATTGAGTCACGGTTGAAAGTGTCCTTGCCCAGCGATCTTGGAGCCGCACTGACGGATGGCGTGGTGCTTTGCCATTTAGCAAATCACGTTCGGCCTCGTTCCGTCCCTAGCATTCATGTCCCTTCCCCAGCTGTCGTAAGTATCCAGGGGGTAATGTTAACTCATTCTGTCTCCTTCAGAGTTTTGTTCTTCCATTTAAAAGGCTTTCAGAGTGGCTTAGGAAACAAAACAACATTACAAATCTCATAAGGAGCTCTGGAAAATAAAACAAAGAAGAAAAAGATGTTAAAATATAGTGTAATATAAGGATGAGTGCAAAATTAGTTCTACATTAAGTACTTTCACGAGAGATGGACAAATTACCTTGCTTGAGAAAAGAGAAGTCAACTGATGACTTTTTGAAAGTACGGGAACCGTTTATATCATTTACGAAAATGCTTATGGGTTTTGAAGACGGAGTAAAAAAAAATTAAGATAGTAGGGTAGAATGAAGGAACTGTCTGAAATAATAGATTAGCAGCATTATAACAATAGTTTCGCTGTGTTTTTGAGGTGGAAAGTCCATTTTATTATCATTTTATTATTGTTTTCCAATGGGTCAGGAGGAGGGAATTGGTTTAAATTGATGTATATAGTTTTATAAATACCACAGTTGTCTAAAATTTCTCCTAATAAATGTTCCGGAATTCTGAAAGAGCTGATGAAAACGTTTCGTGCGTCGTTCCTGTCTTTTGCAGCCTAAATTAACAATGGCCAAGTGTAGACGCAACGTGGAAAATTTCCTGGAAGCTTGCCGGAAGATTGGCGTGCCTCAGGTAAGAAAAAAAACCTTCCAATACTTGCTTTACAATGAATTTCCACTGCATGCACCCACCTTGTATGATTGAGATGCTTGCTAACCTTCCAAAAGCCCAACCTTTCATAACACTGTATCAGACTGGGTTGTATCAAAGAATGCTGAGTGCTTCTTTGAAGGAAGGTTTCCATTGGGAAACAGACAGCTAAAGGAGTCAAAGAGAAGGGAACACAATGGAAAGAGAATCTGTTTCCCTCCCTATTGCAGCACACCTATGCATCCTTTGCGGGAAATTCCCCCTCCTCCCCAAATACAGGACTGTCAGATAGGCTCAGTCTTCTGTTTTATACAGTATACAGTTTAAAATTTGTCACAGCTCACTGTGTCTTTGCAACATAATTAACCTGATTAATATTTGTACATTCAACCTTTTGTCAATGAAAACTGTAACATAAGAGAGCTCAGTATCTCGTTTCTTTTTGCATCAGTCATGATGCTCTTAATCAGGCATAAACATATCCTAACGAGCTATATCAGAGATCCCATAATACTATATTTAGTCTGCTAATGCTTTTTTTTCCCTTAAGGCTCACTAATAAATATAAAGGAGGGGCCCAAATTGTGTATTCGGCCATTTGAGACCAAATGGAAGATCATCCGTTTATATCTCAGATGCGTCTTACTCGAGTTCCAAAGATTTCTCTCTGGTTGTGAAAATTTTAAAAGTGTTTCTGAGATAACTGTGATAGTTGAAGCTGGTCTCTGAGAGTAGATATCCAAGCATGGGTTCTCACTTTGGCTGTTAACATCCTCACTTGAATGCTGTGCTAACAGTTTCTGGACTTGACACTTTGTCTTCCAAATGGCTGCACATGGTGCTCTTCCATTAAGGCAGCTCCGCGCATCCAGTGCTCGCTGTCAGCCCTTTTCACTTCTGAATTCTCCTTGCTTCCCTTCACAGCAGCCCAGATAATGCAAAAATGTGTCTGAACTGTTTGCACTGCAGCTTCTCAGCATGAATGCCTGCAGCAGTGTGATTTGGAAAATGTCTCCACACAGAGAGTGTTAAGACATTTTCTCTCAGATTTAATTTTGGTGGTCAAGCTGTTTTTATTGTGAAATTGTTTGCTAAATCTTGATACAAGTAACTGCTTTGCAAGGAATCACTGGACCTTTACCATCGAGCAACAATAACTTTTATTTACTAGATTATGGAAAGCGCTTTAGACATCAGGGTAAGAATAGTGTGGCCCTCCACATGCTATTTGACTGTAACTTCCAACATCCAGCAACCATTGGTCTTTCCCAGTAGTGCTGCTGGAAGATACAGTCAAATTGCACCAGGATAACGGCAGGCTTCCACACTTAAATTGGATGGTATAGGCTTATATGCAAAAGATGTATACAAAAAGCTTGCATTTCAGGTTTTCTGTTCAAACCTTCATCTTAGACTCACCCTCCACGTGCGTTATGGTGGCGCTTCAAATGTCCATACCTGACCCCAAAAAGAGATAGATGCAGATGACTAGCTCCATTGAGCCCCTGGTGGCGCAGTGGGTTCAACCCTTGTGCCGGCAGTACTGCTGACCAACGGGTCAGCAGTTCAAAACTGGGGAGAGCAGGTTGAGCTCCCTCTATCAGCTCCAGCTCCCCATGTAGGAACATGAGAAAAGCCTCCCACAAGGATGGTAAAACATCCAACATTCAGGCATCCCCTGGGCAACGTCCTTACAGACGGCCAATTTTCTCACACTAGACGCGACTTGCAGTTTCTCAAATTGCTCCTGACACGAAAAAATAACCTAGTTCCAGTACTAATTATTCTCCAGCATGGTTCCCATTCATCATCATAGCCTCCCCCCTCTCCCGCATGCATCTGACACTTATTCCATCATCTGAAGTTTCCCTGAAGATCTTCTGGGAGAACCCACTTCTCCCCAATTTTGGTGGAAACAGGAGAGAAGGAACAGTGAACACCAGTTGTCCTCTGCTAGACAGGCTTCAGCCAAAAATCTGGGTCAACGCATTAGACACAGGTTCTTTTAGTGTACTTGTGCTTCAGGAGAGTAGAGAAAATCAAAGCTGTGCTCAATAAGCTTAGGCCAGTTCAGTTCAAGTGAGGGCCAAGTTATGGGGCAAACAGTTTGGATACATACATTTGGGAAAGTGGTCAAAAAGGAGATGGACACGGTCAGGTTTCAAGGAGGTCCGTACTAGCCAAGCACTGATGACGATGCATAAAATCATAGGAAGGATTGATCTGTCCAGGACTTACTTCAAACAGGACTTGTGGATGTTGTTCAAGCAGTAGTTCAGCTCTTTTCAGAGATAGAGATCTTGGCAACATTTGAGTAAGCTTGATTTTAGAAGTTGACTTCTCATTAGGAATCCATATGATGAGTGCAGAGGAAACAAAACTCAGATCCCATGCCATGGGGAAATCTGAATTCTTTATTAATTAGATCTAAAATGAAGATCTGGTGCTTCCAGTAGTTTGGTGCTCACAGGGGCTCTGAAACATATAGAGAGCTTGCATATTTTGTTCCATTCACTGCAGTGATATGTTGGCTTTGTTTGAAGACAATGGAATGGCTACAGCCTGGCCCAAGCTGGCTAGTTGCTTCCGATGCCAGGCAGAGCAGGAGTATTGATTTGTACCTCTTTCTGTTGAATGTGTGTGTGATGTAGAGGTGTTGCTAAGTATGGCCCTATGTAGAAATACTTACCTTTGAAGAGGGCAGATTAGATTTTATTTTATTTTTTTACAAAAAGCTGATGTTCTCTAAAGGTAGTATCTTGCATAGAGCCACACTTCCCCTTCCGCTTCCCATGTTTGGTTGTATGCTTTGATGGGCACAAATTCAGGCAGAAGGATCTTGAGCTCATCTGGCAGAAAAGTGGAAAGTCCCAAAATGTTGATGCTTTATGTTTTAAATGATGCCAGTGGAAGCCACACTGGGTATCTATGCAGGATACTACATTCAGAGACCAGCCTTGCTTAGTGAGCAAAAAAGAAAAGAAAAAAGTTTAATGTATTGTCTAAGGCTTTCATGGCCGGATTCACTGGGTTGTTGTAGGTTCTTTCAGGCTATATGGCCATGGTCTAGAGGCATTCTCTCCTGACGTTTTGCCTGCATCTATGGCAAGCATCCTCAGAGGAAGTGAGGTCTGTTGGAACTAGGAAAATGGGTTTATATATCTGGAAAGACCTGGGTGGGACAAAGGACTCTCGTCTCCTGGAGCTAGGTGTAAATGTTTCAACTGGGTTGTTGTAGGTTTTTTCGGGCTATATGGCCATGGTCTAGAGTCATTCTCTACTGACATTTTGCCTGCATCTATGGCAAGCATCCTCAGAGGTAGTGAGGTATGCTTGCCATAGATGCAGGCAAAACAACAACCCAGTGATTCCGGCCATGAAAGCCTTCAACAATGTTTCAACTGATCACCTTGATTAGTATTTGATAGCCTGGAAGTGCCTGGAGCAATCTTTTGTTGAGAGGTGATTAGATGCCCTTGTTTGTTTCCTCTCTGTTGTTGTGCTGTTCTAATTTTAGAGTTTTTTAATACTGGTAGCCAGATTTTGTTCATTTTCATTGTTTCCTCCTTTCTGTTGAAATTGTCCACATGCTTGCGGATTTCAATGGCTTCTCTGTGTAAGATTGCTCCAGGCACTTCCAGGCTATCAAATGCTAATCAAGGTGATCAGTTGAAACATTGACACCTAGCTCCAGCAGACAAGAGTCCTTTGTCCCACCCTGGTCTTTCCACAGATGTATAAACCTATTTTCCTAGTTCCAACAGACCTCACTACCTATGAGGATGCTTGCCATAGATGCAGGCGAAACGTCAGGAGAGAATGCCTCTAGACCATGGCCATATAGCCCGAAAAAACCTACAACAACCCCCAAAAAAGTTTATATTCATATTTGATTCATGCCATTGGAAGTATTCTTTTAAAAGGTTCCCATTTGAAATCACAGTGTCTTCCTGAACAATAAGGGCCTTTTGACAACATATAATTTTCTGAATATGTATTTCTTTGCACATTACCGAATAGTCTTACATAAATAGCAGTCCCTGTGTGGAGGTGTGGATGGCATTTCGCTTTCTTGACTGCTTGGGGGGTGTATTTGCATGGCTGTTAAGACTGACGCTAATATTTTTTTCTGTCTGTTTTCCCTTCCTGCTCACACTCTGGACAGGACAGTCTCTGTTCCCCTTCTGACATTCTCCAGCTAAACCTCAGCATTAAAAGGACAGTAGAGTCTCTTCTTTCTCTGGGGGCAGATTCAGAAGAGCCCCGTCTTGTCTCCCTTCCCACCCAGCTTTGTGGCTTTGCGGCGTTTTACTGTGCTCTGATGCTAACGCTCTGTGTGTTCTATCGCTGGGTCTTTTTCCTCTAACTAAGGCTCAAGGACTTGCTCCAGCTCTTCCAAGCGGTTGGTAACTAGTCTGTGTTTCAGTTGGGAATTCTGTCTGTGTCTGTTCCCTCTAACCCGCCAGCAACCTGCTCTGTTTGATATGAAAAGGACCCCGTGGTCTATAGTCAGCCAGCCAGTTTGCTGTTAGCTAGATATTCCAGAAATCTAAAAGTTTCACACTCTTATATGACTGGAATATTTGCTGAAAATGGAAGAAAAGGGCTCTGTACACATTTATTTATTCTAACTGCAAAGCTGGATATTTTTCTAAAACAGGTACTAGTTGTTTTGGGCAGTATAGACCGTGATGTTTAGCATGCTTGAGAAAAGTGGGGTGTTACCTTGAAGGAAAATCTTCCTCATGTTGAAATGTTGCAATTCAAACCTCCTCTATTTTCTTGAAAATTAAGATTTTTTAAAATGCTCTTTTTTCAAGTTTGGAATTTCTCCACCAAAATGTGGAGATTGCTCAGGATTTTTCAAAAGCTTCAAGCCTATATGTCAGTGATCTTACTTTGTGGCATCCTCAAAAACCGCCATGCAAATTTCCCAAGATTCTTTCCAGTTTCGAGAGCATCACTATGTCTGCAAAGCAGGCTGCGTTCTGTAGGGGAAAAGAAGATGCCTTCAGGGTCAGTACAGACGTTCTTCTGATAGGCTTCACCACACAAATAATTCCCCACCTCTGAGTGGTCTTCATTAAAAGAGAAGGGCTCATGGAAGTTTACTTTTCCTCTTCCTGGGTAAGAAAGAGCACATGGTGGGTTTTGTGGCCATGAGAAGTGATCTTTATGAGTCCCTTCAGTCATTTTCACAGGTGGCTGGTTTGAGCAAATACTTAGGCCAGCCCAGGTATTGCCTACGCAAGCTCTCGTCATTGGCTTCAACTACTATTGACATAAAGCATTGGAGAGAATATCCCTTGGCCTCATATTTTCCTATATCTGCAAACTGTGCCTCTCACCATCTTCATACAAATACAGCAGTGCCACTTTAATATGGGTGATATTTTCCCAATGTTGTGGTTTCTTAGTAGATCTCAACCCAAGAACAACCTCAGGCAGCTTTTCTAGAGCCAATGCACTTCTTGGGTGTTTTAGACTTGAAACATTTACATTCTTTTTTTTAAAAAAAAAACCCGCTGCAGTTGATAAAACCCTTACCTTTCTTCTAGTTTCCCAATTAATAGTAATATTCTAGGAACCGCACTGTAGCTAGAACAGCTATTCCTGTATCTGTAATTTATTTATCTACAAAATATGAGGCACTTTGATGAAATACTTAGACCCAACATACCACATAGGTAGTAATTGGGCGTTGTTTTTTTTAACCACATCACAAGCTGGGATCCAAAGCCATCTTTTAGTGCTGAACCTAAAAGAGAGAGGAGGAGAATAAAATGAGTGAGGAAAATAAGTAAACACACAGGGATTCTGGCTATTGGAAATCCAGGTTCGTCTTCTCTGGCTGTTAAGGTATAGTCCTGTTTTGCCCCAGAAACAGCCTTACAACAAGGGTCAAAGCTACTAAAAAACTTAACAAAATAATAATACTCTAACAAACAACAACTAAGGAACAGAAGGAAAATCCCAAAAGCAAAGCAAAACTCTTACATCAGACATGAAACCAAAAAGTCTTTGTGAGGCACTTGCTGGAGCTGCAACCAAGAAAACCGGAGCACAGAAGCACTAAGTAGAAAGGTTGCTGCCAGCATTGACCACTGGCTTACCCCTGATTTATAGCCCTCAGCTCCCAGCATAGGTGTTCCTAAGGTGAGGTCTGATTGCTCAGTGTCCTTGCAGCAACCTTACTACCTCTGAGGATGCTTGCCATAGATGCAGGCGAAACATCAGGAGAGAATGCCTCTAGACTATGGCCATATAGCCCGAAAAAACCTACAACAACCCAACTCTAGATGACTTTCTCCATTTTTCTTTCACTCTTTGTTGTTCCTGAAACATAGGAACTGGCAATATGTTTTCCTTGTCCTCTCTTTCCTCTTCAACACTTGTCCCCAAATCCCCAACTCCTACATCTTCAGCCTCCTGTTCTACCTCCTGTTCCTCAAAAGAGAAGTACACAACAGGTATCACCAGAAAAGATCCCAAATGCTTTCTCGCTCCCTTGAGAACTGGGACCTTGATTTTTTTTTTCAGAACGTCGTGTAGAAATCCCTCTCATAGCAGCTTCTCTGCTTACACAGGTGTATTTACTTGTGCAGAATACAAATTCTGCTTTTATCAGCACCGATATGATGAACTCATCTTCGCCCGCCATCCCAACTGCCCTCTTGATGCTGTATAGTTTATCTAGCTCAGGTATATCAGCCAGGTTGATGCTTTGGCCTTTTCCCCATGCAACAAGAACTTGCCTTTCTCAGGGATTGTAGAGTGGAACGCAGAGCACAAACATGCTGTCCTCTTCCCTTGTGGAGGGGGGGATGGTGGGGAAAATGGCAGTCTCAGAATTGCCTTGACCTTGTGGCCTCCAACCCATACCATCCTTCTAGCACAGCCATGGGCAAACTTGGGCCCTCCAGGTGTTTTGGACTTCAACTCCCACAATTCCTAACAGCCTACTGGCTTTCTATCCCTTACTTCCTAAATGGGGAGACTTGTAACTAGCCAGAAATATATCATTGTGGATTTTAGGGTGCATTATAGTGTTAAGCAGCAGACTTTGCTGCCTTCAAAATGGGCTGCTGTTGGGGCTCTTTCTTCCAAATGCCAAACCTAATTCTTGCAGCCAGCATTTGCCTTACCCTGGGATAGGTCTTGTTTCACACCCACATGCCATATAGTACAGTCTTATGACAATACTTCCCTGGATTTGTATAATGTTTGGGCCAAACAGACCAGTTCAAACATCACAACCTCTTTCCACTTCTTTCCGCTTGTGGAGGACACCACTAATCCAGGCCAGGCAAGACCTTTAAAGTGGCCACAAAAAGTGCATCCTTCCAAGCAGGAGTTTTATATGTTCTTTGCCACAAATTATAATGTTCTTCCAAGAAAAACCAAATATTTCCAACTTAAATGACTGGCAGGGACCGGAACAGCTCTCTCTAATTTATTCTAGGTTTGCTGCCCTTAGAGAAAGGCCCAACAGGTTCCAATTGGCCTTGCCTACAGAGAATCTTACATGGCTGTTTACGATACTATAGCCGTCTTTCTCAATATACTTCTAAAAATATTTTAACAGATCCAAGAGCCTCGAGAGCCAGTGTCTTACCTTGTAAAAACATGCAAATCAGATTTCTCAGGAAGCTGAATGATCCGCACAATATCTCATTCTGTGCCTTGTCTTTGCTTCTACAGAGATGCAGCATATATGTAGCCTTGTCAGCTTCTTCTGGGCCAAATGGCAGAACAAGGATAATTGCAGGATCTTTATGAATTTTGCACAAAACTCTGTTCAGTACAGAAGTTCTGTTTGATTTAAGAACGGTGCTGCTTCCTATACTTCTAAGTCAAGCACTAAAACAGGGGTGAGGAACTACAACTCTCTAAATGGCCAACAGCTCCTCCCAATAACCCTCAGCGCCATGGCCAGTGATGTGGAATTATGGGGAGTATAGTCCAGAAACATCTGAAGAGCCACATCTGCCTCTTCATGTCTTAAAGCAGCAGTCCAACAATATGTGAAGCCTTTATTTTGGGGTTTTCACCTACTAAAGAATGTGTTCTGTTCTCAATACACATTGATCCACTGTTCATTTCCCTTCTATCCAGAAATACATGGCTAACTTCTGTCTTGGCCAGGGTATAGCTGCAGCACTAACAGCTTGTGACATGTTTTGTCCCCTCCGCTTTCTGTTCATTTCCAGACAATGATTCTGGATAAAACAAGAGGGGAAATTAGTATTTGTTGAACTTTGTAACGTCGTCATATAGGACAAGGCAAGGATTATTAGAGCTATGCACACAAAAGGATTCTCTAAAGGGCAGCCTGTTGTTCTCACACAGAGCGGATCAGTTGTGGTCCAGGCGGCACAGTCTCTCAGTGGACTGGATGGACAACATCCGCTGCATCTTTGTGGTCAGTAGAGAAGCAGATGTCAGCTTTCTTCTCAATACTGTAGTATTAGTTCAGGTAGGGAAAGTGTCAGCTGTTTTTTGCATTGTTCAAACATGGGCTCAACTTAACCTTTGCCCATGATGCCTCTCAACACATTGATGCCAGGTTTGTTGTCACCTTGGATCCCAGTTTGGGAGAAAAGCAAGATATAAATCCAATAAATATTTAGCTATTTTTATCCAAACTTTCTCCTGATACAGAGACTCAAGGTGACTCACAACAAATGTTCATAAATGTGCATCAGGAGAGGAATTGCTTTTCACCTGTACTGCCAAGTCAAGAATTGCATCTATCTTTAAATAACTTTAAATGACAGAGTCAAGCAGGTATTCGTCTGCCTGGGAATACCTGCAAACACATCGTTGGTTAGTTCTCAGAGTCTTCACACGCGTTACCAGGAGCATGGTGTTCTGCCACTGAGCTGTTACCTCACTGTCGCGCAGTGGCTGATTTGTGGACCCCGGGACCTCTTAGTGAGTTCCTCCCTCATCACAACTTCGCCTTATCTCACAGCACTTGACCTCATCAAGGCAAGGGCCTGCATTTAGTAGAGGAGAGGTTGATAAGGACCCTCCTCTGCCCAACAGGTGCACAAGTGGTAGGGAGAACCATTGGACGTAATTTGCCTCTAACCCCCTAGATTTTTTACTTCTACAAATATTTATTAAGAGTTTTCATTGATAACTAGACCATAACTGGCATGCTTTCCAGTTTACTGGTAAGTTTAGAGATTTCCTGCTATTTGCTATATATGTACAGCAAGAGAGGAGACCAGAAAGACTCCCAGTCCCAAGGATCAATAGATGAGAATGCTACTTGGGAGTCTTGGAAAGCAGGTCTTTCACAGTAGTGTTGTCCTTAACCACCCATAAAACTAGCGATGGGCTCATGGCTAGTTGAGTCACCGGATACACCCTCACTGTGTCCACACTCCAAGAGACCCTTCACATCTCACAGTCATAACATTTTGTTCCTACTTTAGTTGCCTTGGCTCCATCCTATGGAATTCTGGATGTTGTCATCCAGAACAACACTAACCCTAGTGCTTCCATGTGAGCCTCAACTGGCCTCCTCTGTGGGATTCTGAAAGTTGTGGGAAATTTTATGGATCAGCTTTAGCTGGATCCCAGCTAAAGCTGATCCATGGAATGTTAAACTGATACATCATGGAATCAAACAGATCCCACAGTTCTACTGACTGGACTTATGGCTGAAACTGCCTTTTTTAGCCATAAATCCAATCAGTAGAACTGTTGGATCTGTTTGATTCCATGATGTATCAGTTTAACATTCAATGGATCAGCTTTAGCTGGGACCCAGCAGTGAGATTTCCCTGGAACTTGGCATTAGTCTCAGTGCTGTGGAGTGCCCAGCATCTTCTAAAGTGCTGGAGATAGGACTGAGATCCAAATCAAAGCTTACCTTCCATTGCTGAGCTAGCTGAGAACAGGCCAGGTACCTTTGTAGGGTTCCAACTAAAAAATTTAGAAGTTAAACTGAAGCACCCTTTCGCCTTTTAATGGAACCAAACAAACATCTTCCCCAGACATCTTTCACAATATCTCACCTTTCAGACTTGGTGCAATAAATCAAATTTGATATCAGTCAGCCTTCCACATTTGCAGGTTTAGCTTTTGTAGGTTTTATTATTCATGGGCTTGATTAATATGGTCTTTTGAAGGATTTCTTGATCCTCCAGTGCAACTGTATGGTCATCTCCTACTGGAAGTTGATCATAGTGTTGTGCTGAAGAGCATAGAGATTCTTAGAACACCTCTGTAGGAATCCCTAGGTCCTTCTTCACAGATCTATGCTCATCTTTCAGCTGAAGCAATGGTTCTCAACCTGGGGTCCCCAGATGTTTTTGGCCTTCAACTCCCAGAAATCCCAACAGCTGGTAAACTAGCTGGGATTTCTGGGAGTTTTAGGCCAAAAACATCTGGGGACCCACAGGTTGAGAACCACTGAGCTGAAGGATGGACCATAGAACCTCACTGAAGGACCTAGAGATTCCTGAAAGGGTGATCACTTAAGTTTTCTTACTTTTGCATGAGTCCTGCACCTCAAAACCCAGGGATACTCCGGTTGTAATACTCCAAAGTATTACAACTGGAGAGTTTTCAGGAGTGTTCCTCTCCAGTAGGCTCTTGCCCTTCTTGCTGCTTCAGACTAACCACGCTGTCCTTCTAGAATTTATATCTGTGTTTGTGTGTGTGAGACCAGGGACATCCAGTCATTCAACCTTCCCTCCTTCGAGGGTTTTTCACCCTTTGCTTCTCTGGAATAGAAGTGGGCCAGGGTCAGGCAAGGGGTGGGAGGTGAAACTGGAGGAATTATTCATTTTCGGGTTCAGGTATTGATTTGATTACAGAAACAAAGCACCTCACCTATGTGTATATACCTGTATGGAAGCGCTAACTTTATATATTTTCGAAAAGTTCTTTCTACATGGAGACCTTTTGAAGACTATTTTATTAACACCGAGAATGCTGCTTAATTGAAATGTGAATTTCTTAGCTGGGAAAACGACTGAAGGGAGGAAAGGATGGTGTGTGTGTTGAAAATTAGGAAAAACAAACTGCACTTGACTCTTGTGTTTTCCTCTCAGAAAAAACAGACCCTCTTTCCTTTAAGCATTTATGATTAGCGTAGCCATATCTCCCAGTGGATGGAATGCCTTTTGTATGCTTGTATTCTTTGTAACTTTTTTTCATATATTA
The DNA here is from genome assembly GCF_037176765.1 of Anolis sagrei. Taxonomy (NCBI): domain Eukaryota; kingdom Metazoa; phylum Chordata; class Lepidosauria; order Squamata; family Anolidae; genus Anolis; species Anolis sagrei. The sequence goes on along the minus strand of NC_090023.1, from coordinate 267,678,371 downwards.
AATATTGTTTAAAATTTTGGTCTAGCTAAAACCTCAAGGAAGGCAGTCCTTCCTCCCTAGTCCACCCTCTTCTGCACACTCTTTCTAAAGAATTATCCTTTTATTTCTGGGTGTATGTGTGTGCCCGCGTGTGTGGTTTTGCTTGGAGGTTTGTTCATTTTTTAATGTGTTGATTAAATAAAGTTCCTGTCATGGAGTCTGCCTGGCTTGTTATTGTCCGCTGCTTGTCTGCAAACACACACAATCCTTGTTGCTGGATCCAGAGCTGGCCCACAAGGGGATGTTGGGGGAATGCATTCTGAAAAGGAGGGTCTTGACCAGACATGGGACAACTTCGGTCCTCTCCAGGTGTTTTGGACTTTTAAGAATTGTGGGAGTTAAAATCCAACACACTTGGGGAGCCAGAGTTTGCCCATGACTGCTTTAAAGTTTTTCCTTTTGAGGCGGTCCCTTTCTTTTGCCGAGGACAGAGCTCCATCTTCTTAGCATTTTCTCTTCCCATTCAGGTTACTCCTCTTGGTAGCATAACCCATTTTTTCTCACCCTTACATCTTCCTGATCTTTCACCTGCATCTGTGGCTGGCATCTTCAGAGGTTCTGTTGGAAATGAAGCAAGTGGAGTGTATGTGTGTGTGTCTATTTGCTTCTCCCTCCCTGGACATTTCATACACGCACACACACACACTGGACCCCTGATGGTGCAGTGGGTTAAACTGCTGAGCTGCTGAACTTGCTGACCGAAAGGTCACCGGTTAAAATCCGGGGAGCAGAGTGAGCTCCCACTGTTAGCCCCAGATTCTGCCAACCTAGCAATTCGAAAACATGCAAATGTGAGTAGATCAATAGGTACCACTTCAACAGGAAGGTAACGGTGCTCCATGCAGTCATGCTGGCCACATGATCTTGGATCTTTATCAAAGATTTAGATTATCTGCAAGCCCATTCTCCTCCAAACACCCCACCTGTCATGCCCAGCACTTTTTAATTTTAATTTTAATTATTACATTTGGCCCGGCCATTGTTTTTAACTGCGTCACTGTGTGTTGTTAATGTTATTGCTTATTTTTGTTTTATTTTGCTGTATTATTGTTGTTGTTTATTGTTGTATTTTTGGGCTCGGCCTTGTGTAAGCCGCACCGAGTCCTTCGGGAGATGGTAGCGGGGTACAAATAAAGGTTTTTTATTATTATTATTGGAGCCCCCGGTGGCGTAGTGGGTTAAAGCACTGAGCTGCTGAGCTTGTTGATCGAAAGGTCGCAGGTTTGATTCCGGGGAGCGGCGTGAGCTTCCGCTGTCAGCCCTAGCTTCTGCCAACCTAGCAGTTCGAAAACATGCAAATGTGAGTAGATCAATAGGTACCGCTCCGGCGGGAAGGTAACAGCGCTCCATGCAATCATGCCGGCCACATTACCTTGGAGGTGTCTACGGACAACGCTGGCTCTTCGGCTTAGAAATGGAGATGAGCACCACACCCCAGAGTCAGACATGACTGGACTTAATGTCAGGGGACTACCTTTACCTATTATTATTATTATTATTATTATTATTATTATTGGAGGCATCTACGGACAACATTGGCTCTTCGGCTTAGAAATGAAAATGAGCCCACCCCCACACACCCCAAAGTTGGATTCAACTAGACATAATGTCAGGGGAAACCTTTACTTTTACCTATATACACTCCACTTGCTTCACTGCCAACAAAACCTCAGAAAATGCCAGCCACAGATGCAGGCATGGCCATACAGCCTGGAACACTCACACAACCCTATGATAGGATTGTTGAATCGAGTTTCCCCAATGAATAATACAATCTCCTCTGAAACTGATTACCTTCAGGTTTACCTTCTGTTTGTCCTGTGGGTGGCCATATTCTTGGCTGTCCTTTGGGCTAAAAAACCCACCCCGAAGTTCAGAGTTAAGAGAGAAGGGTGAGAGGAGACATGATGAGGGCTGTGTATAAATATGTGAGGGGAAGTCCTAGGGAGGAGGGAGCAAGCTTGTTTTCTGCTGCCCTGGAGACTAGGACACAATGGAACAATGGTTTCAAGCTACGGCAGTGGTTCTCAACCTAGGGTCCCCAGGTGTTTTTGGCCTACAACTCCCAGAAATGCCAGCCAGTTTACCAGCTGTTAGGATTTCTGGGAGTTGAAGGCCAAAAACATCTGGGGACCCCAGGTTGAGAACCACTGAGCTACAGGAAAGGAGATTCCACCTGAACATTAGAAAGGACTTCCTAACTGTGAGAGTTGTTCAGTAATGGAACTCTTTCTCTGGCTTTTAAGCAGAGGCTGGATGGCCATCTGTCGGGAGCGCTTTGAAAGCAATTTTCCTGCTTCTTGGCGGAATGAGGTTGGACTGGATGGCCCACGAGGTCTCTTCCAACTTTGTGAGATGTGACCCTACAGAGCTAAGGGAACATTAGTTGGTGTAGCCTAAGCCTTCTTAGACTAGATTCTCTGCAGCCGGACCCTTTGAGCCCTGAACCTGCCTGCATGCTCTGCCTTGCTCCATCCTGCTTTGGTCTCTCTCCCTCCCTCCACATCCATCGCCATTCATGTCCATCCTTGCACAGTGTTCATTCAATTTGGGTTTCTCGTTTTTTATTTTTCCCCCTTCTTGTTTTTTTTTTAGTTTTCATCCGTTTTCGTTTTTTCTTTGTGTCTCCTTTTTTTTTTTTTTCAATTTCTGTTTTCCCATCTAGGAGCGATTATGTTTGCCTCTGCACATTTTAGAAGAGCGAGGGTTGACGCGGGTGGCAGAGACTGTGCAGGCCCTTCTGGAGCGGGCCCCTCCCAAGCAGCACCACCATCACCACCAGCAGCAGCAACCGCAGCAACCCCAGAAGCACTTGGCTGCTGTGTAAAAGGGCCCCCAGACCTTGCTGTCTTTCTCGTTGTTGTTGTTGTTGTTGTTCCCCTGGCCAAGCCGGAGACGCCCCGGGTGCAAGGCGCTAGCAAAGTGCCTCCAGGCGCAGTCAGCGTTGCGCTGGAAGAAGCGAGCCTGCATCTGGGGTTCCTAATGGGAATAATCGTGCTTCGATTCTCCACTTTTTTTGGAGGCCGCAAAAGTTTTTGTTGAACTTTTTTTAAAAAGGAAAACAACATTTCTGTAAAGCGAGGGTGTGCAACTGGGTGGAAGGGAACCAGAACAGCATTTCTTTAAAAGTACATAAAAGTAAAATTGGAGCAAGGTGGGATTAGAGGAACGTTATCTTCGAAACATCAACCACATTTCTTCTCTAGTGTTTTCCGGTAGCCTAATGTGGCCTTCACCCAAGATGTCCGTCTGCCTCTTATTGCGACCCATAACCACCACATTTTATTTTTCTAGCATTTTATTTGGAAACACCCCACATCCTCAGGGTGTAATTTTACCCTTTGGCTGGGGCAGTGAGAGAGAAAAACCTTTTCAAAAGCAGGAAGTAAACCGGAGATGATTTCCTGTTTTAACAAAGGCCTTGGAACAGCCAACAGAGAGAAGCAGGAATGTGGCAAAAGTGCTTCCCTAAAAGGAGGGCATATTTGTGTATTTTTAAAAAATCTGAGACCCACCTGCTACCTGGCAGATTTGGACCTGCACAAAGTCATCTGCACTCCTTCATCAGTCCTTCTAAAGCATGTCTCTCGTAGAGGGCTTCCTTTTCAGGTTCCGTCAGATTGTGTACAGCAATTTCTTTCTATCTCCGGTTAAATAAGAAACATTATATGTGGCTGTATAATAAATGTATGTCAGGTTTCTAGAGAGTCCTGGTATAGTTTGGCTTGCGTTTGTCAAATCTCAACCCCCAGATTTCTTTTACAATACCCTTGACCTTCACATTTCAAAAGGAGTCACTCACTGGTTGTTGATGCCAACAAGGGCTGCATGGCGTTTGAATTATGATTTCTAGTGGGGATTTTCCCCACTCCACAGCCCCTTTGGGGCAGTTTTTGCTATTTCTGCACTCGTCCCTTCCCACCTCAAGTACTTGGGCTCCTAATAACTGCATGGATTTACAAGTGAAACTTTCCAAAGTGTGCAGATGAGGTTGAAAACAATGTCAAGGCGTTTCAGAAGCGGAGATTGGCTGCTAAGCATGTGCATGAGTTGGAAATGGAAGCAAATGTTGAATCCAGCCGCAGTAGCCAGGGCTGTGTCCACCACTAAGAAGGATCGTGGCATGTTGGGCAGTCGGAAGAACAGAGGAAGGAATGGGTAACCCATATAATTGTTTGCAGGCATGGGCAAACTTGGGCCTTCCTCCAGGTATTTTGGACTTCAGCTCCCACAATTCCTAACAGCCCCGGGACCCTTCCTTTTCCCCCTCAGCCGCTTAAGCTGCTTAAGGAAAAAGGAAAGGTCCCGAGGCTGTTAGGAATTGTGGGAGCTGAAGTCCAAAACACCTGGAGGAAGGCCCAAGTTTGCCCATGCTTAGTCCAGAGGAGCAAGGGTGGTTCGGTATGTAATAACAAGCCATAAAAAATGTTGAAGGTTTGTGATGAGATAGACAAAGTGAGGGTAGTTGAACTAAGTTTATTAAAAGCAAAACAATGGCATACGGTTGAAATACCCATTCTCTTTGAATGGGGCTGCCTGAGGCTTTGTGGCTGTTTGAATAGCCATAGGGCTGTTGGTCCCAAACATGATACTAAGCATCCTGTAGATCTAGTTTAGCACAGACTCTTGAAGGATGGCGTTGGGTGCAGTAGAAGCACAAAAGTTCTTCTTTCTCCTGCTCCCTTTGAGTTTTGTAGCCTATGATCCCTTCCACACTGCCATATAAAGTCCAGATTATCTGCTTTGAACTGGATTGTATGGTAGTGTAGAAGGGACCTTAGTTACCTTTCACCAGGACAGTGAAATATGGTCCCTCCACAGGTTGCTGAAGGAGTGTAACGGAGTCCTTCTCTGGCCTCATTCTGTAGTGTATTTATTTCCATATTTGGAGAACTTGATTTGCATCGCAGGTGTGTTTCCTTTCTCCTCTTTCCAATGCTCAGCCACCCATTTCATGCACAAATGTCCAGAAGCCACACATTTCAATTAAGCTTCTCTATGATGGGCATTTCAGGAAGGTTTCCCGTTTTGCTTTCACACTCCTGCACTTTTTTTGGTCTTTGCATGAAACAGTTCAACCCGATCACCGGAAATGTGTCATACTGCAAAACCCTTCATCCTTTGTCCTAAATGGTGTGTCCAACATGCTGTCTAGGGTTGGGAAGGTGTCCTTTGTGGAGGCTATATGTGCAGATGGGCCTGAGCATCCCCCCAAAAGACTGTGATGTTGGTGCTGCAAGAGGTTGGGCTGTCCAGGGCCTGCCCTCTTTCTTACCAATGTGCCTGGTTCTCAGGACCAGAAATTAATATCCTACCAAAGATATGCGTCTCCGTGGATGCAGCGCTGCCGGCTGGGTTATCCCACTTGGAAACGCAGCCATTTGGCCAGGTTTAGCTGCCCGGGAATAGAAAGCACAAGCTACTATTTCACTCACGTCTCTCCTATGCAACACACCTGATGTCCCTTTTGCTTCTTTACTTTCTTAAAATGCTAGCTTACTTACATCTTAACTGTGTTGGTTTGACTTTGTTGATTTCTGGTTTCAAGTTGGCGGAAGTTCCACCTCAGATGGACGTTAAAAGCAGGCAAGAAATTTGGTCTTTTTAAAGGTGTATTATACCAAAAAAAGCAAAAACAACCGCAGCCACCCCACGCCTGAGTTTTCCACTGCAAGTTTTAAATGGCTTGGGAATTTGTGTGTGTGTGTGTTTTGTTATATTTATGTGCAGTTTTGCTTGTACTCAGTGAAAATAAGTTTTTCAAAGAAACATATAATTCTATTTTCTGTCTCGAAGCAACAATCGAGGGTTGTCCTTTTCTTCTGGGCAATACAAGAGGGATAGGTCTCCGCTCTGGATTTAAGCTTGTGTCAGCTTAAGTTGGCTTGGGAGTGATGGGAGTTGCAGCCCATCATGAAGAACATCCGGTTGGAGCAGGATGGCTTCTTTGATGTGAATCGATGCCATTCAACCAGGTAGCTTTTCATTCCAGAACTTGAAACATGTTGCTCCGTTTTGCAGGAATACAATCCACATAAAGCTCCAGCAATAACGGAATTCCCATTTTTTTCCATCGGGGCAAGAAAAGTAAGTTTTCATTCCTAAATCCAGCCAATGAAAAGGTGTCCTGCTCCCTTCTGTAGCAATGCAGGACTGTTTTATCTTGGAATTGGGTTGTTGCGTGTTTTCCAGGCTGTCTGGCCACATTCCAGAAGCTTTCTCTCCTGACGTTTCACCTACATCTATGGCAGGCATTCTCAGAGGTTGTGAGGTATGACCTCACAACCTCTGAGGATGCCTGCCATAGATGTAGGCAAAACGTCAGGAGAGAATGCTTCTCGAAATTATTAGAGTGAGACCTTGGGGTCTACGCGCAGTGGAGATGAGGTTACTAGATCACAGACACAAAACAGGACACTGCAGTCTGCCAGTTTCAGAAAATAACAAACTTTACTTAGCACATCTTAATACACGTCTACTTCCAAGCGAGCTTAATCAGGAACTACAAACAGGAACTACAAAGCACAACTATAGTACGGTTACAGAACATTTGCTTATCAGTTTCTCTGGCTGTAAGCCGGCTACTCCCTAATTCTTCCCAGAAAGAGAGAACTTGTTATCTTACTTCTTCCAAGGTCTCTTCTCTCTCTACCTCTCTGTCTCTCACAACAACAATTCCAGCATACAATTGAACATAACTGAATCCATCTTGAATACATATGAACACCATTGTTAATCATATTGAAAAACATACATGCATACTTTCAATAATCCTGACAGAAATGGCCAGACAGCCTAGAAAACACACAACAACCCAGTTATTCTAGCCATGAGCGCCTTCGAGAATATCTTGGAATTCTCTCTGCAACAAAGTTGAGCAAGTTACATCTTCCCAGTGAGTCTTGGTGAATGTGATACTCAACTGGGCTGATGTGGAACGTTTTGGGCCACTTGAAGACATACCTTTAAAGGCTCTGGGAGTATTGCCGTTCTTCCAGTGCCAGATGTTGCAATTTCTGTCCGTTCTGGAGAGCCTTTGTCTGTTGCAATCCCTCTTCTGAACGGATGGATGGAAAGCATCAGACTCCCTTTTTCCTTGCTGCTTAATCCAGAGAGCATCGTCTTGGGGCACAGCATCTGCACAAAGGTGTCGGAAGACATGCTGCTCTTACAAAACTGACCTCTCCTTTAAGTGGACTTGCTGCAGCGGTTCAGTAGTGACTGGTGCTATTATTAAAAGGTTGTGTTTAAAGGTTTTCTTGGATAATCTGTGTGTGTGTGTGTTTGATTACATGCATCTTGCAGAGATTTCAATGCACTCCAGTTCACATGCCCTTTTGAGACGGTCCATAGCAGGCACGGGCAAACTTTGGCCCCCCAGGTGTTTTGGACTTCGACTCCCACCATTCGGAATGGTGGGAGTCGAAGTCCAAAACACCTGGAGGGCCAAAGTTTGCCCATGCCTAGTCCAGAGGATCGAGACTTCGCTCTTGTTGTTTCTGCAGACTGAAAAACCTGTAATTAGTAGCGTAAAGGACTTTTAAGATGTTCTTTCCCTGTATTTGTATGTCCTGTAAATACATTCCATAGTTTTCAAAGACTTATCAAGTATATATCATGTACTTTATTTTAAATTGTCTTTACGCGACCGGTCAATTTCTAGTGCACATGATATTATAAACTCCAAACTTGGGTGATCCAAAATAAAGCTTTAAAACCTACCTTTGTGGCCAGAAGTATTTCTTCCATGACAACCTCAAGTATCTTTGGTTGATTATCTCTCAGCAGACAGAAGGCTTGGCATCCTGCTAACTGGATATTATATCTGCAAAGTCCTAGTATTGCTCCCGAGAGTTGCACCTTCACCTTGTCAGACTACACAAAGAAGCCATTGAAATCCTCAAGTGTGGACAATTTCAACACAAAAGAGAAAGTCATGAAAATGAACACAAACTGGCTACCACTATATTTTTTTTAAAAAAAAACCCAAAATCAGGACAATAAATAAAGAACAACACTCTGAAAATGGGAATTCCTGACATGAAACAATCAGGGCCAGATAACACCTCCCAACAAAGGATTCCCCCAGGCAGGAATCAGCCAGGCCTTGAAGCTGCAAGACTATTTAATGTTAATCAAGGTGGCCAGTTGCAACATTCACACTTGCCTCCAACAGACAAGAATTCTTTCTCCCACCCCAGACATTATTCCACAAATATATAAACCTCACTTGCCTAGTTTCCAACAAACCTCACAACTGGGTTGTTGTTGGTTTTTTTGGGCTATATGGCCGGAATCGCTGGGTTGCTGTGAGTTTTCCAGGTAGTGAGGTGAGGATGCCTCTGAGGATACCTCTGAGGATGCTTGCCATAGATGCAGGAGAGAATGCCTTTAGAACATGGCCATATAGCCCGAAAAAACCTACAACAACCCAGTGATTCTGGCCATGAAAGCCTTCAACAAACCTCACAACCTCAGAGGATGCCTGCCATAGCTGTGGGTGAAACATCAGGAGAGAATGCTTCTGAAACATGGCCATATAGCCTGGAAAACTCATAGCAACCCAATGATTCTGCCCATGAAAGCCTTTGATAACAAATTATTATTATTATTATTATTATTATTATTATTATTATATTATTCTGACACAAAAGCACTGTATGTCACAGCAAATGAGATCTATATGCTGGAAATTATTATTATTATTATTATTATTATTATTATTATTATTATTATTATTAGAAACACAACAAGATGAGTCCACAGCAGACAAGATCACTCTGCTGGCTGTTGTATTGGATCACACGTCAGACACTTCCTAAGTGTCTAGGACTGTGGTGTATTGATGATTAATGCGTGCAGATCCCAGTAAGGTGGCCTTCTGCAGCTGGCAGATGGTAATTTTGTCAGCACCAATTGTGTTTAAGTGCAGGCCAAGGTCTTTAGGCACTGCACCCAGTGTGCCGATCACCACTGGGACCACCCTGACTGGCTTGTGCCACAGTCTTTGCAGTTCAATCTTTAAATCCTCATATCGTGCCAGTTTTTCCAGTTGTTTCTCTACAATCCTGCTGTTACCTGGGATTGCGACATCGACGATCCATTATTATTATTATGTTTATTTATATCCCACTTTTTCTCTTCACAAAGACTCACCATAAATACACCATTAGGTTCTTGTGGGTTTTTTCGGGCTATGGAGCCATGTTCTAGAGGCATTTCTCCTGACGTTTCGCCTGCATCTATGGCAAGCATCCTCAGAGGTTGAGAAGGACCTTCTCAACCTCTGAGGATGCTTGCCATAGATGCAGGCGAAACGTCAGGAGAAATGCCTCTAGAACATGGCTCCATAGCCCGAAAAAACCCACAAGAACCTAGTGATTCCAGCCATGAAAGCCTTCGACAATACAATACACCATTAGTTTGGGGTAGTTTTCTCAGACTCTTATATACATGACCACTTACCTTTCTAGCCCCCCATGAGAGAGGGTTTTCCTCCAGGGGCAAACCAAGAATGGGCAACTTGGAAGTCCCTGAACAGACTCAGAAGTGGAGTGGGCAGCTCAAAAGACAACCTGGTAAAATGGCACTACCTAGAGGAATCCTCCACCTTGTGCAACTGTGGAGCAGAATAGACAACTCTGCATCTGTATGCCTGTCTGCAGTGTCCTGCCTCATGTACAGAAGAAGAATTGTTGGAGGCTACAGACAATGCGGTCACTGTTTCCCATTTTTGATCAAAAGATATTTAACCACTTGTGCTCATTCTATTTTGATCAGTTTTATACTAATTTATGCAATGTTTTTGATACAAAATATAATAAAATCTTTCTAGCTCTTGTAGCTAGAGCTTGTGGGATAGCAAGGTTACTTTTCAGCACATTATTATTATTATTTTGGTTCAATAAGTATTTATAAATCCTGGGCCCAGTCCTGTTCAACATCTTTATTAATGACTTAGATGAAGGGCTAGAAGGCACGATCATCAAGTTTGCAGATGACACCAAATTGGGAGGGAGAGCCAATACTCCAGAGGACAGGAGCAGGATTCAAAACGATCTTGACAAATTAGAGAGATGAAGGGCCAAAACTAACAAAATGAAGTTCAACAATGACAAATGCAGGATACTCCACTTTGGCAGAAAAAACGAAATGCAAAGATACAGAATGGGGGACAATGCCTGGCTCGAGAGCAGTACGGGTGAAAAAGATCTTGGAGTCCTCGTGGACAGGAAGGTAAACATGAGCCAGGAATGTGATGTGGCGGCAAAAAAAGCCAATGGGATTTTGGCCTGCATCAATAGGAGCATAGTGTCTAGATCTAGAGAAGTCATGCTACCCCTCTATTCCGCTTTGCTTAGACCACACCTGGAATATTGTGTCCCATTCTGGGCACCACAATTCAAGAGAGATATTGACAAGCTGGAATGTGTCCAGAGGAGGGCGACTGAAATGATCAAGGGTCTGGAGAACAAGCCCTATGAGGAGCGGCTTAAGGAGCTGGGCATGTTTAGCCTGAAGAAGAGAAGGCTGAAAGGAGATATGATAGCCATGTATAAATATGTGAGAGGAAGCCACAGGGAGGAGGGAGCAAGCTTGTTTTCTGCTTCCTTGGAGACTAGGACGCAATGGAACAATGGCTTCAAACTACAAGAGAGGAGATTCCATCTGAACACAAGGAAGAACTTCCTGACTGTGAGAGCCGTTCAGCAGTGGAACTCTGCTCCAGAGTGTGGTGGAGGCTCCTTCTTTGGAAGCTTTTAAACAGAGGCTGGATGGCCATCTGTCAGGGGTGATTTGAATGCAATATTCCTGATTCTTGGCAGAATGGGGTTGGACTGGATGGCCCATGAGTCTCTTCCAACTCTTTGAATCTATGATTCTAAGTGTGGATGGGCAACCTGGTGTCTTTACATGCTGCCTGGATGCTGGTCTTGCTCGAACTACAACTGGGAACAAGGTCTTTGGTGCTCTTAAAGGAGCAGTGGATGGTGGCCTCTCAGTTCCACACAGTACCAAGCGCTTCCCTGGAAAAGAATTCAATGCTGAAGTCCACCGCAAACACATCATGGGTCAAAACATTGCAGATTACATGTGCTACTTGATGGAGGAGGATGAAGATGCTTATAAAAAACAGTTCTCTCAGTACATAAAGAACAACTTTTCAGCACACTATTGAACAGGGCTCAATGTTTTATTGCTTTGTATTGTCGAAGGCTTTCATGGCTGGAATCACAGAGAGGAAACAAACAAGGACATCTAATCAGCTCTCAACAAAAGTTTGCTCCAGGCACTGTCAGGCCATTATATGCTAATCAAGGCGGTCAGTTGAAACATTCACACCTAGCTCCAGCAGACAGAAGTCCTTTGTCCCACCCTGGTCACTCCACAGATATCTAAACCCATTGTCCTAGTTCCAACAGACCTCACTACCTCTGAAGATGCTCGCCATAGATGCAGGCGAAACGTCATGAGAGAATGCCTCTAGACCATGGCCATATAGCTCGAAAAAACCTACAACAACCCATTTTATTGCTTTTACTTTATTATATGGGAGAATGATTTCCACACGTTCATGCAAGTCAATGGAGGGAACCACCAATAGCATTCAGATAGCAGAAATACACAGTGCTGTCTTTGGGAATTGTGGAAGTGGAAGTTCAAAACACTTGGAGGGCCAAAGTTTGCCCTTGTTTGGTCTAGATGATGCTAAATGTCTGCCTGTGTGTATATGACTTGCTCACTTTTGCAGGAAGAAGACCATTCTGTCTTGTTTAGAATGAAAAATAGCAGTACCATTCAACTTTTTTTTTGTCATGTCAGGAGCGACTTGAGAAATTGCATGTCACTTCTGGTGTGAAAAATAGCAGTACCATTCAGCTAATACCGCCGTAGTATGACAGGACTAAGCGCTGACCATTTTATTTTTGGTCCCTTGGTAAGTAAATAAATACATACAGGGGTCCCCTCGCAAACCACATGGTTTCCCAAAGGCAACACGTGAATCCGGTGCTGCTGCTGCTGCTTCCCTTCGTCCTGCTCATTTCTTCTTTTTGGCTCCAGGCTTCCCTTTGCCCTTCTTCCCTTTCTGTGGGACCGGTTGCTCTTCCTCGAAGAGTTTCTTCAGGAGCTTGTAAGGACCCAGGAACCTGCGGACCATCATGCCTCTCCACCAGGCCTGCAACTGAAAGGAGGAAGAGGAGAGAGTTCGGTGAGAAGAGAAGGTCTTCCTGCTTGGCCTTTCAGCTCACTTGGCTAAGAATAACTAACAACGAACGGGTTCCCAGGAAGGGCCGCTCTGCCAAGGAAGGATTCCCTGCACTCCTTGGCCGGCGTCCCAGCCCTCCATCTGCCGCCTGTCTGCTCCAAGCATCGAATGCCCACATTGATCTCATTGCTGCAGCTCAAGCCTCAGAAAGGCACAACTTGGACCCACTCCAGGGAAGCCTGGCTGGGAAAAGGCTGGCATCTGCTGCAGAAATCCCCTGCGATCCGGGTCGGAAAGGCCAGCTGATGCCGCCAGGATAGAAAACGTGTGAGGTTGGGATTACACTCCGTCTCCACAGACAGTATAGCACCATTTAGAAATCCTTTCTCTACCTGGACACAGCATTTTATTTGAGAACACAGAAGTGGTGGACCACTCTCACAACCACCGTGTCAGACTACACAGAGAAGCCATGGAAATCCACAAGAAGCATGTGGACAATTTCAACAGAAAGGAGGAAACCATGAAAATGAACAAAATCTGGCTACCAGTATTAAAAAACTCTAAAATTAGAACAGCACAACAACAGAGAGGAAGCAAGCAGGGACATCTAATCACCTCTCAACAAAAGATTGCTCCAGGCACAGTCAGGCCATTGTATGCTAATCAAGGTGGTCAGTTGAAACATTCACACCTAGCTCCAGCAGACAAGAGTCCTTTGTCTCACCCTGGTCATTCCACAGATATATAAACCCATTTTCCTACTTACAACAGATCTCACTACCTCTGAGGATGCTTGCCATAGATGCAGGCGAAACGTCAGGAGAGAATGCCTCTAGACCATGGCCATACACTCCGAAAAAACCTACAACAACCCAATCCTTTCTCTCCCACTGCCCTTTTTCTCGTCTCCAATTAAAGTAAGATCACTCAGATCAGATGCATACCAAACTTTGACTTCTTATTTTAAAATGTTGGTATATATTGGGATGAGCAAATGTGGTGTCGCTTCCCTGGGAGAATTTGGAAGGCCATGCTTTTCATAGCACCTTGTCCCTATATATATATATATATATATATATAAAATTAGAAGCTTTCCGAAGCTTCTAATAGTAGTAATAATAATAATAATAATAATAATAATAGAACAGAAGCTTTCCGAAGCTCTAGGTGCTCTTACTGCCTATTACAGGGAAAACCGGCTGATCCCCAACCCATCCAAAACACAGACATGTGCCTTTCATCTCAAGAACAGACAAGCATCCCGAGCTCTGAGGATTATTACCTGGGAAGGAATCCCACTGGAGCATTGCAGCGCACCCAAATATCTGGGAGTCACTCTGGACCGTGCTCTGACCTACAAGAAGCACTGCCTGAACATCAAGCAAAAAGTGGGTGCTAGAAACAATATCATACGAAAGCTGACTGGCACAACTTGGGGATCACAACCAGATACAGTGAAGACATCTGCCCTTGCGCTGTGCTACTCTGCTGCTGAGTATGCATGCCCAGTGTGGAACACATCTCACCACACTAAAACAGTGGATGTGGCTCTTAATGAGACGTGCCGCATTATCACAGGGTGTCTGCGCCCTACACCACTGGAGAAATTACACTGCTTAGCCAGTATTGCACCACCTGACATCCGCCAGGAAGTAGCAGCCAATAGTGAAAGGACCAAGGCAGAGACATCTCTGGCCCATCCCCTGTTTGGGTATCAGCCAGCACATCAACGACTTAAATCTAGAAATAGTTTTCTAAGATTTAAAGAGACACTCGCTGGAACACCCCAGCAAGCAAGAGTCCAAAAGTGGCAGGCTAAAACCGAGAACCTCAACCAATGGCTGATACCAAATGAGAGACTCCCCCCTGGGCACACAGAAGACTGGGCGACTTGGAAGGCGCTGAACAGACTGCGCTCTGGCACCACGAGATGCAGAGCGAACCTTCAGAAATGGGGCCACAAAGTGGAATCCTCGACATACGAGTGCAGAGAAGAGCAAACCACTGACCACCTGCTGCAATGCACCCTGAGCCCTGTTACATGCACCATGGAGGACCTTCTTGCAGCAACACCAGAGGCACTCCAAGTGGCCAGATACTGGTCAAAGGACATTTAATCAGCTACCAACCTCACAAATTTTGTATTTGTTCTGTTAGAAATGTAATATAATGGACTGGTTGCTCTGACACGACAAAATTAAAATATTATTATTATTATTATTATTATTATTATTATTATTATTTAAAACATTTATATTCCACCCTTCTCACCCTGAAGGGGACTCAGGGCAGAACACAGCATATATATGGCAAACATTCAATGCCGGGACACAAATTCTTATATACATACATAAACATTAAAAAGATTGCTAATCAAGGTGGTCACTTGAAACATTCACATCTAGCTCCAGCAGACAAGAGTCCTTTGTCCCACCCTGTTCTTTCCACAAATATATAAACCCTTTTTCCTAGTTCCAACAAACCTCACAACCGCTGAGGATGCTTGCCATAGATGCAGGCGAAATGTCAGGAGAGAATACCTCTAGAACATGGCCATATAGCCCAAAAAAACCTACAAAACCCCATTAAAAACATTTATCAAAATATTAAAATACACCATTTAAAACCGTCCTAGTCATCCACGTCAAATCTAATTGGCCTGGTCATCTTTCCTATTGCTGCTTTATTGCCCTGTCCCGAAATCTTGGTCCCACAGCCAAGTTTTGACCATCCTTCTAAAGGACAGGAGGGAGGGGGCCGACCTGATCTCACCAGGAAGGGAGTTCCATAGCTGGGCAGCAATCCCAGAGAAGGCCCTGTCTCTTGTCCCCGCTCTGGTTACATCCCGAATAGATTACTGCAACGCACTCTATATGGGGCTGCCTTTGAAGACGGTTCGGAAACTTCAGCTAGTCCAACGGGCGGTAGCCAGATTACTAACTGAGGCGACATACAGAGAGCATACCACCCCCCTGTTGTGCCAGCTCCACTGGCTGCCAGTCCATCTCCGAGCCCAATTCAAAGTTCTGGTTTTGACCTATAAAGCTCTATACGGTTCTGGCCCAGCTTACTTGTCCGAACGCATCCACCCCTACGTCCCATCTCGTAATCTAAGATCATCCGGGGAGTGATGTCAGTGAGTTTCAAGATGGCGGGGACGAGAGACAGGGGCCTTCTCGGCTGTGGCCCCTCGTCTATGGAACACACTCCCAAATGAGGTAAGATCTGCTCCCTCCCTCCTGGTTTTTAGAAAGAAATTAAAATCGTGGCTTTGGGACCAGGCCTTCGGACAGTAGATGTGTGTAGAGTTTAAAGCACATGGACTAGAATGACAATACGACTGGTGAGACTGTTTTTATTATTTATTGTTTTAATTATTGCTTATGTACTGTCTATTATGATTTATGTTTAATTGTGGTTTTATTATTGTGGTTGTTATGATTTGGCATCGCGTCAGTGTCCAATGTATGACACTGAAGTTTTGTCAGTTATGTGTAAACCGCTTTGAGTCCCCCCCAGGGGTGAGAAAAGCGGTATAGAAATACTGTACATAAATAAATAACGCCTGTGGCAATGGTGGGACGGAAAGTAGGGCCTCCCCAGAGGATCTTAATCTCCGCGATGGTTCATAGGGAGAGATGCGTTCTGACAGGTAAATTATACCCGGTAGCAAACCGGGGCCATTTAGGGCTTGATAGGCCAAAGCCAGCACTTTGAATTGTGCCTGGTAGCAAACTGGCAGCCAGTGGAGCTGGTGTAACATGGGAGTTGTATGTTCCCTGTATGCTGCCCCAGTTATTAACTTGGCTGCCTCTCGTTGGACTATTTGAAGCTTCCGAGCAGTCTTCAAAGGCAATCCCATGTAGAGTGCATTGCAGTAGTCTATCCTAGATGTAACGAGAGCGTGAACCACTGTGGCCAAGTCTATAGATATGGTGGTGTCCTTACCAGGCATGGGCAAACTTGGGCCCTCCAGGTGTTTTGGACTTCCAACTCCCACAATTCCTACTGTTGAAGTCCAAAACCCATGGAGGGCCTAGGTTTGCCCATGCCTGGTTTAGACCTTGCTTGTGTGCACTGCTACGATTTATCATATTCAGCCAAGCTTGGTTCAAGAGGATCCCCACATTTTAACATTTAGGTCCCACCCTTCTCACCCTGAAGGGGACTCAGAACGGCTTACAAGTTATATGTATATACAATATATTATTAGCACAGCACAGTATTAGTATTATATATTACTATATTGTACTGTACCACTATACTGCAATATTATTAGTAATATTACATGTAATTGTAATATATAATATACAATTATTATATTGTATTATTATTAGAATTCGGCTAAATAAGGCCATAAGGCTGTTATATTTAAGCATATTTTTAATTGAATTGATTTAATGTTTTTAATTGTATGCAGTTATTGGTTTTATTATGCATTTTATTATGTACACATGGAGGCATCGAATCGTGCTGGCTGGAAGCCACCCTGAGCGCCCCCCCCCCCCCCGGGAGTTGAGAAGGGTGGGGTACAAATATTTGAAATTTATGTATTTATTTATTTATTTATTTATTTATTTATTTATTTATAGTTTTTATATTCCACCCTTCTCACCCCGCAGGGGACTCAGGGCGGATTACAGTATACACATATATGGCAAACATTCAATGCCAGTTTGACAGACAACGAATACAGACAATACACAGAGGCTATTTAACGTTTTTCTGGCCGCCAGGGGAGCTGCTGCTTTCATCGTCCATCAGCGACACCGATGAAGTTCTTCCGCATTCCACATTCCCCAGAGTTTTCTTTATGGCCTCATAAATTAGTTAATTTAGCCTCCCACACAAGGTGGTACCTTATTTTCCTACTTCACAGATGTAACTGTCTTTCGGGTTGCAAAGGTCGACAACAGGCTACACAATGGCTGGACACCCACTCCAGCCCGGGCTGACTTCGAACTCATGACCTTTTGGTCAGAGTGATCTTAATGCAGCTGACACTCAGCCAGCTGCGCCACAATCCCGGTGGATTATTATCAGTATTATGTGTATATACAATATTTTATATTATTAGCACAGCACAATATTACTATATTGTTGCTGGAAGGAGGGCTCCCAACTGATGACCCAGGAGACATGGTAGAACTATGTCTTCCTGGCTATCGTTCTTCACTTCTTCATCTTTAGCAGAAGATGCTCAAGGAGGAGGCTTTGTGTTGTGAGTAGAGTTACATAGAGGGATCAAATGGCCTCCCACCAAAACTGACAACTGTAGAAATGCATGTATGGGGAAGGGAGAAGGCTTCATCCTGCATAGTACCACTACTAGGGGCTCAGCCTTTAAGAAAAAAGACCCCTTAAGGAAAGGCTGTTGAGTTGAAGTTCTTGGGAAGCTCCTGCCGTGTCCCTTGGGTGAAGGACAGAGGAGACATGAGAGCAGAGAGAGGTTGTCTTCTCTCTCGGGCCAGCAAAGGTCCAGAGGGCCCATATTTGCGTCTGAGATTACCTTCAGGATACTCTTCAGCTCCAGAGCATCCTGCTCTACCTTCTTCCGAGCACTCTCCTTCTCCTTGCGGTCTTCAATGATGGCTTGCTCATAGGCCAGGCACTGCAAAAGGGCACAGGACACAGGCATAAGGGACCCCTCAGGCATTGAGCCCGACATTAATTCTCCGATACAACACATTTATAAATGTGCCTTTGAATATGTGTCAGCTGATACCTCAGCAATCAGAATCAAATGGAATAAAAAAAAACCTGCAATATATTCCACAATGTAACATGATTTTTGTTCCTGGGTTATGAATGTCATTGCCTAATTGGTTCTATCATTAAAAAAACATGGACAAAGTTTATTAATTTGTCTTTGTGGGAGGGACACCCCCCTGCAACACATTTGCCATATGAACAAAATCTGGCTACCAGTATTAAAAAAACTCTAAAATTACAACAGCAAAACAGCAGAGAGGAAACAACCAGGCACATCTTAACACCTCTCAACAGAACATTTCCCAGGCTCAGTCAGGCCTTCAAATGCTAATGAAGGTGGTCAGCTGAAACATTCACACCTAGCTCTAGCAGAGAAGAGCTCTTTGCCCCACCCCAGCCATTCCACAGATATATAAACCCATTTTCCTATTTCTAACAGACCTCACTACCTCTGAGGATGCTTGCCATAGATGCAGACAAAACGTCAGGAGAAATGCCTCTAGAACATGGCCCTATAGCCCGAAAAAACCTACAAGAACCTACATTTGCCATAGTTTTTCAATGAATATCTCCTAGAGCAGGCATGGCCAAACTAAGGCCCGGGGGCTGGATGAAGCCCTCTGGGCGCTTACCTCAGGCCTTCCTCATTTTCCCTGTTCTCTCGGCATAAGGCCACAGTAGCCCGCCACATCCTTATGCAGAAAGGACAGGAGAAAGGCACAAGCAGGTTGTTCACTCCGGGACAGGAAAAGCCCTCTGACTTTAAACACCACAGCGTTGGGTGGAAAACAGTCCTTTTATTGGGTTGTTGAAGGTTTTTCCGGGCTATATGGCCATGTTCTGGAGGCAATTTTTCTCTTGATATTTCGCCTGCATCTATGGCAAACATCCTCAGAGGTAATGAGGTCTGTTGGAAGTAGGAAAAACGGGTTTATATATCTGTGGAATGACCAGAGAACACAGAAGTGCTGGACCACTCTCACAACCACCACGTCAGACTACACAGAGAAGCCATTGAAATCCACAAGCATGTGGACAATTTCAACAGAAAGGAGGAAACCATGAAAATGAACAAAATCTGGCTACCAGTATTAAAGGACTCAAAAATCACAACAGCAAAACAACAGAGGGGAAACAAACAGGCACATAAAATCACTCTCAACAAAAGATTCCTCCCAGGCACTTCCAAGCCATTGAATGCAAATCAAGGTGATCAGCTGAAACATTCACAGCTAGCCCCAGCAGACAAGAGTCCTTTGTCTCACCCTGATCATTCCACAGATATATAAACCCCTTTTTCCTCGTTCCAACAGACCTCACTACCTCTGAGAATGCTTGCCATAGATGCAGGCGAAACGTCAGGAGAAAAATTGCCTCCAGAACATGGCCATATAGCCCGGAAAAACCTACAACAACCCAGTGATTCCGGCCATGAAAGCCTTCGACAATCCTTTTATTGGAAGATAATTAAAAAGCAGTAAGATTAAAAAAAACACTTTAAAGAAATAGATAAATCCAATTAGCTAGGAAGATAAGCAGGAACAATGTAGTCCAGGGTAATAGTCCAGAAAAGTCCTAAAAACCAAGGCAAAACTTCCCAAATAAGATGCAAAGAATCAGGAAACATGAACCCAAGGCATGTATATAGAGCATAAAATCCAGGAATCAAAACCATGAAACAAAGGCACTTACAACATGATTTTCCCAAGCAAAACTTCCATGAACAAGAACGGGATCTTGACTTGATTCCAAACTATGCTTCATCTGACTACATATCCTCTACTTGGGACTTTTATCTCCTCGTTAGCTAAGTCTCTAGCATTCAGAAATTGGTTTCATTTTAACTGAGAACTTATCTTTTTCTCTCAAAGCCTTGCAGACCGCCGAAGTCACTGTTTGGCTCTCCTGTTTTGACTAATCTCCTCGCGTCTATTTGCTCATTATCCATTTGCTCAATAATTTCTGCAGCTGGGCCTGGAGCCGAGCTGTTTTCATGTTCCCTATCATGGGAACTCTCTGGTAACAATCCAGAAAGCACACCATCATCCCCACACCCCTCAGGGACATTCTCATGGGAAACTATACTGGTGGTTAGGAATTGTGGGAGTTGTAGTCCAAAACACCTGGAGGAAGGCCCAAGTTTGCCCATGCCTGGTTACGTACTTAGGTACATACATATCTAGGCTTGACTCCATGCATCTGATGAAGTGGACTGCAGCCCATAAAAGCTCATGCTGAACCATCCGTCAATCTCTAGAGCTGTCCTTCCGATTAGAGCCCGCTTCCTTCCTACTTACCAGCCGGGCCGCTTCCTGTAGTGCTGCCTGGTCAGCTGCTCTGGCGGCCTTCAGGCTGTTGAGTTCTTGCTGCTTGGCCTCGGTGTCCTTCTCGTACTTCTCCACCCAGTACTCCAGCTTCTCCTCTATGCTCTGGGACATTCACAGACAAACGCAAACACTCAGCATTGTGCAAGATATTCCTGTACGACAACACACTTCCTTTGTGCAGCATTTAAAGGAAGAATCACGCTCCTCAAAGGACAGTTCTCCCTGTAAAGACCCTATATTTATTTATTTATTTACAGTACTAGCCGTCCCCTGCCACGCGTTGCAGTGGCCCACATGGGAGTTCTGTGTGGGATGTTTGGCCCAATTCTATCATTAGTGGGGTTCAGAATGCTCTGTGATCGTAGGTGAACTATAAATCCCAGCAACTACAACTCCCAAATGTCAAGATTCTATGTTCCCCAAACTCCACCAGTGTTCACATTTGGGCATATTGAGTCTTCGTGTAGAGTGTGGTCCAGACCCATCATTGTTTGAGTCCACAGTGATCTGGATGTAGGTGAACTACAACTCCAAAACCAAAGGACACTGCCCACCAAACCCTTCCAATATATTATGTTGGTCATGGGAGAACTGTGTGCCAAGTTTGGTTCAATTCCTTCGTTGGTGGGGTTCAGAATGCTCTTTGATTGTAGGTGAACTAGAAATCCCAGCAACTACAACTCCCAAATGACAAAATCAATTTTTTGGAGTGAAGGACATACATTGGGTTGTTAGGTATCTTGTGTCCAAATTTGGTGTCAATTTGTCCAGTGGTTTTTGAGTTCTGTTAATCCCACAAACGAACATTTGCATTTTTATTTATATAAATTGTATATAAATTGTATTCTTCCCTTCTCATCCCACAAGGGACTTAGGGTGGATTACAATGTACATATACATGGCAAACATTCCATGCCATAGACACACAACATATATAGACAAACACACAGTGGCTATTTAACATTCCAGCTTTTTCATGAGGGTAGTCTGGCCACCAGGGGAGCTGTCACTTCACCATCCATTTGTGACACTGATGAAGTACTTCCTCATTCTTTGCACGCTTGCTGGAGATGTTTATGGTGTTGTAAATTAGCCTCTCTTATAAGCAGTACCTAAATTTCCTACTTGACAGATGCAACTGTCTTTCAGGCTGCAAAGGGCGACAGCAAGCTACACAAATTGGTCAAAGCTCACTCTGACCCAGGCTGGCTTCAAACTCATGACCTTTTGGTCAGTAGTGATCTTAATGTAGCTGACTCCCAGCCAGCTGCACCACAGTCCCGGTGCAAGAATGAATACCGTAATGCTTTGAGTGTGCAACTGTGTCTGGATTATGCTACACAGTCTTTGGGTGTTATATTTTGCAAATTAATACCCTGCTACAAGTGTGTCCAGTTCAAAAACCTGCAAATCTGAGTAGATCAATCGGTACCGCTTCTGCAGGAAAGTAACGGCGCTCCATGCAGTCATGTTGGCCACATGACCTTGGAGGTGTCTATGGGCAACGCCGGCTCTTCAGCTTAGAAATGGAGGTGAGCACCAACCCCCAGAGTCCGACATGACTGGACTTAATATCAGGGGGAAACCTTGACCTTTACCTACAAGTGTGTCCGCAACCGCACAAGGATATGCAGCCCTGAAATGTGAGATGCTAGCTTTTAAATACAGATGGATCAATATTAGAAACTAATAGATTGGAAAATTTAAATTAAACTAGAGCTAGTAGAGCTAGTAATGGAGAGGATGTGGTCTCTCTCTCTAGTAAGAACCAGAAAAAAAAGTCAATCACTCACTACTTGCTGCTGCTTCAGGAAATTCTCAATGTCCATGTGGACCCGGGTCTCTTGGTCTATTTGGTTCCTCAGCTTCTGCGATGGGAAAGAGATGCATCGTGGGCATTTGTGGCCCTTAAAATAACTCCAGTTATCAAGGATGATTTATCAGAGGGTATAATAATGTGGTCACACTGGAACACATGCGAGTCCGCTGTCCTAAAATGAGGCTGTTTTGGCTGGAGGTTCATGATTAGATTAAACACATAACTAGTCAAAATGCATCCTTGCAAAGCTCTTTATTGCTGTGTTGTCTAAGGCTTTCATGGCTGGCGTCACAGTTACTGTGAATTTTCCGGACTGAATGGCCATGTTCCAGAAGCATTCTCTCTGTCACAAAAATTTAATGTGCAGATTTTATAAATGTGGATTTAATATGATGTGCGGGGAAGAATGGAAGCATGTATGGAGCTAATAATTTTGGAAACACCAGTAAAAGACCTAGGCCTGCAATGACTAACTACTTTCTTGCTGGACTGTAATTAAAAGTTGCTAATAAGAACTGAAAAGTAAACTCTGATAAGAATTGGGACAGTGATAACGGAAATTTTTACAATGTTAAGAAGGAAGTCAACATAAGATCAACACCAATCAAGAAGATCAACATCTGGCCAGGAAACAGAGATGGATCCAGGATGGAAAACGTCTGTCATTAATTTACAACTTTGGGATGACATCAACAGCATATTCCTATAAAAGACTCGGTCTAATAATGCTCAAAGTGTGGCAGACCTGAGGAGTCTGTTCCACCCCCTATGCTCTGCTCCATGGGAAGGAGAGAGATGGTGTATTTGGAGAGTGACAGATATGCTATGGGAGAGCATGATTCTGGTCACTTTGGGGCTTCTTTCTCAAGGGAAGAGGAAGAAGTGCACTTTTGGAGTCTTAAGTTTTGGGCAGAGAGTCAGGTTCTGCTGTATGGAAAACAGATCTGGTCCTTGGCATTGTTCTTAGGTCAAGAAGTTTTGCCATTTTGAAGTTATGGAAGTTTTGGAACTATACGTTGGCAGGCTGCAGAGAAACAGGGTCCGGCCTAACAGGTGCTTCTCCAAGGAGGGAAAATATTTGGGTGCATGAGGATGAATAAAGTTATTGAAAAGTCATCCATGACATCTCCTGACGTTTTGCCCGCATCTATGAGAGGCATCCTCAGAGGGGTTTTTTTTGTTTGTTTGTTTGTTTTGTCGTATCAGGAGTGACTTCAGAAACTGCAAGTCGCTTCTGGTGTGAGAGAATTAGCTGTCTGCAAGGAAGCGTCCCCTGGCCGTTGCCCAGGGGACGCCCAGATGATTTTGATGTTTTTATCATCCTTGTGGGAGGCTTCTCTCATGTTGCCGCATGAGGAGCTGGAGCTGATAGAGGGAGCTCATCCGCCTCTCCCCGGATTCAGATCTGTGACCTGTCGGTCTTCAGTCCTGCTGGCATGGATTTAACCCACTGCGCCACCGGGGGCTCTTTATTGCTTTTCTCAATCCGTGATAAAGCAAAGGGAAGTGTCCTGCGTAAGATGTTACATCTCCCCTGCTGAATGCAGCGAGGACGAAGATAGCAGAGACCCAGAAGGACGTGTAACTTGTATCACTCAATTATATGGACTTTTATTTAATCGACACTCAGACTTCACCTTGCCAGAGGCAAAATAGCTGGGAACACTTTGGAGACTGTACGGCACCCATTCATCACATACACACAAATTCTAGACGTTGCCCACCGTTGAACCGTATGATGTCTTGGAAGCTCTCATGAGCAGTCTTCCGATATTGATTTTAGTCTGTTGCTCTTGTCTGTCTTTTGATAGTAATTGTCTGATTTGAAACATGGGAGGCTGCCTGCAGGGGGTCTAAGAGGTTGCTCTCCAGAATTGGCAATTGTTTGGGGGTTCAGTGCAAAGAACTGCCAATTTTGAGACCCTAAAACAACTCTCTGGTGTGGAAGTGGTTGGCTGGAGCCTTACGACCCCAGTCCCCTGTCAACCTTCAACAGGCATGTACTGAACTAAGAAGACTGTCCGTTCAAAAATGACTGAAGGTACAGCTCTTTAATGAAGGGTCAGCAGAAGAGAAAAGCTAGCGGGGCACAGTAACCCCTTAGAAGACTTTGGAGAGCTGCATCTCCCAAAAAACATATAAGTATGGACCATACTCTGACCTACAAGAAGCACTGCCTGAACATCAAGCAAAAAGTGGGTGCTAGAAACAATATCATACAAAAGCTGACTGGCACAACCTGGGGATCACAACCAGACACAGTGAAGACATCTGCCCTTGTGCTATGCTACTCTGCTGCTGAGTATGCATGCCCAGTGTGGAACACATCTCACCACACTAAAACAGTGGATGTGGCTCTTAATAAGACATGCCGCATTATCACGGGGTGTCTGCGCCCTACACCACTGGAGAAATTACACTGCTCAGCGAGTATTGCACCACCTGACATCCGCCGGGAAGTAGCAGCCAATAGTGAAAGGACCAAGGCATCTCCAACTCATCCTCTGTTTGGGTATCAGCCAGCAAGTCAACGACTTAAATCTAGAAATAGTTTTCTAAGATCTACAGAGACACTCGCTGGAACACCTCAGCAAGCGAGAGTCCAAAAGTGGCAGGCTCAAACCCAGAACCTCAATCCAGGGGTGATACCAGATGAGAGACTCCCCCCTGGGCACACAGAAGACTGGGTGACTTGGAAAGTGCTGAACAGACTGCGCTCTGGCCCCACAAGATGCAGAGCCAATCTCAAGAAATGGGGCTACAAAGTGGAATCCTTGACATGCGAGTGCAGAGAAGAGCAAACCACAGACCACCTGCTGCAATGCAACCTGAGCCCTGCCACATGCACAAGGGAGGACCTTCTTGCGGCAACACCAGAGGCACTCCAAGTGGCCAGATACTGGTCAAAAGGCATTTAATCAACTACCAAGCTTGCAAATTTTGTATTTTGTCTGTTTGTTTGTTTTGTTCTGTTAGAAATGTAATACAATTGTCTGGTTGCCCCTGACACGATAGATAAATAAATAAATAGCTATTTAATGAAAGGTCAGCAGAAGAGAAAAGCTGGGGTGGGAGGGGCACAGTAACCCCTTAGAAGACTTTGGAGAGCTGCATCTCCCAAAAAACATAAAAGTAGTGGGTTAATAAATAGCTTTGAAATGCCCTTTAAGAGGTAGGGGGCATTTTGCCATGGTTTAAAGACCAGGTCATTTTGAACCCAGAAGTAACCTTTGTAAATCAGAGCAGCTACATTTTTAAGTGCAACTCCATCCAAATATATATGTATTTCAGTGTTGGATAGCATAGGGAAGGGTTAACACCCCAGTGGTGTTTCCTTCGCTGTCTGTGCCCCTGTTCAGAGGGTTTCCCCACACTTTCTGTCACTGTGAGAACTAGATATTGAAAAAAATGGCTTGTTGTGGAAACAAGAATGGGAGAGAAAGCTTCAACTGAAACACCTTTTACCCACGATAATAACTCTTCCAGGAGTGGATTTCCTCTCCATCCGAGGAGGCGATCTCTCTCACTTCCTGTTGTCTCATCCCCATCCTTAACTAGAAGTCCTTTGTAAGTCGGATGTTTGTAAGTCAGGGACTGGCTATATCTGGGGGGCATAACATGCTATATTCCTGGGGCTTACGTCAATCTCATTCTGCAAGTCGTTCTCGGCATTGGCGCATTTCTTCTGCACCTGGGCCACCTGGAGCCCCCTGTCCTTCTTGACGTAGCGGTACTCCATCTCCGTCTTGGCCTTCATCTCTTGCAGCTGGTCTTTGAGGTACGTAATCATCTCATTCCGGTTCTGTGGAATCAGAGCGAGGGGCAGGAGGGAGGGGCAGGTAAGACTATTATTTAAATGGCAGAGGAATTGTTTTCTTGAATGTGAGAAGTCCCTGGAAAGTCAGTGTTTTCCTA
This sequence comes from Anolis sagrei, assembly GCF_037176765.1. Lineage (NCBI taxonomy): Eukaryota > Metazoa > Chordata > Lepidosauria > Squamata > Anolidae > Anolis > Anolis sagrei. The sequence goes on along the minus strand of NC_090023.1, from coordinate 267,652,348 downwards.
AGGGAGTCTCACAGGCAGAAAATCTATATCTGGATTGTGCCATTTTTGCACTTCCATAAGGATCCTGTGCCTCTAACCCAGGTATGGACAAACCCCTTGGGCTTTTTTCTCAGGCCCTCTTCTCTCTCATCATCCTTTCCTTCCTTCCTTTTCCCTTTCCTTCCCTCCCTTCCTTATCTCCCTCTTTCTCCTTCTCCCCTTTCATCCTTCCTTCCTTCCTTCCTTCTTTCCTCCCTCCTTCCCTCTCTCTTTCCTTCCTGCCTTACTTCCTTCCCTTGTCTTTTCTTCCTTCTCTCTTTCCTTTCTCCCTCCATTCCCTTCCACCCTTCCTTCCTTCCATCCTTCTCTTCATCACTTTCTTCCTTCTCTTTTTCCTTCCTCCTTTCCTCCTGGGGGATGTTTACCTGGGAGAAGAGACAGTTGAAAGGGAACATAACCATGTTTCAAGATTTGAAAGGGTGTCCCATTGAGGAGGAAAGGGAAAACTGACTTTCTGCTGCCCTAGAGACCAGGGCACAAGGGAGCAATGGGTTCAAATAGCAGAGATTCAACTGAAAGGATAAGGAGGAACTTCCTAAGAGTAAGAGCTGTTGGAGAGTGGCCTAGGCTGCCTTGGAGTGTGATGGAGTCTCCTCCGGAGGCTTTTCCGCAAAGGCTGTCTATTGGGAGTGCTTTGATTTTGCCTTCTTGCATGGCAGGGGGTTGGACTTGATGGCCCTTGGGGGTCTCCTCCAGCTATAGGATTCTAGAATTCTATATCAGGAACAGGCAATATGGGGTCTAATGGAAACACTTTCCCTCTCCCATCCACCATCTCATCCTGACCAAGACAAATGCTTTTGGGACCCAAACGTTTCCCGTCTGTCTTTCACTTTCTGCCTCTGGAAGGGGAGGAAAGGGGAGGGATGGGACTTGGGGAAAAACCTCTCCCTCCTGGCCCACTCATTCCGCTTTGGTCTGCCATTCGGTCTCCAAGTTAGAAAGTTTGCCCATGACTGCTCTAACTCCTAATTTTAAAATTATTTTCAGTTGTTTTCAGCTTTAAAAGGGAGAAATTACACTGCTTAGCCGGTAGTGCACCACCTGACATCCGCCGGGAAGTAGCAGCCAATAGTGAAAGGACCAAGGCAGGGACATCTCCAGTCCATCCCTTGTTTGGGCATCAGCCAGTATGTCAACGACTTAAATCTAGAAATAGTTTTCTAAGATCTACAGAGACACTCGCTGGAACACCTCAGCAAGCGAGAGTCCAAAAGTGGCAGGCTCAAACCCAGAACCTCAACCAATGGCTGATACCAAATGAGAGACCCCCCCCCCCCCCGGGCACACAGAAGACTGGGCGACTTGGAAGGCGCTGAACAGACTATGCTCTGGCACCACGAGATGCAGAGCCAATCTTAAGAAATGGGGCATCCTCGACATGCGAGTGTGGAGAAGAGCAAACCACTGACCACCTGCTGCAATGCCACCTGAGCCCTGCCACATGCACAATGGAGGACCTCCTTGCAGCAACACCAGAAGCACTCCAAGTGGCCAGATATTGGTCAAAAGACATTTAATCAACTACCAAACTTGCACATTTTGTGTTTTGTCTGTTTGTTTGTTTGTTTTGTTCTGTTCTGTTAGAAATGTAATACAATTGACTGGTTGCCCTGACATGACAAATAAAATAGCTTTAAAAGGAGGAAGGCTGGCTGTTTCTGAAGCTGCTGCAGGACAGGCTGTGCAGCAAAGCTAGATGCTGGTTTCTAATGTACGCAGAACTTTGGGCAGAGGTTGGACTAGATGCCCTCAAGGTCCTTTCTGGCTTCTTTTATTCCGCCCTAAAAACAATAAGAGCCCCGTGAATACTTCAGTAGCCTTTTGCACTTTTTTGTTGGGTTCCCAAATGGGCAGTTTCCCCATTCGTTCTCAGTTCAGCAGAATGAAATGAGGGGAGTTTGGCGTGGTCCCAAGCTCACATGCATCTCATACTCCTTCTCCTTCATGATGTCGTTGAGCTGCTTCTGGAGGCTCTTGATCTTCTTCCTTCCCAGCATCTCACTAGAAGGGAAGAGAAACGTCCCACAGTCTCTCCAAATTGAACAAGGCAGGATGCTGTTGACGCTTCAGCCTTTCATAGAATTTCCTGCTCCTTGGCAGAATGGGGTTGGACTGGATGGCCCATGAGGTCTCTTCCAACTCTGTGATTCTATGATTCTATAGAGCTTGAAGAGACCTCATGGACCATCCAGTCCAACCCACTGCCAAGAAGCAGGAAAATCCTTCACTCAGCCTGCAAAAGGGCCTTGTGGTCTCAAGGCAAGCAAAATCCACCTACTGAGCTAGCAAAAGACTTGCTTTTTGGCCGGAGCAGCAGTATCATCTCCCATCGTTATAAAACCAAAGGAAATATAAACATAAAATAAATACATACCCCCCCCCCCCAAACCCAAAAGTAGGTGCCTACTAATGAGCTCTAATTGGCTGTGGATCAACTGTGTTCTGTCGCGCACTGGGTCTGAACAAATTGTCTTTATTCTATAGGACGTATACTTTGAACCCAGTGGGAAGCCGGGGTGCCTCAAAGAGAGATTCTTAGGGATTTCCTGAAGTGATGGTCTTTGGAGTCTTTAATGGTACAACAAAGTCTTTATTAAGGAACAAATAAATCTTCAAACAACACTTCAAGGCTTTCTTATTCTAGTCTTTAAGAGACTGGCATTGACTTGGATTAACTGTACTCTCTCAGCATGAGGAAGAGCCCTTTATAATCTCTCCCAGGCTATCATCTGGGCCCCACTGGTCTGGGTCTTATTACCGATCCCAAATGCATCTGGACATCAAATAAACCTACCAGCCAAGGCTTGAAGATATTCCAGCTGGAATTCCGTGGTTCTGTAATGCTGTCCTGTGGGAACTTCAGGGCTGTTTTTCCCTCTGGTGCTGTAAGGCTGAGAAGCTGTGAGCTCTCAGCCAGAGCCTTTGGGATCTTTTCCTTCTGTTTCTATTTCCCTGAATGATCCCCAGATGATGACCGGATGGTCCCCGGATGATTCCCGGATGATCTTGAGGAATGAAGCTTTTCCTACGGGACGAGCTGTCTGCATCCTATAGACTAGCTTTCTTGTGTGTGACTGACTGAAAATGGCTCCCTTCCCTCCAAAACCTAAAATGGGGTGGAACTAAGGAACCTAATGGTGATGGACAGGTGGTCTGCCCTATAACTGCAAACTTTAACTGGAAGCCTCCCTGTTAATCCCAAGCCTCGGACTGCAAGCAAGCATTTAATACAAGGCAAATAAAGTGGGAGCTTCTGGTACAGCTGTACCAGCACAAACTGCATATTTAAGGATGCAGAATATGTCGCTTTTAGTGATAGAAGCTGTGCTGGAACCAATGGCAATCGACGCCTGCATCAGAAAGGGGTTGGAGCAGGCAACCGTTAGGTGCTGCAAAATGTGATCTTTTGATGTGGAAGAGGAAACATTTAGGCCCTTTTACACTTTTTATAAAGAGATACACAGGTAAAAATGGCTGGGGAAGGTGCCTCTGCAAAAGGTTCTGAGGAATGAATGTATGTCAGAATCAACAAGACTGGGTTACACGGTCTGACCTGGGACCAGGCCACTTCTTCTTGCCCCTTCTCACCTCATGATAAGGTTATGGATATCCTCCTTCTTGGCTTTTTCCACATCCACAGCATGCTGCAGGTTGGTGAAGGTTCCCAGCGTCAGCAGTTCGTCCATCGTTGCCGAAATCACATCCTGAGCCCATTGCCTTCCAAGGAAGGAGAGGAAGAGAGAAATCAGGGGTGTAGCACCTCAGAAACAGACAGGGCTGCTCAGTAGGTTTGTTTGATTAAAAAAAAAGGTTCAAAACTCGTTTCGGATGTAGGGGGCACTGGTGGTTTGATTCGGAAGTCAAGTCCAATTTTCACAGAATTTTTTTTCAAACTTTTTGAAAATTCCAAGACTTCCAAATCCTTCCTTAATGGTTTGAAAGTGTTATTTCTTGTTTCATTGGGTGGTCTTTACTTTGAAAGTAGTTGTTTGACTCCAGAAGCGGGGGGGGGGGGAGCAAAGGGAGGAAATCCATCCAGTCTGGTTTAAAACGCTTCCCAGGCTTGAGACCAGAAACAGGTGGAGAGGAAAGGCAGGAAATTCATCCAATCTGGTTTAAAACGCTTCCCAGGCTTGAGACCAGAAACAGGTGGAGAGGAAAGGCAGGAAATTCATCCAATCTGGTTTAAAACGCTTCCCAGGCTTGAGACCAGAAGCGAGGGGAGAGGAAAGGCAGGAAATTCATCCAATCTGGTTTAAAACGCTTCCCAGGCTTGAGACCAGAAACAGGTGGAGAGGAAAGGCAGGAAATTCATCCAGTCTGGTTTAAAACGCTTCCCAGGCTTGAGACCAGAAGCAAGGGCAAAGGAAAGGCAGGAAATTCATCCAGTCTGGTTTAAAACGCTTCCCAGGCTTGAGACCAGATATGAGGGGAGAGGAAAGACAGGAAATCCATCCAGTCTGGTTTAAAATGCTTCCCAGGCTTGAGACCAGAAGCGAGGGGAGAGGAAAGGCAGGAAATTCATCCAATCTGGTTTAAAATGCTTCCCAGGCTTGAGACCAGAAGCGAGGGGAGAGGAAAGGCAGGAAATCCATCCAGTCTGGTTTAAAACGCTTCCCAGGCTTGAGACCAGAAACAGGTGGAGAGGAAAGGCAGGAAATTCATCCAATCTGGTTTAAAACGCTTCCCAGGCTTGAGACCAGAAGCAAGGGGAAAGGAAAGGCAGGAAATTCATCCAGTCTGGTTTAAAACGCTTCCCAGGCTTGAGACCAGATATGAGGGGAGAGGAAAGACAGGAAATCCATCCAGTCTGGTTTAAAATGCTTCCCAGGCTTGAGACCAGAAGCGAGGGGAGAGGAAAGGCAGGAAATTCATCCAATCTGGTTTAAAATGCTTCCCAGGCATGAGACCAGAAGCGAGGGGAGAGGAAAGGCAGGAAATTCATCCAATCTGGTTTAAAATGCTTCCCAGGCTTGAGACTAGAAACGAGGGGAGAGGAAAGGCAGGAAATTCATCCAGTCTGGTTTAAAACATTTCCCAGGCTTGAGACCAGAAACAAGGGAAGAGGAAAGACAGAAAATCAATCCAGTCTGGTTTAAAACGCTTCCCAAGCTTGAGACCGGAAGCGAGGAAAAGCTGAATAATTTCAGACTCACTTACTTCTTTTTAACAGAAATGGCGGAAAAAGCTTCGGAAGGGCAAAGGGACTTCCGGGTTCCTTAAAAACTTCGAAATTACTTCAAAAAGCAAACTCTTTCCGAATTTATTCCGAACCTAACCATGCCTACTGCTCAGGTGTCGCTTTGAAAAATGCACAATCCCAAGTCTTCCTCTCAACTCCAACCAAGCACTCTTGGAGGAAAAGGAGCTTGGGCCAAAGCTCACTCGATGGGTTTAAATCTCTACTTAGTCAAAGAAACACCTCTGTTGTTGTTGTTATATGTTTATCTATACCCCACTTTTTCTCTCTACAAAGGAGTCTTGAAGCGGCTGCAATGCAGACTGGGGATAATGGGACTGTAACCCAACAGCCCTTGGGGCTCTGAGGTTGGGGAGAGGTTAAGAGACCTTTTAAAGTCAGGCATCCTATCTGCAAGCCTTCTGTCTAAGTTCAAACCTCACTCTCCTGATTCAATAGAACAAACTACAGCCTTCCAGATGTGAATGTATCACTACTCCCATCCACTCTAGTCATGATGTCCAATGGTGATGAATGCAGGAGTTGGAGTTCAGCATCTGGAAGGAGGGCCACACGCAATGGCATAGCGGGTGTTTCACACCAGGGCTGGGAAAGCACTTCTGAACCAATGCCACACACCAGAGTTTTGTATAACCAAGCAGTTTATTGAAGAATAAAAATAGCTTCAGCAAAAGGATACCTGTCATATAGTCATGCCTCAGCTTCTTTTCCTTCTTTTCCATCTAGTTCCACATCACTACTTGCTTAATCCTTCAGTGGATGTGTGTGTGATTACATGTCTGTTAGAACTGTATTTTCCCAGCAGTAATGCACAATGAGCTTACAGACAATGCATTTCTATCTAACATTGCACTATCTACCTAAAACCCCATACCAGACAAGGGCAGACTTCCACCCTCCAGATGTTTTGGACTTCAACTCCCACCGGCTGTTAGGAAATGTAGGAGTTGAAGTCCAAACCACTTGGAGGGCTGACGTTTGCAAATGCCTGCCCTATACCAATGGTTTTCCATTGAAATCAGCAGCCCCACATACATCTGAGATAGCTTAGGAGTCCCCATGGGGCTGTGGGATGGAGATCTAGCAGATGATGTTCTGGGATTTCCCTGACTCCACTTCCTAACTCCACAGCAGGGATTTATAACAACACGCCGATGCCTCTGGGCCTTACCTGTCTGCTTGGGCCTTCTTGAGGTTGTCTGCAGACAGGGCGCTTTGCTTCGTGGCCATGTTGAACAAGTGGTTGGACCTCTTCAGGTCACTGCTGGTTTCCTCCAGCTGTCGCCCGAGGTCCATGATCTTGCCCAGCTCAATGGGGACTTTGGCTTGGCTTTCTGACCTGGCCTCCATCAGGTCCTTGTACTGAGTGCTCAGCTCCTTCTGGGTCTCAAGAATGGCCCTGATCTCCTGGTGATCGAGCTGAACAGGAAAGACAACAACAAGGAGCAAAGAACACTTGGGAACTAGTGGGAAACAGGGAAAGTGTGCAGTGCTCAAACCACTATACCATACATGTTACCAGACACAGTTGAATAGCAATGATGGGTCTAGGGGTGTGGAATGTGTAGACGTCTAAATGTTGCTGAAATGTCATTCCCACCAGCCTGAAAGATCTCAACAATGGTGAGGATTGTCATAAATATTAAATATTAACTAGGTATTTTTAATTACAAAAATGTGAGTCAAGCACTAAAAGGGTTAAATGGATGCAATGACTCCACAAAAACTGCAGTTCAATATAAGCAGGTTTCCCTGTAGCTTAGGAGCCCTCAGTGTTAGCAGATCTCAGTGAAAGAGGCCTCAGTGTGTTGCTAGGCCTCAGTATGAAAAGGCCTCAGTGTTAGTTCATCTCAGTGGGAGAAAGGCCTCGGTCTGAGAGCCTCAGTGTGAGAAGGCTTCAGTGGGAGAAAAGCCTCAGTGTGAGGTAGGCCTCAGTGTTAGTCAGCCTCAGTTTGGGAGTCCTCTTGGATTCATCGCTTACGCTTGAGGCTCAGGCGTCGGCGGTGTCTGGGAGGGCTTTTGCACAATTGAGACTCATGCGCCAACTGCGACCATACCTCACAAAGGCTGATCTGGCCGGGGTGGTCCATGCCTTGGTCATCTCTAGATTGGACTACTGTAATGCGCTCTACGTGGGGCTGCCCTTGAAAACGGCTCAGAAATTCCAACTGGTCCAACGGGCAGCAGCCAGGATGTTAACTGGTGCTTCTTACAGAGAGAGGTCAACCCTCCTGTTCAAGGAGCTCCACTGCCTGCCATTTATTTTCCGAGCCCAATTTAAGGTGCAGGTGCTTACCTACAAAGCCCTAAATGGTTTGGGACCATCCTACCTGCGTGACCGCATCTCCGTTTATGAACCCACGCGCTCACTTCGTTCATCTGGAGAGGCCCTGCTCGTAATCCCGCCTGCGTCGCAAGCGCGTTTGGTGGGGACACGAGACAGGGCCTTTTCTGTGGTGGCCCCCTGACTCTGGAACACCCTCCCCAAAGATCTTAGACAGGCCCCTACTTTGGCAGTCTTTAGGAAGAACTTGAAGACCTGGCTGTTCCGATGTGCCTTTCCAGAATAGGAAAACTCCAACAACAAGTCCCAGAAGCACTTTATTAGAAATTAAGATTGCTGACACACTGCACTTACCCTATAATCTTTACATATCACCTGTAACATCAGCACTTTTTATTGTGTCCTGGTATATTGTTTTATTGCTTGTTGTTTTAATATTGCTTTAACTGTTTTTAATTTGCTTTAGGTTGTGTATTGTTATGTTGTGTTTTGAGGCCTTAGCCTTTGTAAGCTGCATCGAGTCCTTCAGGAGATGCTAGCGGGGTACAAATAAAGTTAATAATAATAATAATAATAATAATAATAATAATAATAATAAGGCCCTCATGTGTGAAGCTCCAGTGTGAAGGCTGCTGTGTGTAAAGCTACTGCGTGAAACTCCTATGTAAGTTGCACTCCAGGTCAGGAAGAAGCCCTCTGACTTTAAAACACACCAGGCAATGAGTGAAGAAACAAATCCTCTTTTATTGAAGCTTAGTAAAATAGCCAGTAGAAACAAATGCTTCTAAGGAAAATAAGAAGGTTCCAAAAAGTAATAAGTCAATAAAAGGCAGCAACACAAAGCAATGTCCACACAAGATATAAAAGCTATCCAAGGCAGTGCTTATCCAGACAGAAATCAACAGGATGCAAAGACAATCCAAAAGGCTAGAAATCGTCACAGGAACAAGACCCCTTGATCAAGATTTCCATGGCACAAGAACTTGGATCCCAAACAATGCCTGATCTAACAGGTTTTCCCTTGAAGCAAACCTTATATCCCAAATCCCAGAAACTGGTTTCACTTTCCCCCACACTTGTCCCTTATCAGACGAAGCCTTTCAGAGCGACATAAACACTGAGTTTGCTGTCGATCCTGACTGATCTTCAGCTGCCTATTCTTCAACTCCCTATCTGGCTGGTCATAAAAATTTCCAGGTGTCAGATTGTTTTCCAAACTCAAATCTTGAGAGCTCACAAAAAGAGGGAGTGAACCATCATCCCTAGGCCCAGCAGGAATATTCTCATGAGAATCTGCCCTTTGCACTGGGGCCTCTCTGTCATTGTCTGTATGAAAATCATTGACCAAACCGTCTCCATCTTGCTTGGCCCCATCATTTCCTTCATCATTTCCCACATCAGAAGCAGCATGATCTTGGAACACAAATGCAGGCTGATTCCCAACATTCAGTGTGAGAAGGGGCCCTGTGAGAGCGAAGCTATTTATCTGCATGTGAAAGAAGCCCAGCGTGGAAGCAAAGAAGGAAGTATAAAGAACTTCCTTCGTGTTATGGAAACCGTGTTCTTGTAAATACTGCAACCGTATTATTTTGCTATAAAGAAAAGCCTTCTAAGAAAGAGATAACATTGGTCTCTGTGTTTTTTGCTCTTTTTATCACTTTTGGCTACTGGTTCTGGGTCACGCTGCTGCTAATAAGTACATTTATGTGGAGGGCCTTTTGTTAATAAGCTCACTCACCCAACAGCAGTTATGGGCCCAGTATAACCCAATACAGACCATTAGAGACCATACTGAGGCTGAAGAAACATGGCAGTGGCATTTCAAGCAAGGGGACTGCCTTTCGAAACGTTGAATTCCAGCACTACATATGTGGTTGAGATCTTAGCAAAAATAGCACAGCTTCTTCTATTTTTATCACTTTTTCTCATCGCAGCTAAAAATAGAAACTATAACAATGTGTGAATTGCAACCTAACACATATAAATATTAAAATAGAATTAAGAAGATAAATATTACACAGTTAAACGCAATAAAACATTAAAGAAATTATTACATTTCATAAAAACAGCCCATATTACCATTTAGGAAAAATCTATTTCTTCCAGATGGAGTGTAAGTACAGCCTTCGTTGCTTAAATACCTTAAGGCAACAGATTCTGTCTGATGTTGGAAGCTAAGCAGGGTTAGGCCTGATTAGTACTGGGGTAGGAGACTGCCGGTGAATACCAGAACTCAAGAATGGAAAACGAAATGATGCTGGGCAGGAAAAGAGATTTAAAGATGGGCTCAAAGCCAACCTTAAAAACTTTGGCATAGACACTGAGAACTGGGAAGCCCTGGCCCTTGAATGCTCCAGCTGGAGGTCAGCTGTGACCAGCAGTGCTGCAGAATTTGAAGCACGAATGGAGGGCAAAAGAGAGAAACGTGCCAAGAGGAAGGTGCATCAAGCCAACCCTGACCTGGAAACCAATGCCTTCACTGCGGGAGAACATGCAGGTCAAGAATAGGGCTCCAAAGTCACCTACGGACGCACCACCAGTGCATCGATCCTGGATGACAATCCAACTCGAACTACGGAAGGACATACGCTCTTGGTTCCCCTTCTCAAGTGAAAGCATTGCTTACGTTGCAGATGTCCTTCCTGCCCTCATAGTTCTCTGGCATGATGCAGCCCAGGATGGTCAGCTGGTCTGCGCAGTCCTCCAGGACAGCCGCTTGCCGGACGGGATCCAAAGAGGTCAGCTCTGACGACTGGTCATCTCTCACGAACTCCTCCCTGGACAAGAGATAGGGTGTAATTAATGCACAAAGCCAACGCAATATTGAAAGTCATTCACTAGCCCAGGCATGGGCAAACTTGGCTCTTCCTCCAGGTGTTTTGGACTTCAATTCTCACAATTCCTAACAGCCGGTAGGCTGTTAGGAATTGTGGGAGTTGAAGTCCAAAACACCTGGAGGAAGGCCCAAGTTTGCCCTTGCTTGGTATAGGGTGACAGTTGACAAAGGAAATAAATCTGAGAGAGAAAAGGCTGGACTTTTTGTCCTGCTTGAAGTTTTATCCTACTCCATTCTTTAAATTAGGGAAGTTATGTTTGTTTACTTGGCCCTTTGGCCTGTTTGTCCACTCCACTGTCTTTAGTGGCTCTTTTAATGTCCAAACAGGAGGCCAGCGGAGATGTCTGCCAGCCGACAGCTGGCTCCTAAAGCGGCTTCTGGAAATGGATCAGGCAAAGCCTGTTGACGAGCCTCCCACCCACCCGGATGGAAATTAAAGAGATTTAGACTCCCCGGCATGTAATTTCCATCACGAAAGACTTCTCAGGTTGACTTCTCATTACTGGGTGGGTGGACAGCGGTAAATGGAGCTGCCGAAAGCCCAAAGAGGTAGAAAATTGGTCCTGAAATATTGGCAGACTTGGCACTGAAGTGAGAGGAAAGGGGATCAGGTGCACACCTGCTGTCTTTGCCCATCTTCGCTCCATTTGGAGCGAAGATGGGCAAAGACAGCAGGTGTGCACCTGATCCCCTTTCCTCTCACTTTTACCAAAACGGGCTCGTCCTACTCTTCCTTTGGGAAGTGTAATTATGGTCCTTTCCCCAAGCCTTATTAGTCATTATGGTGATTTTTCCACAAAGCTGAGCTTCCTGGATCAGAAGGAAAACGTACCAAGTTGAACCTGTCTGGTCAAGAAACTGTATAATGTATTGTCGAAGGCTTTCATGGCTGGAATCCCTGGGATGTTGTAGGTTTTTTCGGGCTATATGGCCATGTTCTAGAGGCATTTTCTCCTGACGTTTTGCCTGCATCTATGGCAAGCATCCTCAGAGGTAGTGAGGTCTGTTGGAACTAGGAAAGGTATTTATTTTCCTCCCTTCAGTGAGAGGAAAACTACTAACATTACTCTGACTTGTGTGCTAGGACAAAATAATCGTGCCTTTATATCTGTAATTAAGAGCAAAACATCTCATTAGAGGAATGTGAACAGTATCCATGCAGCAGAGTTGCATGATCTTGAAGATGGAAATGACAATCCAGCAAGAAGCAGGGGAGTTGTTTCCTGTCAACAAGTCAACAAGTCGCAGATCAGATCTGCCCATGTTGCTGGTGGACAGTAAATTGGGTTATTATTGTTTACCGGGGGGGGGGGGGGGGGAAGGACGCCATGTTATACGAAAGTCGTCATTGGGAATTTAATTACCGTATGTCTTAGAAGGAGTATTTGCATCACTAACTTCCTGTGAGCGCTGAAGTCCACACCTGGCTTTCCACTTTGACCAAGAGAGAACAATTGCCTCCTTCCAGTTAAAGGCACTTTCCTGTCTAGCCTTGAGACAAAGGAGGCTGATGACGTTTTGACGTTGCTGGTACGGAAATACACAACTATGCAAACAGCAACAAATCCCATCTCATCTTGGAAGCTAAGTAGATGTGGTGAGATGCTTTATCCAAAATGCTCGGGACCAGAAGTGTTTTGGATTTCAAATATTTTGGATTTTGGAATATTGCTTAATAAATATACGTACGTCATGGGATTACTTGGAAATGAGTCCCCAGTATAATCAGGAAATTCATTTATGTTTCATAATCCACTTATACACATATCTTGGAGGTAATTTTATATAATATTTGAAATAATGTTGTGCCTGAAACAAGGTCTGTATATACTGCAACATCAGAAAGCAAAAGTGTCTCTGTCTGAGCCACCCATCTGGACAAAGAGTACCCTATTTCTTCAATCAGAAGAACCAGTTTGAGCGATGAATCAGTTTGAGCGATAAGATCAGCTTGGGAGGCCCTGCTCTCGGTCCCACCTCCTTCGCAGGTGCAGTTGGTGGGGATGGGAGACAGGGCCTTCTTGATGGTGGCATCTTGGCTGTGGAACTCCCTCCGCAGTGAGATCAGATCAATCCCCTCCCTCCTTACGTTTAGGAAACCACTTAAAACTTTTTAAGCAAGCATTTGGAGAGTGAAAAGAAGCAGTCAATATAACTTCGGGATTGGTGCAATGTCCAGTGTTCTTTGTTTTATGTTGTCTATGTTCAATGTTTTATAGTTTGCTGGTTTTAATCTATTATTATATGCTATTTAAGTCCTGTGCTGTATTTTACATTTTGTGAGGCATTGAATTATACCATTTACACTTGTTGCGAACCCACGGGTTGAGAAAAGCAGTATATAAATGAAATAAATAAATTAAAAAATCATGGTGTCACCTGAATTCAACAACCAGCCTCAAGGGACATACACATACATAGAACAATGAGAACGCCAATTTGTGAAACAGCTCAACCTTTTCACTGAGAAGAAAGCTAATTTCAAAAATAGCTGTCAATTTATATCACTGATGTTATATTCCTGTTACTCTGAGGCATATAAATAAATATATTTCTAAGGAGCCTAATCTATATAAATAAAAATATAATGTTTGTTGTGGGATTAACATAACTCAAAAACCACTGAACGAACTGACACCAAATTTGGACACAATATACGTGTCAGGCCAACAAGTGACCATCACTCATAAAAACACTTAAAAATACATCAGAAGATGCTTAAAAAGCCAAAAATAAAAAATACATTACAACACATGCGCAAAACCATATATATATACATACACACATGCGCGCGCGCAAACACACATATATACAAAGACAAAACACATATACACAGACTGGGCCACAGCAACGCATGGCAGGGGACAGCTAGTCTATATAAATAAAAATGTAATGTCTGTTTGCTGGATTAACTCAAAAACCACTGGACGAATTAACACCAAATTTGGACACAAGACACTATCAGGCCAATGAGTGACCGCAACTCATAAAAACACTAGAAAACACAACAAAAGAGACTTAAAAAGCCAAAAAATAAAAGATACATTACAATGCATGTGCATAACCACATATATACACATACAAGACACATATACACACACTGGGCCATGGCAACACATGGCAGGGGACAGCTAGTCTATATAAATAAAAATGTAATGTTTGTTTGTGGGATTAACATAAGTCAAAAACTACTGGACGAATTGACACCAAATTGGGACACAATACACCTATCAGGCCAACAAGTGACTGTCACTCATAATAACCCTGGAAAACATAGCAGAAGATACTTTAAAAGCCAAAAAATAATAGTGGTGGCCCCTCGCCTGTGGAACTCACTCCCCGGGGAGATTAGAACAGCGCCCTCCCTTCTCTCATTCAGGAAACAGCTGAAAACTTGGATGTGGGACCAGGCTTTCGGAAACTCTGGCAGCTAAAAAAGAAGGACCATAATGAAGGGCAAATATTGTAGGAACCTATTTTAACCTATTGGACCTATGGAACGCGAAACACTGACCATGAGATTGCTTACTGTTGTGCTATGGTGCTATATATTGATGTTTTTAATCTGTTAATTATTAATTACTGTTTTTATATTTGTATGTATTTGTATAAGGGCATCGAATTGTGCCGTCTGTGTAAGCCGCCCTGAGTCCCCCCTCGGGGTGAGAAGGGCGGGGTATAAGTAGCAGAAATAAATAAATAAATAAATAAATAAAATAAAAAATACATTACAACGCATGCACATAACCACATATATACACACACAAGACACATATATACAGACTGGGCCACAGCAATGTGTGGCAGGGGACAGCTAGTGGGTTATATAACACCAGTGACGAGTAATTTTAAGATAGTGTTCTGTTATATTCCATATGCAGATGCCACCATTATCACCACCATCAACTGATTCCAACTATTATCTTCAATATTCATGCCAAAATCATGCTCCAACGTTTCACTGATGAAAATTGGTACACGTATGGTCAAGGAACATTAGAGTTTGGTAAAGATGGCAAAAGTTAATAATGAAGAAGAACACACAAGTTAGGAGAGGATGCAGCATTTGGTTTTTCCTTGCGCCTACTGGAAAAGGCAAGATTTCTTCTTGTATTGTTCTGATTTCCCCAATTGAGTTCAGACTACCTGTGCAACCTGGACTCATTTTGCAGGAAACAAAGAAAGACAAGGTCAAAGAGGAATCATGGGAGAAAGGTGGAAAAACGAACGGTCTAACAGCAGCTGGAAAATGTGGAACAACAGAGGATTAGTCTGGACTGCCTATGCTAAACTAAAACAGCTGGAGGGTATCAAATCCTTTTCCCACGTCAGCTTAAGCTCCAAAGAGTCAGAATATAAGCAGAGATCAATTCATTATAAAACAAAACTAACCACAGGCTCCCCACTTTCCCCATTGACTCAAACAGGTTAAATAGACTTAGGGGATGTTGCGTTGGCCCTACAATAAGATAAAATGAAAGACAATATTCATAAAGAAGTGATCCCTTTGTTGGCCAGACAAAACGCGAAAAACGTATCATGCAAATATACTTCTTGGTTGTCCTCTCAGGAACCATGTAAAGATTTCTTATGCGGTCACGAAATAAACAGATCCCATTGTTGGAAGAGATCACATTTCTTCTGAGTCACATTCTCTATAGCACAAAAGAATCGATAACTAAAGAAAAAGGGGATAACTAGGGACCCTTTTCTTTCGCCATTCCGTCCACACACGAAAAGGTTTTCTACGGAATAGGGCTTTTTTCTACTATAATTATTTGTGGCAGGATGACACCAAATAATTTCAGGTTGTAGGACAGTTCGTCCATATGTCCTCATTCTTTCTCATGGCGAAGCTATTGAAACAGTTTGAAACTGGCTCGAGCATGAATCAGAATGGAGAAGACACTCAAGAAACTTTGAAAGGTAGCTATGAAGAAACTAGACAAGATCTAGAGCTGTAACAATACAGATAATAATAATAATAATAATAACAATAACAACAACAACAACACTTTATTTGTACCCCGCTACCATCTCCCCAAGGGACTCGGTGCAGCTTACATGAGGCCGAGCCCAAATACAACAATACAAGCGATAATAACAATACAAGCAATTAAAATAAACATGGACAATACAATAATCCAACATTAATAATAAGACCACACAATTAAAAACTATGGGAAGGCCAAATGTAAAATTAAAATTGGAAGTAAAGCTGGAACATGGGCGAAAAAGTGATGGGACATTTGTGGAAAACATACAAGCATACCTAAAATGTAAAGTGCTTTGGAGGACTATGGGATCAAGTGCTATGGGATCATTATTCTGGGACAGCCATGTCGTCAAGCTCCTCTTAAAGACTGCCAGAGTTGGGGCCTGCCTGATGTCTTTAGGAAGTGAGTTCCAGAGTCAGGGGGCCACCAGCGAAAAGGCCCTCACTCTCGTCCCCACCAATCACGCCTGCGATGCAGGTGGGATCGTGAGCAGGGCCTCTCCAGATGAACGGAGAGATCGTGTGGGTTCGTATACAGAGATGTGGACACGCAGGTAGGCGGGTCCCAAACCGTTCAAGGCTTTGTAGGTAAGAACCTGCACCTTGAATTGGGTCCGGAAATGAATGGCAACAAGTGGTGCTCCTTGAACAGGAGGGTTGACTGCTCCCTGTAAGGAGCCCCAGTTAACAACCTGACCGCTGCCCGTTGGACCATCTGGAATTTCCGAGCCGTTTTCAAGGGCAGCCCCATGTAGCGTGCATTACAGTAATCCAGTCTAGAGGTGACTAAGGCATGGATCACCTTGGCCATATAGTTGGTGTTCACTGAAATTTGGTTCCAGGATAACCTATGGATAACGAAGTCTATGGATGCAACAAAGTGGGCTTTCTAATATAAAATGACAAAATCAAGATTTTCTTTTTGGATTTTTTTTAGGAGGGAAATATTTTGAATCCATGGAGGGCTGAATTTATGGAGATAGAAGATTTAATGTAAATCATCAAACATGTCACTGTATTCCCACTTCTATGTATGGCTGTAAAAGCTGGGCAGGGAAGAACACTGATAGGAACCAAAGAAACCCATTTAAGATGTGGTTCTGGAGGAGAATTCTGAAGAGTCCACTGGTCTTTGCCTTTTGCTCTGAGCTTCTGAAAGAAGATTCCCAGATGCATCCTGCAGTGCCTCCTTCTGGTGAATTCAGTGTCTGACAATTGAAAGAAAACAGCCTGTTTGATTTGCATCCCAGAAATCCTAGGTATGTCTCTTGGAAGGGTTAGTTCATTCACAGTAGAGCTGGAAAGGACTCACTGAGATCATCTGGTGCATAATAATAATAAAATAATTATAATAATAAAATGTTATTTATATATCACCCTATCTCCCCAAAGGGCATTCACACCTCAAGGGCCTCTGAGGGTGAATCTGCACTGCAGAATGGGTGCAGTTTGACACCACTTGAACTGCCATGGCTGAATGCTGGAAGTCCTGGGCACTGTAGTTTTGCAAGGTCTTTAATATTACCCGGTACCTCACCACACTATGGATGTTACAATGTGTGTTTCCTAAATGAGATTCTCTTTGTTTTGGCCCAGATCTACCTGAAGTTCTCTAAAATCCCGATTCTCCCCACCAAGACATATAATTTTTATTATTCCAAAAGAGAACTCATTCCTCTTCACATGGGGAAAGCCTAAAAGGCCATTCACTTGATCTAAACAAGCTTCCAAATAACATGGCATCCATGAAAGACAAAAATAAAAGAACAAATTGATTTGAGTAATCTGCAATGAATTCAGGATAACTTAAGTATCTCACTTCATGGCATGACTTTGGTTAGAACACGCATAGGCAAACTTCAGCCCTCCGGGTGTTTTGGAGTTCAACTCTCATAACTCCAGGAATTGTGGGAGTTGAAGTCCAAAACACCTGGAGGGCCGAAGTTTGCCCATGCCTGGGTTAGAAGATGCAAGAATAATATCCTGTCACCTGATGTTGATAATCTTTTTTGAAAAAAAGTCATACAAAAATATTGACTTACCTATGAAAAATTTCTTACTACATTCATATGCAAAAGAAGATTACATTTTTATATATTTTATATAGGTTGTCATGTTAAAAGATCACTGAGAGATATTTGGGATGAAAGTGGCCTCACTTCATGCTCTCCTCACTCCTTCCTCTCCATGACTGGGCTTTCTTTCTTTCTCTCCATTGCTGCCAGCCAACCAATGTGTACATTCTAGTTTTAATTTTAGAAATATGTATGTCACCATATAGATTTATGTACTGTCTCTGAGGCTCCCAGAACCAGAAGACATGCAAAATGTTCATTGTTAATAACTCATTCTCAAATAGCCTCACCAGGTATTGTCAAAGGCTTTCATGGCTGGAATAACTGGGTTGTTGTAGGTTTTTCCGGGCTATATGGCCATGGTCTAGAGGCATTTTCTCCTGACGTTTTGCCTGCATCTATGGCAAGCATCCTCAGAGGTAGTGAGGTCTGTTGGAAGTAGGAAAATGGGTTTATATATCTGTGGAATGACCAGGGGGGGACAAAGGACTTTTGTTGGCCACCCTGTCCCACCCTGGTCAGTCCACAGATATATAAACCCATTTTCCTACTTCCAACAGACCTCACTACCTCTGAGGATGCTTGTCATAGATGCAGGCGAAACGACAGGAGAAAATGCCTCTAGAACATGGCCATATAGCCCGGAAAAACCTACAACAACCCAGCCTCACCAGGGCTGTATATAGCCAGCCATTCTGTCCACAAGCATAGAATGGACTGTAAAGTGTTTATGGTTCCTTTGTTTATCATGGGCTTCCAATTTTAGGTTTAAACTAGTGTTTACTATGCAGCTGACCTTACTATACTATAGGAAATGAAGCTATGCTTTATTACCTATAGGCTTTAGTTGGTCTGTGTTCTTTGGTACATATATAATATTCTAGCGTATAATAATAGTAATTTTTTCTTATTTGCCTCTCCTCATGGCTCGAGGTGGGTTACAACATTGTGCGTATTCAGAAGAAGACCTACAAGCCACTCTATACACCTTCACAGAAGCATATGAGAAGCTCAGCCTGTCATTGAACATCAAGAAAACCAAAGTGCTCTTCCAGCAGTCAGCAGCCAACCCCTCTCCAATGCCAGAAATACAGCTTAATAGTGTAACATTAGAAAATGTTGACCATTTCCGCTACTTTGGCAGTCACCTCTCCACAAAAGTCAGCATTGACACTGAAATACAATACTGCCTGAGCTCTGCGAGTGCAGCTTTTTTCCAAATGAAGCAGAGAGTGTTTGAGGACCGGGACATCCATAGGGAGACCAAGGTGCTTGTTTATAAAGCTATTGTCCTCCCAACCCTGCTATATGCCTGCGAAACGTGGACTGTCTACAGACGTCACATGCAACTCCTGGAACGATTCCATCAGCGCTGCCTTCAGAAAATCCTGCAAATCTCTTGGGAAGACAAGCGGACAAACGTCAGTGTTCTGGAAGAAGCAAAGACCACCAGCATTGAAGCGATGTTCCTCTGCCATCAACTCCGCTGGACCGGTCACGTTGTAGGTTCTTACCTACAAAGCCCTAAACGGTTTGAGACCCGCCTACCTGCATGACCGCATTTCTGTGTACGAACCCACATTATCTCTTCGATCATCTAGAGAAGCCCTACTCGCGCTCCCACCTCCTTCGCAGGCACGATTGGCAGGGACGAGGGAGAAGGCCTTCTCTATGGTGGCCCCCCGACTCTAGAACTCTCTACCTAAAGATATCAGACAAGCCCCCACATTGGCAGTCTTTAGGAGGGGCCCCAAAATGTGGTTGTTCCAGTGTGCCTTCCCAGAATAAGGAAAACTCTCAGCAATATGCCCTCAAAATGCACTTTACCACTGATTTAGGACTGACTGCGTTCCCTCATCTCTCTTTGAAAACCCTATACCAGTTATATCCTACCTTATTCATGCTCAGCGTTATTTTTTTAAATTTTAAACTATTACATTTGGCCCGGCCATAGGTTTTTAAATTCTTGTGTGTTACTGTTTATTGTTTATGTGATTTATATTAATTGTATTGTATTGATTGTTTTTGTTATTGCTTTTGTTTATTGATGTACTGTTGGGCTTGGCCTCATGTAAGCTGCACCGAGTCCCTTGGGGAGATGGTAGCGGGGTATAAATAAAGTATTATTATTATTATTATTATTATTATGCCCGACCACTGTCTGCCAAAGCAGTTGCTCTACTCCGGACTCAAGAACGGAAAATTGAATGTTGGAAGACAGGAAAAGAGATTTAAAGATTGGCTCAAAGCCAACCTCAAAAACTCTGGCATAGACACTGAGAACTGGGAAGTCCTGGCCCTTGAGCGCTCCAGCTGAAGGTCAGCTGTGACCAGCAGTACTGCAGAATTTGGTTTTCTTTTTTTTATCATAGTTATTACATTTGTTATGCGTTTGGTTATAGCAGTTACATATTATTCAACACACTCTTTAACATATAATCTTATTATTCTACTTAAGCATTTTCCCCCTTTGTTTCCCACCACTGTGCTCCCCTCCCCCCATATCAAGCCACAACTTTTACATATCGTCTGTCCAAAATTTCAATTCTTCTTGTGACGGTAACTTTCCTTCTTTGTTTTTTAAACCATTTACTACAAATTTTCCCCATACAACATCAAAATCACTTTGTTTCCATATACCTTTTTGAACTTTTAATATACATGTCAATTTATCATTTATTGCTATTTTCCATGCTTCCTTATACCACTCCTCTATTTGTATATTCATTTCTTTTTTCCAATTCCTTGCTATGAGCAGTCTTGCTATAGTTAATAAGTTTGTTATCGTTTCTTTATCCTCCTTTTTCCATTGTGTATTGTTATATAATAAAGCTATACTAGGGCTTTTCTCAATTTTAATGTTCATTATATCTTCTATTTCTCTAAATACTTTCCCCCAAAAATTATTTACATATTTACATTGCCACCACATATGTATATATATTCCTGGTTCTTGACATCCTCTCCAACAATTTTTTGAATTATTTTTATTTATATATGCTAATCTTACTGGTGTCAGATACCACTTCCATATTAACTTATAATAATTTTCTTTAACACGTATTGATAATTTTTTTAATGTCTTTGTCTCCATAATTGTTGCCACTCTGTTTCGTTTATTTTTATTTATTTTAAAATAAACAAATAAATAAAGTATTATTATTATTATTATGCCCGACCACCGTCTCCAAAGCAGTTACTCTACTCCGAACTCAAGAACGGAAAATTGAATGTTGGAAGACATGAAAAGAGATTGAAAAATGGACAAAGCTTTCTACAGGAGCTCTTGGTATTATGTCCTGTGCGAAAACCTTCTCTGTGTGGACTGTACCCAAACTGGCTCCTATTCCCTCCAAAAACCCAAAGGGGGCGGGACCAGGGAACCTAACTATAATTGACTGGTGGCTTGCCCTATGATTGCAGCCAAAAGAAGCCACCTATCTGCAGAGTCCCTGAAACTTAGGACTACAAACATTCAATGCAAAGCAAACAAAATTGGAGCTCCTGGTACAGCTGTACCTGCACAGGCATAGACACTGAGAACTGGGAAGTCCTGGCCCTTGAGCGCTCCAGCTGGAGGTCAGCTGTGACCAGCAGTGCTGCAGAATTTGAAGAGGCACAAATGGAAGGTGAAAGAGAGAAGACAATCCTACTTGGACAATGAGGGATTGCCTAAGTAAGTAAAGATAGATAGATAGATAGATGGATAATTTGTTCTTCCCTTTTCCTGAGGCCTAACTTTAGTGAAGGCCTTGAGGCCTCCTCTCTTGGGATAGTTTCCATCTTAATATTCACTGCATTCCCTCTTTTTGTGTTTGGAATTTCTGCTGCTTTCTCCCAAATGTTTCCTGAATGCTTTTCCTGTGTGAAAAACCCTCTCAACTCAATAGAACCGTTCTGAAGGGACTCACTCACCAAGAGGTATCACTTGCACAGCTTGACGTCGCCATGGTTACCACTCACTTCCTGTGGGGCCCTCACATTAGCAAAAGGCTGTCTATATAAAAGCCTGACATTTTTTAAAAATCGTTAAATTACAGAGGATGAAATAAAAGCTCGATATTGGAAATCAAACACCCAAATCGAAGTTTTAAATTCCACTTTTTAAAATACCCCCCAAAATGTTGTGATATTTCAGTCAGGCGAATAGCGTAACCACCTATCTCTAAACAAGGAAGGGGTCCTGGCGATTTTGTCCCCCTATCCCGGCTTGCACCGCGGCGCCGCTCTCTCTTTCTGCCGCCATCTTGGGCCGGTGCTGCTGAGGTGAGGAAGGGGGGCGCGCGTTTCGTGGGGAGGAATCCGTGGAAACCGCGGGGAAAGCGGCTCCCGAGTGGGGTCGGCGGGTGAAGCGAGGTCTGAGGAGTGGAAGGAGCCGGGGATGGCGGCGGAAGGCGGTGGGATGCCGTGGATGGAGGCCGGATGCTGCGGCCTGGCCTAGTTTCGTTTCTACGCCTTAGCTGGCTGATTCCATGGGACGAAGGGAAGGAAGGAAGGCCTGTATTGTCGAAGGCTTTCATGGCTGGAATCACTAGGTTCTTGTGGTTTTTTTCGGGCTATGTGGCCATGTCCTAGAGGCATTCTCTCCTGACGTTTCGCCTGCATCTATGGCAAGCATCCTCAGAGATAGTGTGGTCTGTTGGAAGTAGGAAAAGGGGTTTATATATCTGTGGAATGACCAGGGTGGGACAAAAGACACATCAACACTGACAAAGAAACAACAAGAAATACTGTTTATCCACAAGCATAAAGAAATTACATATATTAGAAACCAACACTTTCTCATTACTTTATTTTCCAGATCAACAGACTGGGCCACAGCAATGCGTGGCAGGGAACAGCTAGTAATATATAATATTGTGCTTTACTTATATATATATATATATATATATATATATATATATATCACATATGTGTGTGTGTGTATATATATATATATATATATATATATATATATATATATACACACACACACACACACTAGTCGTCACCTGCCAAGCGTTGCAGTGGCCCACATGAGGGTTCTGTATGGGAGGTTTGGCCCAATTCTATCAGTGGCGTTCAGAATGCTCTGTGATTGTAGGTGAACTATAAATCCCAGCAACTACAACTCCCAGATGTCAAGATTCTATTTCCCCCAAACTCCACCAGTGTTCACATTTGGGCATATTGAGTGTTCGTGTAGAGTTTGGTCCAGATCCATCATTGTTTGAGTCCACAGTGATCTCTGGATGTAGGTGAACTACAACTCCAAAACCAAAGGACACTGCCCACCAAACCCTTCCAGTATTTTCTGTTGGTCATGGGAGAAATGTGTGCCAAGTTTGGTTCAATTCCATCGTTGGTGGGGTTATGAATGCTCTTTGTTTGTAGGTGAACTATACATCCCAGCAACTACAACTCCCAAATGACAAACTCATTTTTTTTTAGTGATGGTCACTCCTTGGGTTAGTAGGTGTCTTGTGGCCAAATTTGGTTGCAATTCCCCCAGTGGTTTTTGAGTTCTGTTAATCCCACAAACGAACATTGCATTTTTATTTATATAGATTGCAGTATAGTGCTATGCTACAATATAGAAATATATAATACTAATAGTGTGTTATGCTAATTTAGTATATTGTATATACATGTAATATTGATAATAATATTATAATGTAATGCAATATAGTGCTAATCATAATACAATATAATAATATTGAAATAGTGATGCTACTATAATAAATATAATTACTTATTTACAATATATATCCATCTATATAAATAAAAATGTAATGTTCATTTGTGGGATTAACATCACTCAAAAACCACTGGGTAAATTGACACCAAATTGGACACAATACACGTATCAGGCCAAGAAGTAACCATCACTCATGAAAATACTGAAAAACACAGCAAAAAAGACATAAAAAGCAAAAAAACCAAACCAAAACATTAGAACACATGCGCAAAACCACATATATACACAAAAATAAAAATATATACACACACAAAACACAAATACAGAGACTGGACCACAGCAACGCGCGGCAGGGGACGGCTAGTATATATATATATAAACCTGTGGGATAAATGTCCAAGGTGGAAGAAAGAACCCTTGTTTGCTTAACACAAATGTGAATGTTGCAATTAGCAAGCTTGAATAGCATTGAGTAGCCACTAAGCTGTAAAGTCAATGGTAAGGTATCTGCATAGAGCAGTGGTTCCCAACCTTTGGGCTCCAGGTGTTTTGGACCAGCTGTTAGGAACTGTGGGAGCTAAAGTTCAAAATTCCTGGAGGCCCAAAGGCTAGGAACCACTGGCATAGAGGGAGCCTGCTCTTTGTTGCCTGGAGACATCCTCTGGGGGGTGTTAATTGGCTCTTGATTGTTTGCTATCTGGAGTTCTGTTTCTGAGTGGTGTTCCTTATTTACTATCCTAATTCTGGTGTTTTTTTTTAATACTGTTAACCACCTCTAAGCAGATAACTTCACAGATTGATACTGCAGGTGAAAGGCTACTCAATTCTTACTAATTGCAACATTCACAGACAAGTGTTCTTCCTCCCGCCATGGACATTCTGCAGATAGATAGACTTGCTTCATTGCCAACAGAACCTCTGAAGATGCCAGCCACAGAAGCAGGAGAGAAATCAACTGGAACATGGCCACACAGTCCAAAAAACTCACAGCAATCCATTGATTCTGGGCATGAAAGCCTTCAACAACACAATAGTACACTTTATTTATACTCTCTGCCTTGGCTCGAGGCAGGATACAACATAGAATGGGCGTAGGCAAACTTCGGCCCTCCCTCCATATATTTTGTAAACCGCCCTGAGTCTTTCCGGGGAGAGAGGGCAGTCTAGAAATAAGGAATTATTATTATTATTATTATTATTGGTCCTCAACTCCCACAATTCCTAAAAGCCTAATGGAGGTGAAGTCGAAAACACCTGGAGGACTGAAGTTTGCCCATTCCTGAATAAAATCAAGACAAACTAACATATTTATTTATTTATCGTGTCAGAGGCAGACCAAACAGTTGCATTGCATTTTTTAACAAACAAACAAAACTCAAAGTTTGCAAGCTTGGTAGTTGATTAAATGTCCTTTGAACCAGTATCTGACCACTTGGAGTGCCTCTGGTGTTGCCACAAGAAGGTCCTCCATTGTGCATGTGGCAGGGCTCAGGTTGCATTGCAGCAGGTGGACAGTGGTTTGCTCTTCACCACACTCGCATGTTGTGGATTCCACTTTGTAGCTCCATTTCTTAAGGTTGACTTTGCATCTTGTGGAGCGCAGTCTGTTCAGTGCCTTCCAAGTCACCCAGTCTTCTGTGTGCCCAGGAGGGACTCTCTCATTTGGTATCAGCCATTGGTTGAGGTTCTGGGTTTGAGCCTGCCACTTTTGGACTCTCGCTTGCTGAGGTGTTCCAGCAAGTGTCTCTGTAGATCTTAGAAAACTATTTCTTGATTTAAGTCGATGAAAAACTAACATAAAATACACAGATAAAAACACTATAATTAAGAACATACATGGGGTATAGAAATCAACATATAGTGACAATGCAATGCAAATTAAAAACTTGTGATTCAGGTTTGATTGGGTAGGCCTGCCTGAAGAGAAGAATCTTTAATTTTGTTTTTAAATTCTGCCATAATAGAAATGGAACCGAAGTCTAAACAAGAAATTCACTGCTGGCTGCATCTTCACTGTAGAATTAATGTGATTTGATGCCACTTTCACTTCCCTGGCTCAATGCTATGGAATCCTCAGAGTTGTCGTTTTACAAGGTCTGCCAAGGAAGACTGCTTCCTAACAAAACTACAACTCCCAGGATTCCATAACATTGAGCCAGTTAAAGGGATTTCAAACTGCATTAATTCTATATTATAAATGCACCCTTAAATAGTCCCAATTAATCCTTTATCATCCCGCTTTGTTTGCTGTTGCTAAAACATTCTAGTTCTTCTCTCCTCCTTTGTCCTCAACTTACTTCAGTTGCAAATTGCCACTGAATGGCAAAAAGAGAAGATACAAAAACATGTCCTTCATCATTTATTTTTTTATTTATTTATTTGCAACATTTATATGCTGCCCTTCTCACCCCGAAGGGGACTCAGAGTAGCTTACAAGATACATATACATACAATATATCATATTGGGGATGAGAGACAGGGCCATCTCAGTGGTGGCCCCTCCATTCTAACATTCCGCAAAATGGTTAAGACCTGGATCTTCAAGCAAGCTTTTTCTACTAGAGCATAACTAGACGTAAATGAATATATGGAATGACTGACGATGCAACTGGACAATGATTTTAGTAAGGAGATGCTGGGGATCTTGTTTTTACAGATATATTTGCTTCTTATATTACATTTTAAATGTTGAATTGTTTTTATATTTGTATTAATTGTATTTTGATATTTGTTATGGCATTGAATCACTTTCGACTGAACCGCTTTGTGTCGCGTCTGGCTGAGAAAGGCGGTATACAAATGTGGTAAATAAGTAAATTGAGCCATGACAGTAGAAGGAGTCTAGTTCTTTAAACTGATTCTGAGCACTGCACATGCCAATTTAACCTTCCTTGTGATTCCTTCCTTCAGGCCTGCTGGGGACAGGACTTCAAGCAATACCATGACTGGCAGGTAGGGATGTGTTTTATTTGGAAATCTTTTAAAAATAAGATACCTTTACACATTTTTGTGTTATTGTAGAGACTTTCAATGTGTCACCCATTTAAAGTAGCGGAATGTCTTATAAACTGTAAAAGGAATATTGAATGTTGTTATTATTTTGCATTATGAAGTTTTCCCTCACAATCTGAATGGTGTAAGGCAGGGGTCCACAAACTTTTTAAACAGAGGGCCAGGTCACAGTCCCTTAAACTGTTGGCGGGCCAGATTATAATTTAAAAAAATACAAATGAATTCCTATGCACACTGCACATATCTTATTTATAGTGCAAAAACATTTTAAAACAATACAATAATTAAAATTAAGAACAATTTTAACAAATATAAACTTCTTAGTATTTCAATGGAAAGTGTGGGCCTGATTTTGGCTGATGAGATAGGATTGTTGTTGTTGTGTGCTTTCAAGTAGTTTCATACTAAGGTTAACCCTAAGTGAGGGGCAGGTAAATGACCTTGGAGGGCCGTATCCGGCCCCCGGGCCTTAGTTTGAGGACCCCTGGTGTAAGGTATCAAAACCATATGAAACTGTCTTCTCTTGTGTTGTAATGTAGCTTGCTGGTCTGGCTGGAATTTAATTCTGTCAAAAAGGAAAAATGAAAACAAACAAACACAGTTTTACTACAGACTTGATAATATTCTCAAGTGCTGCTGAAGCTTCAAATCAAGTTAATAACACATATTCCACATAAAGATATACATTTTAGTAACACACCAAGTGTAACATTTTACATCAAGTAAATTGTTAACTAAAATGTATATCTTTATGTGGAATATGTGTTATTAACTTGATTTGAAGCTTCAGCAGCACTTGAGAATATTATCAAGTCTGTAGTAAAACTGTGTTTTCATTTTTCCTTTTTGACAGTATTGATATTTAAACTGGAAAGTGTAGCAAAGGTATGGTAATACTTGTGTGAAATGTTGCTAAATTGAATACCTTCTTGTGAAGAACAATATAAGAGGACATTAATTACATATATTGAACTTAATATTTCATACTATATACCTACTTTCCTTTTCACTACAAATTATAGGCATCTGTGCGTTTAGCTGGGATTTAATTCTGTCTGTGCTTTCTTCCTTAGGTTGTGGTCCAAAGCCACTTTTGCTGGCTACAAGCGAGGCCTCCGAAACCAGAGGGAGCACACAGCTCTGCTGAAGATCGAGGGGGTTTATTCTCGCAATGAGACTGAATTCTACTTAGGCAAGAAGTGTGCCTATGTCTACAAAGCAAAAAAGTGAGCACTCTTCACACTTGCATCTGTGCATATTCTTTTAATCGTATTAGTGTTAGCCTTTGCACTGGCTTAGAGAGCATGCTTTACTTTGTCTTAAAATGTATGTGGTCAGGTCTGTGGGATTTCTGTGTGCTAGGTTTGGTTCAATTCCATCGTCAGTAGAGTTAAAAATGCTCTTTGATTGTAGGTGAACTATAAATCCCAGAAACTACAGCTCCCAAATCGCAATTCGCTCAGTGTTCTAACCTACATAAACATCAAAGGATTCACACTGGGGAGAAACCCTATCCATGCCTGGAGTGATGACAGAGCTTCACCCATTGTTCAAGTTTATGTTCACATTCAAAGGACTTACACTGGAGAGAAACCTTATAAATGCATGTTGTGTGGAAAAAGCTTCTCTGAGAGTTGAAACCTACATAGACATAGAATCTACATTGGAGAGAACAGTGGTGTACTGTTTACCCATTGTAAGCCACACTGAGTCGCCTAAGGGCTGACAAGGGCGGTATACAAATATAGTAAATAAGTACTACAATTGGCCTTCCACGTTTGCAAATCCGATTATTCACAAATTTAAAGAAAATATTTTCTTTAGGAAACACTAGGTGCTGCAGTACAATTTTATACAGGCAGTCTCCAAGTTACAAACATCCAATCTGATTGTATATATGGCATTGAATGTTGACATGTAAGCCGCTCTGAGTCCCCCTTGGGGTGAGAGAGAGCAGGATATAAATATAGTAAAATTACAAATGACTCACAGTTAAGAATGAGAGTGAGAGAAATCTACTCCTTGGTAGGAAAAAATCACTTCTGAAAGGGTTATGGAGAAAAGACCTCTCCACTGAAGTTTTATCACCAATCTTTGTTTGCACAACAAGCCACATTTTTCTAAATATAAATATCACAGGGGAAGAAAGTGAGGTGAAATCTTCTGAACAGATACACAGACAGCAAAACAAACACCACAGGGGTGTTAGCTTCCCAAAACTTACAAAATACATTTTTGGTTGGAGTTACACTTAAGAAATGTACCTGTTCTGTATACAAAGTCAACTAAAGAAGAAACCTACAGAACCTGTCTTATTCGTAACTTTTGGTAGTGCCTGTAGTCAAAATTCTGTCAGAACCTAGAGATACTTATTCACCGTTTTTCAACTTCAATAGTGGTCCCAGCAAATGTGGAAGGTTGACTGTATTTGTTTCAGTTGCAATTTAGTATTTCTGACTAGAAGGAATGTAAGGAGGAGAAAAAGCTTGAGGTTTATTTTGGGAGGGGGGGAGTTATGTTTTGTGTTGCAATAAGGGAAAGTTAGCCATCCCGAGTCCCCGTTGGGGGAGATGGTGGCGGGGTATAAATAAATTTATTATTATTATTATTATTATTATTATTAATTATTAAATAACAAGAGATGGCTTGGTCTATTAAGTCAACACGTTTTTGTAGTTTTGTTTAGACTGGTTTTTTTAGTTCAAAGTGATATTAAAGGTACATTTTGAGCATTACATATGAAGAATTGCAGCGTTTGGAATTGTTCATAAAGGTGGCTGAGATAGTGACACTTTGCTTACCTTTAGGCCATGTGTATAGAGTATATATGCAACATAAATGGGATTTATATTTATACTCCATTTTGTACATTTATGCAAATAAATGCATTCCAAATCCCTCCCCCCCCCCCAAAAAAAATCCCAAAACACATCTGGTCCAAACATTTTGCACCCTCAACCTGCATCAGTGTTCAATTAAATGTATCATGTTTGGTTTTCTACATTTTTGATGATGATGCTTTCCTCACCTGTGTGATCTAATCCTGTTTGCTACTGCTGAAGTCTCCCCTCTGAATGGTTCTGGCAGAATTTTAGTACTATCCCAGTTTTAAAAAGCAAACAAACCCCCAGTCTTCAAACCTCTGATTCTGTAAGACCAATATAGCCACTATACTTTGAGCTTGTATTTAAAGTTACTGTAGTGCAGCTTTACAAACAGATCGGTCGCATGTTCAAGAGACCTTGATATGTTTCCTCAGCTGCAGAATTTTGGGGAGCATAGCACATAGAGAGGAGGTGATGGATTTAAATGGTTTACCTGTTTGTCTTTTCAGCAACACGGTAACTCCTGGTGGCAAACCCAACAGGACCCGAGTAATCTGGGGGAAGGTGACCCGTGCCCATGGAAACAGCGGCATGGTGCGAGCAAAGTTCCGGTCCAACCTGCCCGCCAAAGCCATTGGACACAGGATCCGAGTGGTGAGCATGACAGATCTTTAGCAGGTTTAAATCTCATAGTACAGAAATAGGCTCATCTTTAGAATGAATAGGGAGCCCCTGGTAGCACAGTGGGTTAAACCGCTGAGCTGCTGAGCTTGTAGACCGAAAGGTCGCAGGTTGAATCCGGGGAGCAGCGTGAGTTTCCGCTGTCAGCCCCAGCTTCTGCCAACCTAGCAGTTCGAAAACATGCAAATATGAGTAGATCAGTAGGTACCGCTCCATGTAGTCATGCCGGCCACATGACCTTGGAAGTGTCTATGGACAATGCCGGCTCTTTGGCTTAGAAATGGAGATGAGCACCACACTCCAAAGTCGGACAGGACTGGACTTAATGTCAGGGGAAAACCTTTACCTACCCTTAGAATGAATACCTATATACTTCCTATTAAAATGTTTTTGGATAAATAGAAAGATGGAGTTTACATTCTTTCTTCAACTATAAACACAAAGATGAGCAGGGAGATTTTATCAGTAGTTCAGAATTCATGTACCGCTTGTCTCGTGTCATTTTCCTATATCTATTAAGGCTCTTAGTTGTGCATTTCACAATGTGGAAAGCCATAGTAGAGTGCTGCTAGAGCTAGGTGGTGCTGTGTCAGGATTTTAATTCATGTTGCAGATGTGTGTAGTGTTTCAAGAGGCTCTTTGTTCTCCAGGATGCCTAATATATGACTTTAAACATGACATGTTGGTGTGATACAACATCTAGTATTAAGCTTGATTAATTATCCTTGCTGGACTCTTGTCAAGCAGTTGTCAATCTAGCTGTATCCCGTTACTAATTGTAAAAGTAGTTAAGAAGAGTGGAGAATAGATGGACTTCAACTTTGCACACATTCCCAGGAATATCTGTATTGTGGTTCAAACACAGTAATATTGATAGTGGTTATTGGTGTTCCAACATGGGCAGAACCTTGGCATTCTGCCACTCTTTTGTAGAATTAAATCCTCTCTTCCTTCTGGGCTCTAGTGGGATGTTTTCCTTACCTTTTATGAAGGCTAATTGTGCTCTTGAACAAGTCAAGGGAGTTAGGACATTTCTGGTGTGTGCAGGAAGTTGGTACTGATTCCCTGCAAGATCACTGTCTCTGAGGCAGAGATCTGAAAAATTATCATTTTTTAATTTGAGGCTTTTTTTGCTATTTATTGGACACTTCTGTTGTTGCTCCTTGTGAATCCTAACCTTTTCTTTTTTTATTGTTTCCTTTTGTAGATGCTGTACCCATCCAGAGTTTAAATTTCAGCTGAAAATAAAATTCAAAATATATTCCACTTTTGTATATTTGGTCTTATCTTGCCTTTTGTTCTCTATCCCTGTTTTTCAGAAGATAGCGATTTGTTTTCTGAAAAGGCAGTAGACAGATTATTTGTTGTTGCCAAAGGCGTTAAAGTGGCAGATTTAAAAAATAAAGTTGTAATCCCTATTTATGGCAGTCTCTGATGTTAGTGTTCTATTTTGGATGATTTAAAGCATCCCAAATTTAAGGTGTTATATAGGCTGTTAAGAATTGTGAGGGTTGAACTCCAAAACACCTGGAAGGCCAGAGTTGGCCTATGCCTGATTTAAGGCTTTTCATAGTCATTATCTTTCTTGAATTATGATGCCCAGAATAGGACACAGTATCCCAGATGAGGTTCAACCAAAGCAGAATAGAGGGGAACACAGCTTTACAGTGGACTGAATGGGATTTTAGCTCGCTGCACACAAATATTTTAGGATCCAGTCCACTCCAAAGGGACCGGCCAGGAGCATCTTTATTTTGGTTCTATTACCAGCAGGGGGAACCATTCTAGCCTTTCTAAATTTCCAGTTTTTAATTGTATCAGCAGCAGTGGTACTGAATGTTATGGCCAAGAGCCCACCTACTTTTTCATGCTGATCTGCACCTTTAGCCCATTTTTCATTTACAGGCAATCCTCAAGTTTCTAACAAGATTCTGTAAGTTTGTCATTTGCATGTATGTAAGTCAGAACAGGTACATTTTTAGGTGTTACTTCAGCGAAATAGCTTTGGATAGCATAGGGAAGGGCTTAAACCCACGCAATGTTTCTTTTGCTGTTTGTGCTCTTGTTCAGAAGACTTCACCTCACTTTCCATCCCTGTGACTATTGCATTTTGTACCTCTTGGCTTGTGGAAACAAGGGTTGGCAATAAAGCTTCAGTGGAGACCCCTTTTTCCCCACGATAACAACTCTTCCAGGAGTTAATTTCCCTTCCAAGGAGTAGATATTTCTTTCCCCTCTCTTGAGTTTGAGTGAAATGTAAAATAGATGTTTGTAACTTGTGACTGCCTGTTTTTCAACTTATTTTGACCCTACATATGGGTAGTTGTGGCCTCAAGTGTCCTCTCAAGTTGGGACAAGCAAAGAGCTACTTTTCATGCTTCATGTTGAAGAGACTTATAATAGCCACTTTGAATCATCTTTGGTGGGGGAAAGTGTATGATAAATGATGGTTAAGAAGACATAAAACACGAGAAGCACTGCATGGACTATTGATCTTGCAGTATCCAGCCCCATGAGGGGTGGTTGTTCATTCGTTCAGTCATCTCCGACTCTTCGTGACTTCATGGACCAGTCCACACCAGAGCTCCCTGTCGGCCGTCACCACCCGCAGCTCCTTCAAGGTCAGCCCATGAGGGGACTCGGTCTAATATTGGTTCTGCTACCCGCTCCCATAAGGCTAAAGAATGATATATGGAAATTGTATTGATTGGGGTTTATTCCAAGATTCCCTATAGATGCCAAAATACAGGGTGAGGCAGCATAACTTCCTTTTTTCAAAACTTAATAAAACCCATTGTATGAATCAGAATTTTTTTTAAAAAAAAATTATAATGTAGGCGCATACCTAAAGTTTTGTTTTATGTAGTTTTGAAGATCAAATTAGGTAGGTGACGTCCCCCATTCTCCATACACTGAGTAAACCGATTTCTGGCATTTGTCATGACTCTTGCCAGCATAGCAGGCATTGTGGTGGCAATTTCTTCCTGGATGTTGGCCTTCAAAACTTGTAGGGTGCTTGGACGGTTCACATAAACACGATTTCAAAAAACCCCATAGAAAAAAAATCACAAGGGGCCAAATCTGGAGAGCGGGCTGGCCATTCCAAATCCGCTCAAAAAGTAGGCCTCGATGGCAAAAGCACGCTCCTCAATGTTCCAACGCATGATGGCAACTGAACTGTGTCAGGACAAAACTTTATACTCCCACCTCTCAAACGAGACCACTAGCGCTCCGCTACGTCTTCAACAGACTGAATGGCGTGCATTTAAAAAAAGGAAATTATGCTGCCTCACTCAGTATCTGTGAATGCTCAAGTCCCATTATATACAATGACATAGTAAAATGGTGACACTTCTATAAAATTGCAAAAGCAAGCTTTACTTTCTGGATTTTGCATTTCTTTATATTATTGAGCCACAGATGGCGACATCTTTAGAAGCAGAATCGGTGAATAATTAAGTGGTGACTGTACTTTATTAACTGAGGTCTCCCTAGGACAGTGGTTCCCAACCTTTTTTAAACCAGGGACCACTCTCCAACATTAGTACCAAAAAGGGTTATGAATCAGTTTTTTGGTCAACTTTAGATTTGGTTTGGTTATTTGGGTGCTGATTCAGAAAATTGTATTGGATAGACGACATCAGCTGAGAAGTAGCAGCCAATAGTGAAAGGACCAAGGCAGTGACATCTCCAGCTCATCCCGTTTGGGTATCAGCCAGCACGTCAACGACTTAAATCAAGAAATAGTTTTCTAAGATCTACAGAGACACTCGCTGGAACAACCCAGCAAGTGAGAGTCCAAAAGTGGCAGGCTCAAACCCAGAACCTCAATCCATGGCTGATACCAAATGAGAGACTCCCCCCCCCCCTTCCCGGGCACACAGAAGACTGGGCGACTTGGAATGCGCTGAACAGACTGCGCTCTGGCACCACGAGATGCAGAGCCAATCTTAAGAAATGGGGCCACAAAGTGGAATCCACGGCATGCGAATGCGGAGAAGAACAAACCACTGACTACATGCTGCAATGCAACCTGAGACCTGCCACATGCGGCAACACCAGAGGCACTCCCAAGTGGCCAGATACTGGTCAAAGGATATTTAACCAACTACCAAGTTTGCAAAATCTGTGTTTTGTTTTTTTTTAAAAAATGTGTGTTTTGTTCTGTTAGAAATGTAATACAATGGTATGGTTGCTGATGACACGATATATATTAACACAGAATCTCCAAGCCAATGTGATAAGTCCAAAGGAATCCACACACTTCAGTTATTGCCCCAGATAAGACAATTTTTGGTCACTGAAGTTCATTGTAGTTTGCAGCCTGCATTTTGCCACCCTTCCACAAAGGTTTCCATGACCAAGAGGCCATTTCTGGGATCAGGAAGGATTAAGTAAATACTCTTGCGCCTTTGTGCCTAGGTATACATAGAATGCTTTTCACTCCCCTTTTAGGGCACAGTTCTGCTTCTGTCTTTGTATGAAGAGGGCAATGAGACCTTGCCCTCTTGCCTGAGTAAATATTGGTAAGATCAACAAGGCAGACTTTGAAATTTTGGTGCCTTTAGTGGGCAGAACTAAATAACCATTCCAGCCATTTGAGTGACTAGAACTAGGTCTAAAAAGGATTGTGTTTACAAATATTTCTCATTATGTATGCCTATCCGGTCTCTTTTTGAAAGACTTTTCTTGGGGGCAAATAATTTCAAGAAACAAGCAATTATTCCCCCTAGTTATGTACAAGAGCTTTCAAGGTGAGGATATTGCCTGTAGCATGTGGTCTGGCTCACTTGCTCCAACACTTGATGTATATTTTCTCTTGTGGGCTCCTGTTGTGCTTTTCATGTGCTCTCAGGTTGCACCTGCACTTCATGATGAGTGCAGTTTGACACCACTTTACCTGCTCCTGTGACCTGACCCCCTGGGAGCATCAACCACAAAGTGCACACAAAACACAGTGTTTACCTTTCTTTATTGATTAACCACTCCCAAGGCTTCCTTGTTTTCCTGCAACGCTGATGAGTTGTGTATGCCTAGGTGGTCTTC
Source organism: Anolis sagrei (assembly GCF_037176765.1). Taxonomy (NCBI): domain Eukaryota; kingdom Metazoa; phylum Chordata; class Lepidosauria; order Squamata; family Anolidae; genus Anolis; species Anolis sagrei. The sequence goes on along the minus strand of NC_090023.1, from coordinate 267,617,674 downwards.
AAAGTGGACTTTTAAGCTAATGTTTGCACACTGGAGTCGGAGTAGCTTTGCAAACCTTTGCTTGGAACTGAAATAGAACCGTCTTTCAGGGTGCATTGACATGGAAGAATTAATGAATGCCTTTTGACACCACTTGCCATGGTTCCATGCTATGGAATCCTGAGAGTTGTAGTTCTCCACGGTCTTTAGTTTTCTCTACCCAAAAGGGCTGATTTTGTGAGGGATACATATTTCATTTATGCGCTATGAGAGACCCAGTCCACAGAAACTTGGTTAAGATTCAGAGCCAGCCAGTGCAGCACAAGCAGGCCTTTGATTCTGCCTTTCTAGGTTTTTTTATTGTTTACTCTGCTTCTGGAGAAACTTATTTGAGAGTAACTCTTGCTGGACTAAGCCTCTGTGTTTGAGGCTGCCAAGTGGATCCATAAATGCGCATTTTCCCTAGTAGGCCAACCACATTCAGTGTAGACGCACTGTGGCTTGCCTTATAAATCTTGGTATATAGGTAGGTAGGTAGGTAAGTAGGTAGGAGAGGGCCCCAGTGAACTACAATTCCCAGAGTCCCATAGCTTTGAGCCAAGGCAGTTGGAGGTGCCCCCAGCTTCCTTCCCCTTCCCTCCTTCCTTCGCACATTCTTGACTTCCCTCCTTCCTTCCTTTCCCTCCTTCCTTTCTTCTTTCACTTCCCTCCTTCCTTTCTTTCCCTTCTTCCTTCTGTTCTTTCTTCCCTTCTTCCTTCACTTCCCTCTTTCTTCCTTTCCCTTCTTCTTTCCCCTTCCTTCCTTCCTTCCTTTCCCTCTTTTCTTTCCTTCTTCCTTCACTTCCTTCATTTCCCTCCCTTTTTTCTTCCCTTCTTCCCTCCTTCCTTTCCCTTCTTCTTTCCCTCCTTCCTTTCCCTTTTTCTTTCCTTTTTCCTTCACTTCCTTTCCCTCCTTTTTTTCTTCCCTTCTTCCCTCCTTCCTTTCCCTCCTTTCTCTGTTTTCTTCTCTTCTTCCTTCCTTCCTTTCCCTCTTTTCTTTCCTTCTTCCTTCACTTCCTTCATTTCCCTCCCTTTTTTCTTCCCTTCTTCCCTCCTTCCTTTCCCTTTTTCTTTCCTTTTTCCTTCACTTCCTTTCCCTCCTTTTTTTCTTCCTTTCTTCTTTCCTTCCTTTCCCTCCTTTCCCTCTTTTCTTCTCTTCTTCCTTCACTTCCTTTCCCTTCTTCCTTCACTTCCCTTCCCTCCTCCCTTTCCCTTCCCTCCTTTCCTTCTTCCCTTTTCTTCCTCCCCTTCCCTTCTTCCTTCTCCTCCCTCCTCCCTTCTTCCATCTTCCTTTCCTTCTTTCGTTCCCTCCTTCCTTCCTTCCCTTCCCTCCTTTCTTCTTTCCCTAGAATCATAGAATCATAGAATCCTAGGGTTGGAAGAGACCTCCTGGGCTACCCAGTCCAACCTCATTCTGCCAAGAAGCGGGAATATTGCATTCAAAGCACCCCTGACAGATGGCCATCTAGCCCCTGTTTAAAAGCTTCCAAAGGAGGAGCCTCCACCACACTCCGGGGCAGAGAGTTCCACTGCTGAACGGCTCTCACAGTCAGGAAGTTCCCTCCTTCCCTCCCTTCTTCCTTTCCTTTCTCTCCTTCCTTCCCTTCCTTTCCCTTCCCCTTCTTCCTTCCTTCCCTTCTTTCCTCCTTCCATTCCTTCCTTCTCTTCCCTCCTTTCCCCTCCCTCCCTCCTCTTACCTGGCTAACGATTAACCCGGAGGGAGGGAGAGAAGGAGTAAGTCTCCTCCCTCTTCCTCCTCTTGGTCCTGTCCCTACAAAAGCCCCTTCCCCTCGGTTTCCACGGAAGAGAGAGCAGGAGACGGGAGCGGGGATGCCTGGCCTGGGTGGGCTGGTGTCGAGGGCGGGCGGTCGGGAGCGTGTGCTGCTGGTGGGCGAGTGGAAGCCCCCTTCCGCGCGGGAGTGGCTGGAAGCCTTGGCCCGGGACCTCTTCGGGGAAGGAGAAGAGGAGGGGCAGAAGGAGAAGAAGGAAGAGAGCCCACCTCCCCCTTGCCCTCCTCGCCCTCCGCCTTGGCCTTCCTGCCGCCTGCTCTTCGTCCTCTTCGGCGCCGCTTCCTTGCTCCCCGCGCCCAGGAAGAAGGAGAAGGAGAAGAAGGAGCGCCTCCGCCTCCGCGCCATCCTCCTCGACTTGCGACGCCGCCTCCGGGGGGGATTCCCCGCCGTGGTGGGCGTGGCCGTGCTGACGTCACAAGGCGGAGAGGGAGACCCCGCGGGAAGCGCGCGCCTCCCCCTGCTGGCCCTCCTGCGCAGCGTCTTCCGGGAGAGGAAGGGAGCCACCGCCCAGGAGACCCTGCAGGCCGCTCTCTACAATCCCGGAGCAGGAGGAGCGACGCAAGTCGAGGAGGCCGCCTCCAAGGCACTCTCCGCCGCCCTCAGGATCCAGGCAGGTAGGTAGAGGCATAGGACCCTTCCACACAGCTCTAGGGGTATATAAATATATACATAGGGAGAGGAAGGGAGCCACCGCCAAGGAGACCCTGCAGGCCGCCCTCTACACACCCAGGTCAGGAGGAGCGACGCAAGTCGAGGAGGCCGCCTCCAAGGCACTCTCCGCCGCCCTCAGGATCCACACAGGTAGGTAGAGGCATAGGACCCTTCCACACAGCCCTAGGGGTATATAAATATATACATAGGGAGAGGAAGGGAGCCACCGCCAAGGAGACCCTGCAGGCCGCTCTCTACAATCCCGGAGCAGGAGGAGCGACGCAAGTCGAGGAGGCCGCCTCCAAGGCACTCTCCGCCGCCCTCAGGATCCAGGCAGGTAGGTAGAGGCATAGGACCCTTCCACACAGCCCTAGGGGTATATAAATATATACATAGGGAGAGGAAGGGAGCCACCGCCGAGGAGACCCTGCAGGCCGCCCTCTACACACCCGGAGCAGGAGGAGCGACGCAAGTCGAGGAGGCTGCCTCCAAGGCACTCTCAGCCGCCCTCAGGATCCAGGCAGGTAGGTAGAGGCATAGGACCCTTCCACACAGCCCTAGGGGTATATAAATGTATACATAGGGAGAGGAAGGGAGCCACCGCCAAGGAGACCCTGCAGGCTGTTCTGTACACACCCGGGAAAGAAGGGGCAGGAGGAGCGATGCAAATCGAGCAGGCCGCCTCCAAGGCACTCTCCGCCGCCCTCAGGATCCAGGCAGGTAGGTGGAAACATATATATAAATATAGTAAGTAAATAAATAATATATCCCAGAAGATCAAGGCAGGAAATCCCGCATTATCTGAGTGTGGACTCAGATAATGTGGGATTTCCTGCCTTGATCTTCTGGGGATATATTATTTATTTATTTAATCTTCTGTTTCATGCAAGTGTGAATGTTCCAATGAGCAACCTTGCCGGTTTATACCTTCCAAACAGAGGGTGCCTCCAGGCAACATCAGCCAGGCTACCCTCACTGATTGACTTTGCAGCTGCAAGGCTACTCAATGCCTCAAACAGACAAGAGTTCTTTCTCCCACCCTGGTCATTATTCCACAGGTATAAAAAAATAAAGAGCAACACTCTGAAAATGGGAACTCCCAACAACAATCAATCAGGTGCCAGTTAAGTCCCTCCCAAAGAGAGGGTGCCTCCAGGCAACAGAGGCCAGGCTAACTCTATGCTGATACCCTCACTGATTGACTTTGCAGCTGCAAGGCTACTCAATGCTAATCAAGCTTGCCAACTCCAACACTCTTTCTCCCACCCTGGACATCATACACTCCACCGCGGAAGATGCCATTAACCACAGATACAGGTGAAAGGTCAGGAGAGAATGCTGCTGGGACAGGGCCAGACAGCCTGAAAAACGCACAGCAACCCAATGAGAATACTGTTTTTGATTATTCTTGGGCTAGAAGCATACAATACTGAAGGAATTAAAGTGAACTAAGACATTTACTATGGGGAATAATTTTTTTGAGCTTCGATAAGCAGAACAGCGCATGTTTCATCCACAGATAAGGGGACCGTTTTGCAAATATATATACTGTATTTTTCTATAGCGTCACTGTTTCCATGGTGGAAACCTGCCTAAATGTTGTTGTTGTTATTATTATTATTATTTGGAACACAACAAGATGAGTCCACAGCAGACACTCTGCTGTCTGTTGTATTGGATCACACATCGAATACTTCCCAAGTGTCTAGGACTGTGTGATGTATCGGCGAATGATGCGTGCAGATCCCAGTAAGGTGGTATTCTGCAGCTGGCAGGTGGTAATTTTGTCAGCGCCGATTGTGTTTAAGTGCAGGCCAAAGTCTTTAGGCACTGCACCCAGTGTGCCAATCACCACTGGGACCACTTTTACTAGCTTGAGCCTTTGCAGTTCGATCTTTAAATCCTCGTATTGTGTCAGCTTTTCCAGTTGTTTCTCTGCAATCCTTCTGTCACCTGGGATTGCAACATCAATGATCCATATTTGTTTTTTTAACACAATTGTGAGGTCAGGAGTCTTGTGCTCCAAAACTCTGTCTGAATCCGGAAGTCCCAGAGTAGCTTATCATAGAATCAAAGAGTTGGAAGAGACCTCATGGGTCATCCAGTCCAACTCCAATCTGCCAAGAAGCAGGAATATTGCATTCAAATCATCCCTGAAAGATGGCCACCCAGCCTCTGTTTTAAAACCTCCAAAGAAGGAGCCTCCACCACACTCCAGGGCAGAGAGTTCCACTACTGAACGGCTCTCACAGTCAGGAAGTTCTTCCTCATGTTCAGATGGAATCTCCTCTCTTGTAGTTTGATGTGTTCATTTTCTGTAACTTTTTCCAGCTCATGATCCCACCAGTTCTTTGTCGCAGGCAGATGGTATTTGTGGCACAAGTTCCAATGAATCATCTGAGCAATGGTGTTGTGCCTCTGCTTGTAGTCTTTCTGCACGATCATCTTACAGCAGCTGAGGATGTGATCCATTGTTTCATCTGCTTCCTTGCAGAGTCTACATTTATATTATTTATATTATTATGTATAATATTTAAAAATATTATTACTATTATTACTATTATTATTACTATTATTATTATTATTATTATTATTATTTATACCCCTCTTTATCTCCCCAAACAAATGTTCAACTCACTTAGCAGAGACCTAAAAACATCAATTTCTGATCTCAGGTTTTCATGGAGCTTATCTCTGAGTCTTCGTTTTCTCTTTCTTTTTGTGTCTTTTTTTTTCCTATTTCAAAGATGGAGTGGAAATCGGGACACAGAAGCTCCCTTTCTTCTTGCAGTGCCTTCCGTGGGGCAGAAGGAGGCCACAGAGAAAAGGACAATTGGAGACAGCTGCAAACAAGGTCAACGAAGGTAATGTTGGAGCTCAGCCTGTGAATGTGTTCCAGGATGAGGGTGCTTTGGGTGTGGGGAGTGATGTCAATGAGTTTCAAGATAGCAATGGTTTGGTCAGTGATCTTGATGCAGAGAATGACCAGGAGATCCCTGTTCAAAGTGTAGTTTCCCATAAGAATGTCCCTGAGGGTTGTGGGGATGATGGTGTGCTTTCTGAATTGTTGCCAGAGAGTTTCCATGATAGGGAACAGGAAAACAGCTCGGCACCTGGCCCAGCTGCAGAAATGAATGAGCAAATGGATAATGAGCAAATAGATAGACGCGAGGAGATTAGTCAAAACAGGAGAGCCGAACAGTGGCTTCGGCGGTCTGCCAGGCTTTGAGAGAAAAAGATAAGTTCTCAGTTAAAACAAAACCAATTTCTGAATGTTAGAGACTTAGCTAACGATGAGATAAAAGTCCCAAGTACAGGATATGTAGTCAGATGAAGCATTGTTTGAATCAAGTCAAGATCTCGTTCTTGTTTATGGAAGTTTTGCTTGGGAAATTCACGCTTTAAGTGACTTTGCTTCATGGTTTTGGTTCTTGGATTTTATGCTCTATATTCATGCCTTGGGTTCATGTTTCCTGATTCTTTGCATTTTATTTGGGAAGTTTTGCCTTGGTGTTTATTGATTTTGCTGGTCTATTACCCTAGACTAATTTGTTCCTGCTTATCTTCCTACCTAATTAGATTTACCTATTTCTTTAAAGTGTTTTTTTACCTTATTGCTTTTAAATTATCTTCAATAAAAGGATTGTTTTCCATCCAATGGTGTAGGGAATGATTTCAATGAGTTTCAAGATGAGTTTCAAGATGGCAAGGATTTGGTCAGTGATCTTGATGCAGAGAATGATCAGGAGATCCCTGTTCAAAGTGTAGTTTCCCATGAGAATGTCCCTGAGGGTTGTGGGGATGATGGTGTGCTTTCTGAATTATTACCAGAGAGTTCCCATGATAGGGAACAGGAAAACAGCTTGGCTCCTGGCCCAGCTGCAGAAATGAATGAGCAAATGGATAATGAGCAAATAGATAGACGCGAGGAGATTAGTCAAAACAGGAGAGCCGAACAGCGGCTTCGGCGGTCTGCCAGGCTTTGAGAGAAAAAGATAAGTTCTCAGTTAAAACAAAACCAATTTCTGAATGTTAGAGACTTAGCTAACGATGAGATAAAAGTCCCAAGTACAGGATATGTAGTCAGATGAAGCATCGTTTGAATCAAGTCAAGATCTCGTTCTTGTTTATGGAAGTTTTGCTTGGGAAATTCACGTTTTAAGTGCCTTTGCTTCATGGTTTTGGTTCTTGGATTTTATGCTCTATATTCATACCTTGGGTTCATGTTTCCTGATTCTTTGCATTCTATTTGGGAAGTTTTGCCTTGGTTTTTATGGACTTTGCTGAACTATTACCCTGGACTACATTGTTCCTGTTTATCTTCCTACCTAATTGGATTTACCTATTTCTTTAAAGTGTTTTTTTTGTTACCTTACTGCTTTTTAATTATCTGGATAAATAAAAATGTAATGTTCGTTTGTGGGATTAACAGAAGTCAAAAACCACTGGATGAATTGACAACAAATTTGGCAGCAAAACACATTCTAGTCCTATCTATATCTTTCAAACAAAAAAAAACCCGTAAAAAAATGAAGCGGAAAGAACTCAAAACTCCCCAAAAAGAAAAATGCCTTACAGAGCACGTGCAAAAGCACCTCTCCGCATTGCGAGAGAAGAATAAAGCACCAACCATTGTGAAGGAACAGAAGCCTCGCCATGGAGTCTCTTTCCATGCAGGAAGGCAGAGTCCTTTTTCTTTTGGGGAGGGGAGGGATTGAGTAAAGGAAAGAGGGAAGGAAGGAGAAGGCCTGGCCCAAAGGAGGGGTGGGGGCTTGGCAAGGCCAGCCCCGACAACAGCTGGAGCCACCGCAGCGGCTCCATGAGGCCCATGTGGCTACCAGGCAACTCTTCCCCCAAGACCAGAGGATTGCAAGTCCACCTTGCACCTTAACAGCCTGGCTTCTACTAGCCAGCAGGAAACCTTTGCTGGGAGGAGTTCTCTAGCACAGATTGCTTCATGTCTACAAATCCTCTGTTTTCTGAGGGCCACAGCAATGCGTGGCTGGGTACAGCTAGTCTTCAACAAAAGGATTGTTTTCCATCCAACGGTGTGGTGTTTAGAGTCAGAGGGCTTTTCCTGTCCTGGAGATAAAGCGGGATATAAATAAACATAAACATAATAATAATAACGACAACAAACCTCATACAAAGTTGAGTCTTGCTTAAAAGAGGGAAGCAGGGCATAAATAAATATGACAAAAACAATGGAGCCCATTATCCTGCTGCCAGCACATTCCACTATTATGGGGATTCTGGGCACTGCATCCCAAAGAAAATCCACTTATCCCAAGCTCTGTATTCCTGATAGTCTTGTCTTACATCAGTTTTCTTTTTTTATTTACCCCAAAATAGATGCCTCTGAAGATGCAGAAGAAGTTGTGGCTTTGACTAACATGGCGCCCAACGGGATTTGTGAAGACGCCTGTGGAAAGGCAGGCGTTTAGCATCCCTTCCTTCTCCTTCTGAAAGTAATAGGATTTGGGACTGGGAATTCCAATGTGCCTTTGAGAGACGGAGCAATGATGCCCTTCTCCCGCTTCATTTGATCCCAGACGACAAAGCAATTCAAGAAGGAGATGGTCAAGCTGGAAGGTGTCCAGAGAAGGGCCACCAAAATGATCAAAGGTCTGACAACTATGAATCCCTTTGAGGAAGGGCTTAGGAAGCTGGGGATGTTTAGCTTGGAGAAGAGAAGAGGACACAAGAGCCATGTTTAAATATCGGAAAGTACATCACATTGAGGAGAAGGGGCTAAGCTTCTTTTCGGCTGCTCCAAAGACTAGGACACAATGGAACAGCAGCTTCACATTTCAGGAAAAGACATTCCAGCCAAACGTTAAGAAGAAATCCTGATGGTATGAACTACTTGATGGGAGTAAGCTGGGGAGTCTCTTGCAACTCTAACCCGGTTACGATTCCTAAAGATGGGTGATCTCTTTGCATCAGTGCCCCCAAAACCTAGAAGACAGCCTTTGAAGTGCCATCGTTGAATCATAACTCATTGTGTGGATCAAATCTGATGTATGTTATTATAATTTTGTAAATTGTCTGTCTTATTAAATAACATGTGCTTTCAAATGTGCAATAAGGGTGGGAAGCAACTTTGGGTTGGGTCCTTGCGCTTGGGAGAAGAAAAGGAGGAGGCATTTCCAAAATCTTATCTCCATTTTGGACCTTTTCACCACTGGATTCAGGGAGAATTGCCTTTGAGGATATGGGAACCAGTGTGGCGATCAAATGGCATGGAGAAGGTTTGAGGGAAAGAGACAAAAGAGAGTTCCCGAAATTTGCAAAAGTACGGTTTATTCTCGGTTGGTGCCAACCGGATATGGACCCTGCTGGTATTCCAGAAAGACAGGTTGATGAACAAAGGAATTGCTTTGGTTTATATACCCTTTATAATCATATGCATACATCATACAAGCATCACAATGTGTGTCACAAAATTCCACTTTTACATTGTCTTCAATGGCATATTTTTAACTTCAACACCTTTAATCTTCCATTAAGCATCTTTATCTAAAGAGTTACTATTAGAGGACCATCCTGTACCCCATAGCGCCAGAGTGTCTCCCACCGGCTACTGATAGCAAGAGCTTCCATCCATCTTGAGATAAGACCTTTCTGATACCAAGAAGCCTCTTGATGACAAGGCCTCATCATTAATTTTACGATAAGCCCTGCTGGGTATGAAATGGAAGGGTCTCTTGATATTTGCCAGAAGCCTTTCCTAGACCCTGGCCAACTTCTGGCCTCTAATTTGCAGCTTTTAAGAAGAGCATATTTTCCCAAGTGAAGTGAAGTTCATGCATACATATTCCTTTGTGATTTCATATATATTTTTGAATTCCTATTTCTTATATAGTTACATCCAATATATGTATTATGTATTTTCATCATGCCTTCATCAGCATAATGGTTTGAGTGTTGGATTGTGACTGGAGATGAGGGTCCAAATCACAGACAAGGGTTCTTTCTCCCACCCTGGGCATTATTCCACAGGTAAATATACACTTCACTTGCCTTACTGCCAACAGAACCTCAGAAGATGCCAGCCACAGATGCAGGTGAAACATCAGGAGAGAATGCTACAGGGATGTGGCCATAGAGCCCAAAAAAACTCACAGCAACACAGTGATTCCGGCCATGGAAGCCTTCAACAACACAGTTCACTTTCTGATTAATGTCTCAGAAAGTTGGAAGAGATGCCAGTCCCAACCCCATTATACCATGCAGCAAGACACAACCAAATTCCTCCTACCAGATGGCCATCTAGACTCTGTTTCATTCCTGCTTAAGGGGTATTCAGTTTGAAACAATGATCATAGAACCATAGAGTTGGAAGAGATCCCCAAGGGCCAGCCAGTCCATCCCCATTCTGCCAGGCAGGAAGGCACCATCCAAACCTTCCCGACAGATGGCCATTCAGTTGAACACGAGGAAGAACTTCCTGACTGTGAGAGCTGTTCAGCGGTGGAACTCTCTGCCCCGGAGTGTGGTGGAGGCTCTTTCTTTGAAAGCTTTTAAACAAAGGCTGGATGACCATCTGTCAGGGGTGATTTGAATGCAATATTCCTGCTTCTTGGCAGAATGGGGTTGGACTGGATGGCCCAGGAGGTCTCTTCCAACTCTTTGATTCTATGATTCTATGAAAACCCTCCAGAAAAGGAGACTCAATTGAACTCCCAAGCACTTATTTCCAATATAATTATGCAAATTGACTTTTATTATTGTTGTGCCATCACAATGACACAAAGTGCCTCTGCAAACCTACCTTTACAAAGAGGAATTTGTGTGACTCCATCTACACTGTCTTAATGCGGTTTGATGCCACTTTGACTGCCATGGAATCCTGGGAGTTGCAGTTTAGCCTTCCCTGCCAAGAGTGCTGGTGCAAACTACAAATCCCACGATTCCATAGCGTTGGTGCATGGCAGTTAAAAGTGGTGTCAAACCGCGTTGATTTTACAGTCTAGATAGGAGCCTGTGTTGTGCATACTACCATATGTTCAGTTATTATTATGATGTATATTATGATGATGATGTTTATTTACATCCCGCTTTTTCTCTCTATATGGAGACTCAAAACGGCTGACAAAAGAATTACGATACAACTTAAAATATACAAATATTAAAACAGTAATAAACATCATCAATATTAAAAACCATAAAAGCACACAAAACCATATGGCTAAGAACAACTGACTCTTGACGTGCAACAATGCTTGAATGTCCAAAAAGAGGAAATAAGGAATGAGCACCAAGTTAAAGATGGGTTAATGATTCCCACAAACAATGCTGGTTTGCAATCAACGCAAACATTGCGCAATGCCTCTCCCCTTCAAAAGACAAGGAAACCTGGGTAAACAAACATTGCACTACAGTCCAGGGCAAAGGGAATAAGGGTTATCGTCATGATTTAATGCGAGGTCCCATCCTTGCAGAGCCAAGAGTTGCAAGCATGGCTTAAAGTGCGTTGCTGTGAGTTTCCAGGCTGTCTGGCCATTTATTTATCGTGTCAGGGACAACCAGACCATTGTATTACATTTCTAACAGAACAAAACAAACAAACAGATAAAGAAACACACAAAGTTTGCAAGCTTGGTAGTTGATTAGATGTCCTTTGACCACTTGGAGTGCCTCTGGTGTTGCCTCAAGGAGGTCCTCCATTGTGTATGTGGCGGGGCTCAGGTTGCATTATAGCAGGTGGTCTGTGGTTTGCTGACCATTGGGGATCACAACCAGATACAGTGAAGATATCTGCCCTTGCGCTATGCTACTCTGCTGCTGAGTACGCATGCCCAGTGTGGAACACATCTCACCACGCTAAAACAGTGTATGTGGGTCTTAATGAGACATGCCGCATTATCACGGGGTGTCTGTGCCCTACACCCCTGGAGAAATTAGACTGCTTAGCCGGTATTGCACCACCTGACATCCGCCGGGAAGTAGCAGCCAATAGTGAAAGGACCAAGGCAGAGACATCTCCAGCTCATCCCTTGTTTGGGTATCAGCCAGCACGTCAACGACTTAAATCTAGAAATAGTTTTCTAAGATCTACAGAGATACTCGCTGGAACACCCCAGCAAGCGGGAGTCCAAAAGTGGCAGGCTCAAACCCAGAGTCTCAATGAATGGCTGATACCAGATGAGAGACTCCCCCCTGGGCACACGGAAAACTGGGCGACTTGGAAGGCGCTGAACAGACTGTGCTCTGGCACCACGAGATGCAGAGCCAACCTCAAGAAATGGGGCCACAAAGTCGAGTCCACGACATGCGAGTGTGGAGAAGAGCAAACCACTGACCACCTGCTGCAATGCAACCTGAGCCCTGCTAGATGCACAATGGAGGACCTCCTTGCGGCAACACCAGAGGCACTCCAAGTGGCCAGATACTGGTCAAAGGACATTTAATCAACTACCAAGCTGGCAAACTCTGTTTTGTCTGATTGTTTCGTTCTGCTAGAAATGTAATACAATTGACTGGTTGCCCTGGCACAACAAATAAAGTGGTTTGCTCTTCTCCAGAGTAGCATAGCGCAAGGGCAGATGTCTTCACTGTGTCTGGTTGTGATCCCCAGGTTGTGCCAGTCAGCTTTTGTATGATATTGTTTCTAGCACCCACTTTTTGCTTGATGTTCAGGCAGTGCTTCTTGTAGGTCAGAGCACGGTCTAGAGTGACTCCTAGGTCTTTGGGTGCGCTGCAATGCTCCAGTGGGATTCCTTCCCAGGTGATCCTCAGAACTCGGGGTGCTTGTCTGTTCTTAAGGTGAAAGGCACATGTCTGTGTTTTAGATGGGTTGGGGATCAGCTGGTTTTCCCTGTAATAGGCAGTAAGAGCACCTTGAGCTTCGGAGAGCTTCTGTTCTACCATCTCAAAGCTCCCTGCTTGAGCGGTGATGACACGATCATCAGCATGTCTGGGCATGTTCCAGAAGCATTCTTTGCTGACGTTTTGCCCACATCTATGGCAGGCATCCTCAGAGGTTGTGACGTCTCTTGGAAACTAAGCAAGTGTGGAACAGTAAATAAAGACCCACATTCAAAAACAGGGGAACTCCAGACAAGAAACAATCATGGACAGCTAATCACCTCCCCAGGAAATAACAAGCTACACCTAAAAATTGTTAAATGCTAATCAAGGTGGCCAACATTCACCCCTATCTCCAAAAGACAAGAGTTCTCTCTCCCACCCTGGATATGTAAAACCCCATTTTCCTTGGTTTCCAACAGACTTCACAACCTCTGGGGATGCCTGCCAAAGATGCGTCAGGAGAAAATGCTTCTGGAACATGCCTGGCAAACTTACAGCAACCCAACTCCTCCACTGTCTTATTTTTCCTACTTTCAAACAGGCGTTTGCAATAGACGCACCCACTGCACCTCGCTCCTGCCCCCCGCCCTTCGGTTGCTAAGGCGACGGGGGCCTAATGCAGTGGAGAGGAAGGCGCGCGCTTACGGCGTCACTTCCGTGTACGTCAGAGGTGGCGACGGAAGCGGCGAATGAGCTTGGTCACGGGCTGAGGCGGCCGGAAAGAAAGCGGCTCTCGGATTCCCTCCTTCGCTTGGAAAAAACCCAAGAGGCGGCGGCGCCATGATCACCTCCGCAGGTGAGCGGGCCTCTCCTCAGGGGGAGAAGCCGAACTGGAGGCGGGAGTGTTCTGCAGAGTCAGGCAGGACAGGCCCCGGCGCCCCTTCCCCTCGCAGGCCGCACCGCTTGGCCTGCCCTTTCTCCCTTCCCTTTCCCTCTATTCCTTTTCCTTCCCTTCCTGTCTGTCTTCCCTGCTCTCTTTGGAGGCTTCCTTTGGAAACCCTGGAGAAGGTCATTTCATTACAGCTGTCTTAGAATTGGAGAAATGGTGTAAATTCTTCATGGCCGGAATCACTGGGTTGTTGTAGGTTTTTTCGGGCTGTATGGCCATGTTCAGGAGGCATTCTCTCCTGACGTTTCGCCTGCATCTATGGCAAGCATCCTCAGAGGTAGTGAGGTCTGTTGGAACTAGGAAAACTATCTCTCTGTGTATGTTCCAATTTGGAACTAGGAAAAAGGGTTTTTTATATCTATGGAATGACCAGGGTGGGACAAAGGACTCTTGTCTGCTGGAGCCAGATGTGAATGTTTCAACTGACCACCTTGATTAGCTCGCCCCATCCATGCTCAACATTTACACAAATAACCTGCCACTGCCAGAAGGGACAGAGAAATTCACCTCTGCTGATGATCGTGCCATTACTGCTTAAGCAGGGAGCTTTGTGATGGTTGAACAGAAGCTGTCCAAAGCTCTAGGTGCTCTTACTGCCTATTACAGGGGAAACCAGCTGATCCCTAATCCATCTACTTTCAAACAGACATATGCCTTTCACCTTGAGAACAGACAAGCATCCCGAGCTCTGAGGATTATTACCTGGGAAGGAATCCCACTGGAGCATTGCAGCACACTCAAATACCTGGGAGTCACTTTGGACCGTGCTCTGACTTACAAGAAGCACTGCCTGAACATCAAGCAAAAAGTGGGTGCTAGAAACAACATCATACAAAAGCTGACTGGCACAACCTGGAGATCACAACCAGACACAGTGAAGACATCTGCACTTCTGCTTTGCTACTCTGCTGCTGAGTATGCATGCCCAGTGTGGAACACATCTCACCACACTAAAACAGTGGATGTGGCTCTTAATGAGACATGCCGCATTATCACAGGGTGTCTGCGCCCCACACCACTGGAGAAATTACACTGCTTAGCCGGTATTGCACCACCTGACATCCGCCGGGAATTAGCAGCCAATAGTGAAAGGACCAAGGCAGTGACATCTCCAGCTCATCCCCTGTTTGGGTATCAGCCAGCGTGTCAACGACTTAAATCTAGACATAGTTTTCTTAGATCTACAGAGACACTCGCTGGAACACCCCAGCAAGCGAGAGTCCGAAAGTGGCAGGCTCAGCACCTCAACCAATGGCTGATACCAGATGAGAGACTCCCCCCTGGGCACACAGAAGACTGGGCGACTTGGAAGGCGCTGAACAGACTGCGCTCTGGCACCACGAGATGCAGAGCCAATCTTAAGAAATGGGGCTACAGGGTGGAATCCTCGGCATGCGAGTGCGGAGAAGAGCAAACCACTGACCACCTGCTGCAATGCACCCTGAGCCCTGCCACATGCACCTTCTTGCGGCAACACCAGAGGCACTCCAAGTGGCCAGATACTGATCAAAGGACATTTAACAAACTACCAAGTTTGCAAAATCTGTGTGTTTTTTCTTTCTTTTTCTTTTTAATCTGTGTATTTGTTTTGTTCTGTTAGAATTGTAACACAATGGTATGGTTGCTGATGACACGATAAATAAATAGCCATAGCAGAGCACCTGATGAACCAACCTGGACACAGCATATTATTTGAGAACACAGAAATGCTGGACCCCTCTAACAACCACCATGTCAGACTACACAGAGAAGCCATTGAAATACACAAGAAGCATGTGGAGAATTTCAACAGAAAGGAGGAAACCATGAAAATGAACAAAATCTGCCTAGCAGTATTAAAAAATTCTAAAATTACAACAGCACAACAACAGAGAGGAAACAATCAAGGACATCTAATCACCTCTCAACAAAAGTTTGCTCTAGGCACTGTCAAGCCATTATATGCTAATCAAGGTGGTCAGTTTGTTTCTATTAATTCCGTGGTTGTATATTGCACTGTGATTGGGCCAGGCGTAAGCACAGCTGGTTAATCACCATCACCAGCAGCAATTGATCACACCAATTGAAAGGTTGGCAGTTCAAAGCCAGGGTCAGGAAGCACCTGACCTTCATTCCAGCTCTGTCCACCTAAGCCATTTGAAAACTGCTATGAGCTGTGAGTAGAGAAATTAGGCACCATTTAAGCAGGGAGGCATTTTATGGCACCATAAAAGAAGTACCAGAAAAAGGCCGGCAATCAAAGGAAGAAGAAGGAAGTCTGTGCTCAAAGGCATAGAGCACTGGTTCTTAACCTGTAGGTCACCAAGAGTAGGGCCTCTTCAAAAGATCCTAATGTCTGTCCTGGTTCATAGTGAGACATACGTTCGCTCAGGAGCTATCTGAATTTAAAAACTATGTAAAGACCTATCTCTTCCGGCAGGCCTACCCAGTCAGTCTTTAAACATGAATTTTAAGAGTCCTTTGTTTGATCTTTGTTTTGTGTGTTTTGGTATGCATTTAGTAGAGATATGCCTTGGTGCTCCACTTTTATGGAGGTACTTTTTAGTGTGTGTATTTGTGTGTGCCTCTACCCATGAGCAGAGGCAGGTAAAAATTATTATTGACATAAAAGCACAGTATGTCACAGCAAACGAGATCTGTATGCTGGATTTCGTTATCACAAAATCACAAGTCGAAAGATCGAGTAAGGTGGCCATTCGCAGTTGACAGTTCATGGTTTTGTCAATGTTTATTGTTTCCAAATGCCGGCTGAGATCTTTTGGCATGGCACCCAGTGCGCCAGTGACCACTGGGACCACCTGTACTGGCTTATGCCAGAGCCTTTGCAGTTCAATTTTGAGGTCTTGATAGTGGCTGAGTTTTTTCTGTTGTTTTTCCTCAATGCGACTGTCACCTGATAAGGCGACATCGATAATCCATCAATAATAATAATAATAATAATAATAATAATTTGCCATTCAGAGATGATGATAATGATATTAGTGAAGATAATGAATTTGAGATATTGCGGGGTGGGTAATACCTCAACAGGGGTTAGAACAGGCCTTCTCAAACTGTGACCCTTCAGGCTTTTAGGACTCCAATCCAACTTGTTCAGTTGCCAGGAATTGTGGGAGTTTGAGGAGACTTAGGATAGAAGGCAGGAGGGTTGTTTCTGAGTTATTGTGATCCTGAGGGAAGCCTACTGCAAATTTTTTTGGGGGGAAGATTTGTCCAGAGGTGACTGCCTTTGCCTTCTTCTGAGGTTGAGGGAGTGGGACTTGCCCAGGGTCAAGCAGTGGGTTTCCATGGCTGAGCAGGAATGAGAACTGTGGTCTCCAGGGCCCAAAGCTCCAATCCCTACACCAGCTCACTTTGGCAGAGAAACTCTAATACCTTGCAAAGCCACAGCCCCTATGTTTCCTTCTTTACTGTTAAAGATTGTTTATTTTACTGCATGATTTTCTTGTTATTTTCTAGCTGGAATTATTTCCCTTCTGGATGAGGAAGAGCCAGAACTCAAGGTAGGCATGCAGGCTTTGCTTTTGGTTTAGGAACAACAGATAATCAGAGCTTCTAATTGTAAATTATTTCTTCACTGTTTTCCAGAAACAGTAATGGAATTTGTTTGGAATGAACGTATTGCTTAATATGATACTCGGGTATTGCAGATCTGGTCAATCTTTCTTAAGATCTAATGGCAGAAAATAGATTTGAATGGGTGCATTTAATTTTTGCTGTATGCAGTGTATTATAATCTTAATGAGTACAAATCCTTTGTTGATACGTATTATATATAAATTACATAATGAGATCACGCAGAACAGAATGTCAACTCTAGAATAGAATCCATAGCCAAGACAAGATTGAATACTGGTGGGCTCATAAAATGGCCTTTGGGATGAGTCTTTAAACCTTAAACTGTTAAAGGCCACACTCCAGATGTTTTGGATTACAACTCCCACCAATCTCTCATCATTGATGGTGGTGGACTCATATAGAATCATAGAATCATAGAATCAAAGAGTTGGAAGAGACCTCAAGGGCCATCCAGTCCAACCCCCTGCCAAGAAGCAGGAATATTGCATTCAAATCACCCCTGACAAATGGCCATCCAGCCTCTGCTTAAAAGCTTCCAAAGAAGGAGCCTCCACCACACTCCGGGGCAGAGAGTTCCACTGCTGAACGGCTCTCACAGTCAGGAAGTTCTTCCTAATGTTCAGATGGAATCTCCTCTCTTGTAGTTTGAAGCCATTGTTCCGCGTCCTAGTCTCCAAGGAAGCAGAAAACAAGCTTGCTCCCTCCTCCCTGTGGCTTCCTCTCACATATTTATACATGGCTATCATATCTCCTCTCAGCCTTCTCTTCTTCAGGCTAAACATGCCCAGTTCCCTAAGCCGCTCCTCATAGGGCTTGTTCTCCAGACCCTTGATCATTTTAGTCGCCCTCCTCTGGACACATTCCAGCTTGTCAATATCTCTCTTGAATTGTGGTGCCCAGAATTGGACACAATATTCCAGATGTGGTCTAACCAAAGCAGAATAGAGGGGTAGCATTACTTCCCTAGATCTAGACACTATGCTCCTATTGATGCAGGCCAAAATCCCATTGGCTTTTTTTGCCGCCACATCACATTGTTGGCTCATGTTTAACTTGTTGTCCACGAGGACTCCAAGATCTTTTTCACACGTACTGCTCTCGAGCCAGGCGTCCCCCATTCTGTATCTTTGCATTTCATTTTTTCTGCCAAAGTGGAGTATCTTGCATTTGTCACTGTTGAACTTCATTTTGTTAGTTTTGGCCCATCTCTCTAATCTGTCAAGATCGTTTTGAATTCTGCTCCTGTCCTCTGGACTATTGGCTATCCCTCCCAATTTGGTGTCGTCTGCAAACTTGATGATCATGCCTTCTAGCCCTTCATCTAAGTCATTAATAAAGATGTTGAACAGGACCGGGCCGAGGACGGAACCCTGCGGCACTCCGCTCGTCACTTCTTTCCAAGATGAAGAGGAAGCATTAGTGAGCACTCTCTGTGTTCGTCCACTTAACCAATTACAGATCCACCTCCCTGTAGTTTTGCCTAGCCCACATTGGACTAGTTTCCTTGCCAGAAGGTCATGGGGGACCTTGTCGAAGGCCTTACTGAAATCCAGGTACGCTACATCCACGGCATTCCCCGCATCTACCCAGCTTGTAGCTCTATCGAAGAAAGAGATCAGATTAGTCTGGCATGACTTGTTTTTGATAAATCCATGTTGACTATTAGCGATGACTGCATTTGTTTCTAAGTGTTTGCAGACCGCTTCCTTAACAATCTTTTCCAGAATTTTGCCCGGTATCGACGTGAGGCTGACCGGACGGTAGTTGTTTGGGTCGTCCTTTTTTCCCTTCTTGAAGATTGGGACCACATTGGCCCTCCTCCAATCTGCTGGAACTTCTCCCGTTCTCCAAGAACTCTCAAAGATGGTTGCCAATGGTTCCGAAATGACTTCCGCTAGTTCCTTCAATACTCTTGGGTGTAGTTGATCTGGCCCTGGGGACTTGAACTCATTAAGAGCGGCCAGGTATTCCTGGACGACTTCTTTCCCAATTTGGGGTTGGATGTCCTCCAATCCCTCATCCACTCCATCTTGCTGAGGTTGAAGACTCTCTTTTTGTGAGAAGACCGAGGCAAAGAAGGCATTAAGTAGTTCTGCCTTTTCCCTATCCCCTGTCAGCATTGCCCCATCTTCTCCTCGAAGAGGTCCTATCGCCTCCTTGTTTTTCCTTTTTCTACTGACATAAGAATAGAAGCCCTTTTTATTGTTTTTAATGTCCCTGGCAAGTCTGAGCTCGTTTTTTGCTTTAGCCTTGCGGACCTTTTCCCTACAGGTGTTGGCTATTTGTTTGAATTCTTCTTTGGTGATTTCTCCCTTTTTCCACTTCTTGTGCATGTCCCTTTTGTGTCTTAGCACAGTTAGAAGTTCTTTGGACATCCATTCTGGCTTCTTTGCACTTGTCCTATTTTTTCTCTTTGTTGGCACGGTTTGCAATTGTGCCTTGAGTATTCCACTCTTGAGAAATTCCCATCCATCCGTAGCTCCCTTGTCTTTTAGTATCTGTGTCCACGGAATGCTGCTCAGCGTTTTTTTCATTTTTTGGAAATCAGCTCTCCTAAAGTCCAAAATGCGGGTTTGACTTGTCTTAGTTTCGGCCTTCCTTTGTACCTCTAATTGCAGGAGCACATGGTCACTTGCCCCTAAGGATCCTACCACTTCGACCGCATCGATCAGGTCCTCCGCATTTGTTAGGATGAGATCAAGAGTAGCCAATCCCCTTGTTGCCTCTTCTACTTCTATATAATCCAGTTTAAAGCAGAAAACCCGGGATCAGATCCTGGGATATAGGGCCTGTCTGGAAGGGTCCTAGGTCAAAGGAAAAGGAGGTGTCTGGCTTTGGCCTGCTTTGCCACATAGAAATTACTTTTGGAAGAAGATAATATTTGTAAGTTTCTTTTAGAAAGAATATGGGAGAGGAGCCTGGAAGGAGGCATGAAATACCGCTCATATGCCCTTGCAGTGCTCTTATTTCCCTGTAGCAAAGTTTGCCTTGTATTTTTAACAGTCTGGGTGCTTAAATCAAGAATGAGAAACTGGCTGCTCTACATATATTGTTGGATTGCAGTTTATATCACTTATCACAGCTGTTGTACTGGCTAGGGCTAATGGGACTTGAAATTCAAGGATATTCAGAGGGACATACATTTCCCCACTTTGGAACCAGATATTTTTGTCTTTTCCCCATTATCTATCGAGTAACCTGCTTTTGGTTGTGACTTTTTGTTGATCTAGGTTTTGAGTAGGCAAATGTGATGGAGTTGGTTTTCTCCCTTATGGCAAGCCGAATTGCTTCAGGTTTTGCAAAAATGTGACCTGGAAATTTTCTTGTAATTTGAACTTCTAGGTTTTTAGATCAGGTTATGGCATTTTAATGAAGTTTTGGGTATCTTGTTGAAAGGTCATTTTGATGTGTACTATTACTGAATACTTTTTCATCTGAAAAATCTTCAATTATGAAGAAGCAGTGGAGGGGCTCAAATGGTTGTGTGCTATGACAGAAATCACACATGGTCTACACACATGTTCTTCTCATTCTGAGCAATATGTGTCAGAATACATTGCTCTGAAATTCACCTTTGAGATGTCTATTCATTTTAACAATTTGCTATACTCCTGTGACTGATTTGCATTGTTTTGCAGGAATTTGCTCTTCACAAACTGAATGCTGTTGTCAATGACTTCTGGGCTGAGATCTCCGAGTCAGTGGATAAAATGTAAGGGGCAATGGGAATGGGATCGCCAGCTGTAAATAGGAAAATCCGTGGTGCTATGAGTCTTGATTATCCACACATTTTATTAATATGGCCTTTCTACGATTTTCGAGGTCCTCCAGTGTACCTCTGTGTTAGCTTCCACCAGAAGCTAGCTAAAGAGTTGTGTTTATTCCTAGATAAGGTAGAAATACATTGCAGTCTTTTGAGTTTTCTTTACTTTTGTGGAAGTCACATGACCCACAGCAAATGCAGAGACCTAACTGTACATGCTAAAGTTATGTTGAAATATGTAACTTTCTTTGTGTTTGGAGTTAGTAAGGTACTGAGTCTTTCTTCCTTACTTTCCCTGTAGTGAAATCCTATATGAAGATGTTGGCTTCCGGAGTCGTGAATTTGCAGCTCTGGTGGCTTCAAAGGTGTTTTATCACCTTGGAGCCTTTGAAGAGTCTCTGAACTATGCCCTGGGAGCAGGCAACCTATTCAACGTTGGTGACAATTCAGAATATGTGGAGACGATCATCGGTAAGGCCTAACAGTGTCCACTCAGGAGCATTTTATTAGGCCACCATTTATTATTATTTATTTATTTACAATATTTATATTCTGCCCTTCTCACCCCAAAGGGGACTCATGGCGGATTATAATGCACGTATACAAGGCAAACATTCAATGCCATAAACACACAACATATATAGACAGACACACAGTGGCTATTTAACTTTCCAGCTTCATGAGGGTATGCTCAAATTCCGGCCACTGGTGGAGATGTCGCTACACCGTCTACTTGTGACACCAATGGAGTACTTCCTCATTCTTTTGCATGCTGCTGGAGAATTTTATGGCATCGTACATTAGTTAAATTAGCCTCCCGTATAAGCGGTAGCTAAATTTCCTACTTGACAGATGGAATTGACTTTCGGGCTGCAAAGGTCGACAGCCAGCTACACAAATGGTTGGGAACTTACTCTGATCCGGGCTGGCTTCAAACTCATGACCTTTCAGTCAGTAGTGATTTTAATGCAGATGACTCCCAACAGATGGGCCACAACACCATGTATTAGCAAAGGACAACAAATAGTTTAACACAGGCACAGGCAAAGTTCTGCCCTCTGGCTGTTTTGTACTTCAACTCCCACAATTCCTAGGCTGTTGGAAATTGTGGGAGTTGAAGTCCAAAACACCCAGAGGGCCAAAGCTTGCCTATACCTGATCTAAAGGAAGATGCTCATAAACTCTGGCCATTTGGGTTTCAGGAGGGTTGATGGGATAATTTCTGGAAATTAGAACATATTGGGTTCTTTTAGGTTGGGTTTTGATCACATATATAATTTGGTTCAAAGCTTAGCAATTTGTTTCTGAAAGCATTGAGGTCCAGGACTGATATAGTGACAGGAAGCGAATTATTTCTACACAGAAGATAAAAGGGATATATAGATAACAGCACCTTGCTCTGAAAGACATGAAATGGCTAGAGGTAACCATGTTAGAGAAAGTAGTGATCTCACCTCTTTTGCAGACAGATTGGTATGTTTTTAAATAAACATCAGATACTAGAATTCCAGTTTTCAAGGTCAGAACCATCACAAACCTTGCATGTGATGGATTTAAGTGCACAATCTTCTAGTTTCTTTTATTGTATTTCGTTCAGATAACATTACATTTTCTACCCATCCTATAGCATTGCCAAATTGATTTTATGATGTAAAATATTTTCAGAACATAATGTCCTTTGTGGTTGCAACTTGGGAGGTGTGACAGTATTCCTTACCAAATTGGCAGGGTGATACTTTGTGCCTCTGAGGTTGCAGAAAGTCAGGTGCGTGTTTTTCCTCTCCTCAGCGAAGTGCATTGACCATTACACCAAGCAGTGTGTGGAAAATGCTGATCTGGCCGAGGGAGCAAAGAAGGCCGTCGATCCGCGGCTTGAAGGGATCGTGAACAAGATGTTCCAACGCTGTTTAGATGATCACAAGTACAAGCAAGCCATTGGGATCGCCTTGGAGACGCGCAGGCTGGATATCTTTGAGAAAACCATTTTGGAATCGGTATGTAAAAACACAGAATGTGATCTTGATACCCATGCAGAATATTTGTCAGATCGGAAACAGGATTTCTTTCGAGCGTGAAAAGGTATTGGGTTGCATATATCAAGAAATGTATATATGGTAAGACCCATGTATCTGTGGATGATACATTCCAGCCCAGACCTGAAACTGCAGATGTGACAGAATGCCACCAAATGACCCAACCTCTGACCCCAGCATGCCATAGACTTGCCCTGGAGGTGATGTCTCTTCAGGATGCATTGTTGAAGGCTTTCACGGTCAGAATCACTGGAGTGTTGTGTGGCTTCTGGGCTGTATGGCTGCGTTCTAGTAGCGTTTTCTCCTGATGTTTCACTTGCATTGGTGGCTGGCATTTTCAGATGTGTCTGTAGGAATTTTCTAGGTTTCACATTTACTGCAATTATTTTTAGCTTGTATGTCTTCACTGTGTGGGAAGGGATGCAGGATCCTTCAGCACAAAGCCCAACATAAAATAAAAAGCAGTAATAATAATTTCTTTTTTATTTGTCGTGTCAGGGCAACCAGTCAATTGTATTACATTTCTAACAGAACAAAACAAACAAACAGACAGAATACAAAATTTGCGAGTTTGGTAGTTGATTAAATGACCTTTGACCAGTAGCTGTAATAATAATAATAATAATAATAATAATAATACTTTATTTTTATACCACCCTCTCTCCCCAAGGGGACTTAGAGTGGTTTACACATAAGGAGCTGGGGGTGATGATGGCCGACAGGGAGCTCTGGTGTGGGCTGGTCCACAAGGTCATGAAGAGTCGGAAACGACTGAATGAATGAACAACAACAAAACACATAAGAAGACAGTCATTCAATGCCTAAGAAGGTACAAAACATATCAGAATACACGATAGAGCACTGTAATAAGAGTGAGTTTACCATGAAGGATTAAGCATTGAGACAAAAATATAACAGATTAGTCAGTAGGACATAATTAACTAAAACATAAATAAACATTACAACAAATACCCTCAAAAAAGTTTAAAAGACAGTTACATTAATAATGGCTGACACCGGTGTTCCTTTAAGATACAGCCAAGTGGAGTTGGCCAGTATTCCAAATGGGTAACATGTTTTAGTCCTCCTCCTCTCTGTATACTAAAGTGCATAAGTGCATTTTAAGACGTGTCTTAAAGGAGAGGTGGATAGGGGCCATTTTTATTTATTTAGGAAGGAATAAATGGGGAGATGGGGAGCGATCATGGAGAAGGCCCCCTCTCTCGTTCCCACCAACCGAGCTTGTGACGGGGTGGGACCGAGAGGAGGGCCTCCTCCGTTGACTGCACTGCCCAGGATGGTCTGAATGGGGAGATGTGATTAGACAAATAGCCTAGACCCAAACTGTTTAGGGCTTTATAGGTCTATTATTACTCTTGATAGAAAGTAATAAAATGCTCATTGTGGCAAAATTGGTGAATGGGTTTAAGAGATACTTTCTGGGTTGTTGTAGTTTTTTCGGGCTGTATGGCCATGGTCTAGAGGCATTCTCTCCTGACGTTTCACCTGCATCTATGGCAAGCATCCTCAGAGGTAGTGAGGTCTGTTGGAACTAGGAAAAAGGGTTTATATATCTGTGGAATGACCAGGGTGAGACAAAGGACTATTTTCTGCTGGAGCTAGGTGTGAATGTTTCAATTGACCACCTTGATTAGCATATAATGGCCTGACAGTGCCTGGAGCAAACTTTTGTTGAGAGGTGGTTAGATGTCCTTGTTTGTTTCCTCTCTGTTGTTGTGCTGTTCTAATTTTAGAGTTTTTTAATACTGGTAGCCAGATTTTGTTCAGCATTTTATTTCAGAACACAGAAATGCTGGACCACTCTCACAACCACCATGTCAGACTACACAGAGAAGCCATTGAAATACACAAGCATGTGGACAATTTCAACAGAAAGGAGGAAACCATGAAAACGAACAAAATCTGGCTACCAGTATTAAAAAACTCTAAAATTACAACAGAACAACAGAAGAGAGGAAACAAACAAGGACATCTAATCACCTCTCAACAAAAGTTTGCTCCAGGCACTGTCAGGCCATTATATGCTAATCAAGGTGGTCAGTTAAAAGATTGACACCTAGTTCCAGCAGACAAGAGTCCTTTGTCCCACCCTGGTCATTCCACAGATATATAAACCCATTTTCCTAGTTCCAACAGACCTCACTACCTCCGAGGATGCTTGCCATATATGAAGGTGAAACGTCAGGAGAGAATGCCTCTAGACCATGGCCCAAAAAAACTACAACAACCCAGTGATTCCAGCCATGTAAGCCTTCGACAATACGTACATTGATACTTTCCGGATTGCAGAACAAATAACTAAAGTGAAATTGGGAATATCTTGTCCCTTACAGACTAGTTATTGATGGTTTTGGGCAGAAATAATGCTAAATATGTGGCATCATTGCTAGTAATTAATACTCTTTGACTCTTTGTTACACCACTTTTCACAATGTCACCTACTTTACATGGAGAATAATGTATTCATTAAGTTATTTTGTTTGGTAATAGTATTTTTTCCAGAAGCCAGTTTGGTGAGTTATGCTTTCAATCAGTTTTCTTGTCTTCAGGAGACAGGAGATTTGACTATGAGACTATTAGTAAATAATTGAATATTGGACAAAAATAATTGGAAGCAATTTACTTTTATTTTGCAGAATGACGTTCCTGGAATGCTGGCCTACAGCTTGAAACTCTGCATGTCCTTGATGCAGAATAAGCAATTCCGCAACCAGGTGCTGAGAGTTCTGGTGAAAATCTACATGAACCTAGAAAAACCTGACTTCATCAATGTGTGCCAGGTATGACAGTTGGGGCTTTTAGTAGTGTAAATGTGCACCTATGGCTGCAGTCTTCATAGCAGTCAAACTCTGGGGCAGCGGAAGGGGGAAGTGGACTGGGAATAGTGTCAACCAGAAGATGAGACATCTTGGGTTTTTAAAATTTAAATATTTAAATATTTATTTATTTATAACGACATTTACATATTGCCTTTCAGCATCTCCTCTATAAGTTCCCTCAAAGTGATTTATAATAATAACACAAAATACAAGAAAGAATGAGAATTAACAAACAAAGTAACCCATTGAAAACCTGGCAAAATATATTTTTTCTTCACAGCAGAAAGTATTTGTGGGTGAGTGGGCTTATTAACAAAAGATCCTCCTCATAAATGTACAGCAGTATAACTTAGCAGGAGCAATGTGACCCAACATCAGTAGCCAAAAATGATAAAAAGAACAAAAACACACAGACCAATGTTATATCCTCCTTAGGAGGCTTTTCTTTATAGCAAAATAATATGGTTGCACTATTTACAAGAACAAGGTTTCCATAACACAAATAAAGTTGTCTATACTTCCTTCTTTGCTTCCACACTGGGCTGCTTTCTCATGCATATAAACAGCTTCATTCTCACTGAGCTTCAACTTACACAAGAGTTTTACACAGTAGCTTTTTACACACAGCAGCCTTCACACTGGAGCATTACACTAGAGGCCTTCAACCTGGCACTTATCTCACCGAAGCATTCTCACACCAAGCCTCTCACTCTGAGGCCTATCTCACACTGAGGTTTACCTCGCACTGAGGCCTCTCTCAGACTGAAGCCTCTTCATAGTGAAAGGCAACTAACACTGAGACTGTAGCAAAATTGCTACTCTATGTTAAATTTTTGGTGTATAGCTCTATGTTTACATATGGCAGATAGGGAAGAATAGGCACAGACAGGGTAGCAACAGCAGAGATAGGATTCATTTGCATATGGAAGCCGATTGGTCATATGCAGATTAGCGTAGGCCCAGGATTTGAAAAGGCTGCTAGGCCAAAATGACAGTTGGAGAGAGAGCAGAGCTGAACATTCCAAAGGGGCGGAGCCAAAGTTTAAAAATAGGCAGTTAGAGAGTAAAAAGAGCGAGTTAGGGATTCCTGTTTGTGAGAGGCAGGAACTTCTGTGAGAGAAAAGAGTTAGGAACTCCTGTTAGAAATAAGCAGTTATGAAGATGTGTTAAAGACTTCTGATATATAGAAGCAGTTAGTTAAATAGAGCTCAAGTTTTAGGAACATAAAGAAAGCCAGTGGTGCTTTAGTCAGAATATAATTTCAGTCAAGAGTGTATAAAGCAAGTAACATGTTTGTGAATGTGAAACATTGAAAGTCTATTTCAGAAAAGTAAACCAAGTATATTATACTGACTGTAAGCCTCAAGATTGCAACAAAACACAAAATGTAACCACAAGCGTTGGAGCCAGAAGTTATAAATAAACTGTGTTACTTTGTTATTCAGAAGTGTATCTCAGTGCCTGTACAAAGGTTAAACAGCAGACAGAAAGTCCCAGCTAATATAAAAGAAGAAACTGAATCATTATAAGAGCAAAGAGGTTTTCAATAAAGAAATAGTCTCTCCCTCGCTACAGAGGCCTACTAAGCTACAGGCACATATACTTGTATTGAACTGCAGCTTTTGCTGAGTCATTGTATCCATGTAACTCTTTCAGTGCTTGACTGAGTCACCTGGGGAGACAGAGCAGTATATAAATAAAGTTTTGTTGTTATTGCTGTTGACTCACATTTTTGTAATTAAAAATACCTGTACAATCCTATTGATAAGGGGACTTAGGTGCACATTCAGAACCAGAATTCTAGCCACTCTCTTTGCCAAGGCCTTTGGAGCCTGCTGCTTTCTGCCTGAAATACCCATTAGTTTTTATTTATTTATTTATTTACTTTGCTTATATACCGCTGTATCTCAAGCCCGAAGGCGACTCATTTTTTGTCTCTTTCTTCTTTCCTGCAGTGCCTCATCTTCTTGGATGACCCCCAGGCTGTCAGTGACATCTTGGAGAAGCTGGTGAAGGAGGACAACCTTCTCATGGCGTACCAGATCTGCTTTGACTTGTACGAAAGTGCCAGCCAGCAGTTCCTGTCTTCTGTGATTCAGAACCTACGCACTGTTGGCACCCCTATTGCCTCTGTGCCTGGTTCAACCAATACAGGGACCGTCCCTGGGTCAGAGAAAGAAAGGTAAGGCAGCCAGTTTGAGAGACACCCAGATAAATGAGTTATGGCTTGAAATATAAGCAGCCTAAAAAGCAGTGCTGCAATTTGGATTGCCTTGCACTGTGCAACTTAATTCTATTGATGCTTTGGGTGCGTTTGCAAACTTATACCAATTTAATTGTTATGATCTTGCCCTGTCCTAATAAGGTTCTTGGGACTTATAGTTTGGTGAAAGAGCCAAGAGCTTTATTCTCCAGAAAAGAAGAGGGATCTTAAAGTTCTGTGTCTATGGCAGGTTGATATATAGATGTAACCCTTCAGTTATTCATCTTCCAAATGCCAGCATAAGCAGCCTTGGTGCCTCAGCAGGATGTAGCGTATATACTCGAGTTTAAGCCGACTCGAATATAAGCCGAGGCACTTAATTTTACCACAAAAAAAATGAGAAAACAGATTGACTCGAATATAAGGCGAGGGTGGGAAATGCAGCAGCTACTGGTAAATTGCAAAATAAAAATAGATACCAATAAAATTACATTAATTGAAGAATCAGTAGGTTATATATTTTTTTAATATTTACAAAAATGGTAACTGTCTAATTGTCTAACTGTAAGACTGTCTAACTCTGATTAAATTATTATTTAGCTTCTTCAATGTAAATGTGCTTATGTATACTGTTGTATTGTGGATATGTTGTCTTTTGTTATTGCCTTTTGTAAATTGCCTTTTATATGTTGTACACCGCCGTGAGTCGCCCCAGGGCTGAGAACGGCGGTCAACAAATGCAGCAAATAAATAAATAAATGTATCCTTCCAATAATAATAAAGAGAGCAACATAACAAATGTAATAATAACAACAATATTAAAAAGAGTAAAATAATGAATGTAGCAATAACAACAATTATACAGTAAAATAATAAATGTATAATATAATAATGGAGTAACATGATAAATGTAATAATAATAAATAGAATAAAATAATAAATGAAAATAATAATACTAATGTATTTACAAACCCTTCTATAACAGAAAGGACTTGAGAGAGCAGTCACATTGCCAAAGACCCGGCTTTAATTGAACAGGAAAAAAAATTACCATACTTTTCCAATTTAGAAAAAGGGTTGTAGTTTGCAATAATAGTACAAAATATTGGAGAGTTGAAGTCCAAAACACCTGGAGGGCCGAAGTTTGCCCATTCCTGTTATAGGGTGACTTTTAGTCTTGTCACAAATGATGATAGAAGCTATAGGTGTTCTATTTATTTTCCAGTGATACTATGGAGACAGAAGAAAAAGCAAATAGTCCAGTTGCTGCAGCAAAGTCTGCCCAAACTGTAAGTACGCTTTCAACACCCCCCTCCCCACCCCTTTGTATGCACCAGTGGTTCTTAACCTGTGGGCCGTGGACACCAGTGGGCTGCAAGGACGAAAATCTAGTCCATGAGTCTCCTTCCTCTTTTTATTTTATTTTATTATTCCTTCCCTGTCACTGACGATTCATACGTTCTGTATATGAAACTAGAGCTGATGTCTACCCAATGCAATTTTCCAGGTCAGCACCCCAAACCAAATCTAAAGTTGACCAAAAACCGATTTGTAACTCTTTTGGTACTAATGTTGGAGAGTGGTCCCTGGTCAAAGCAGTCCTTGGTCAAGTGGTCTCTGGTCAAAAAAAGGTTGGGAATCACTGGTATACACTAGGCTTGGGCAATCCATGGTTCTAAATGGTTCTAAAGTACTTACAAAACTATAGTTCTGGTGGTGAAAATTTCAGAACTCTACCAACACTTTCAAAATTTAATTATTATTTCATTATTGGTGATTTTAATGACAGAACCAATTAGGAACTGCCGTTTATTATGAAATTTTGAGAGTTTTGTTAGAGTTCTGAAATTTTCACCACCAGAATTTTAGTTTTGTAAGTACTTTAGAACCATTTAGAACCATGGATTGCCCAAGCCTAGTATACACCATTGCATCTTACCTTGAGACTCATTTCAACCTTAGAGCATAGTGTTAGTGCCAGCCTGGGGCCTTTAGACAAAAAGTCCCATGATTCCCAGCTAGAAAGACCAATACGGCTAAGTTGTTGTAATAATTTTGAATGTATAGCTGTCAGAATATATGTGACAGGTCATTCTTAGATAACCGCCACATTCCATGGCTTGAAAAGTTACAAAGGGATAAAATGCTTTCCTTAAAAGAGTATGTATTTTCTTTCAAGGAAATACCAGCGCTGGCTTGTAAAGCTTGTGTAAAGATTTATTGCTGTTATACTGTTAAGCACATTAGTATGTTTTATAAGATTTGTGCCTCCAAGCAAGAAACAAGATAATGCCTTATTTAGCCATTAATTGCAATTATAAACATTTAAGTGGCTAAGGTTACACTTTGCAGCTGCTTTGAGGGCCATGAAGAGAAGTCATAGAGTAGAATAAGGTAAATAAAAAAGGGGAATCTGTATTGCAAGTATGACTGATCTGCTTTTTAAAAAGGTATTCTTGCTTTTATTCCTGGTCAGCTCAGCCTCACACGGGACTCAGATGATCTCTCATCTAAACTGTAATTCAATCTGGGTTTATGTAGTAGAGTCAGTAATGCTAATGCTTCAAGACCATCAACTGAGCTGAATATGCAGATCGGTTGTCCCAAAATTACAGAAAACTTGCTGGATTTGTTGTTTATATTATATGAAAATGTGTCATTTAGTTACTGCATATGTTAAGGAGGTCTAAATAATTGATATAGTTTTTTTTAAAAAAACCCAACAAAAGACCTATTTGTTCAGCAGTGGAACTCTCTGCTGGAGGTTCCTTCTTTGGAGGCTTTTAAGCAGAGGCTGGATGACCCTCTCTTGGGGTGCTTTGAATGCAATTTTCCTGCTTTTTGGAAGAAAGGGATTGGACTAGATGGCCCATGAGATCTTTTCCAACTTTAGGATTCTATGATTCTATTATTCAATTTGTTTCAGAATCAAAAAATGAGTAGTGAATTCTATTATCTCAGGGGACTGGCATTTGGACATTATTTGGGTGTATTCTTTGCTCTTCAGAGCTCAATTCCCTCTTGCTTTTGGTACTGGCCTGCCATTTATTTGTTTAATACTAACTGTACCCGCCACGCGTTATTCTGGCCAACCTTCCCTCTTTCTCTCCTTCGTTCCCTCCTTCCTTCACTCCCTCTTTCTTTCCTTCCTGTCTTTCCTTCTCTTCTTCGTTCCTTCTCTACCTCTTTCCTTCCTTCCTCCTTTTTCTTTCTCTTCTGCTATGTCTATTTTCTTCCTTCTCTCTTTCCTTCCGTCCCTCTTTCTCTACATCTTCCCCCCTTCCTTCGCTCCCTCTTTCCTTCCTTCTTTTCCTTTTTCCTTCCTTTCCCTCCTTCCTTCCTTCTCTAACTTTCCTTCCTTCCCCTTTTTTCTTTCCCTACCTCTTTCTCTCCTTCCTTCCTTCTCTCTTTGCTTCCATGCTTCCTTCTCCCTTTCCTTCTTTCTTTCCCTCCCTCCCCCCCCTCCCTCTTTCTTTCAGTCTGTCTGTCTGTCTGTCTGTCTTGCTTTTTTTTCTCCCCTTCCCTCCCTCTTTCTTCCTTTTTTTCTGTATTGTCATTTACCTTTTCATTTAGCTTTTGGGGGCTTTTTAAGTCCCTTCTGCTGTGTTTTTCAGTGTTTTTATGAGTGAAGGACAGACATTGGGTTGTTAGGTGTCTTATGTCCAAATTTGGTGCCAGTTCCCCCAGTGGTTTTTGCGTTCTGTTAATCCCACCAACAAACATTACATTTTTATTTATATAGATTATTTTTATTGGTTTGATAAAAACAATTTGTAGTACATTCATTAAATAATCAATTAATTAAACTTATGACAACATTGTTTAATATTAACAGGTATAATAGTTCTTAGTTTTCGTGGGAAATTCATTCCAAGATTTTTTTTCCATAAGGAGAAGTATGCTTTATTTTTATATTTTATTTGTTTTATTTATTTTTTTACTTTTTTATTTATTTACTGAATTTATATTCACCTTTCTTTCAAAATGATGTCCAAGACAGCTAAAAATCATTATACTATTACTTTTCTGTTCAAAATGCCTGAGTGGTGTATAAGGAAAATATTTTTGAGATACTATGTCTTTTTTCTAATCCATTACCTTTTTGTGCCTTTCTTTCCTTGTGTACGTCCATAGAGCCCTGAGTCGAAAGACCAGATCCCCAAAATGATAAAAATATTAAGTGGTGAAATGGCCATTGAATTACACCTGCAGTTCTTAATACGAAACAACAACACAGACCTCATGATTCTCAAAAACACAAAGGTAAGGCTTATTGCTTCTCTAGATCTTTCAATTTTTGTCTTTGTGTGTGTCAAGACTAAATCCCACATCTTGGTGTTATTTCAGTGCTTTATTTGAGAGGATTCTTCCTTTCTAGCTTTCTGCTTCTTTCTCTGATGAAAGCATACATAACAGTAGTTTACTTCCAAACCTGAGGATTCTCCATATCAAAGATTGCAAAGTTGTAATGGAAATTGCAAAGCAATCTACCCTAATTGTACATTTGAGGAAATACACTTAATCTTATAAATACAAATAATCTTAAAAAACTATGCTATTAACGTTGTGTTACAAGATCCTTTTCCATACTGAGATTCTAGACAAACATGGCTGTATCTTTGAAGACTTTCATTGCTGATGATACCTACTAAAAGGAGTAGATTACTCCTGGTTTGAGATATTATCTTATTTTTTACCTGTAAATCAGTTGCAATGTTCAGGTGTGTCAGTGGTTTCCCCCCAGTATAATTTTATACTTTTCCAAATTAGACATACAGGGTGCGGCAGCATAACTTCCTTTTTTAAAATGCGCGCCATTCAGTCGATTGAAGACGTAGCGGAGCGCTAGTGGTCTTGTTCGAGAGGCTGGAGTATAAAGTTTTGTCCTGACACAGTTCAGTCGCCATCATGCGTTGGAACAGTGAGGAGCATGCTTTTGCCGTTGAGTGGATGTTCTGTGATCGCAACCCAGCGCGCCTTTCGGAATCGCTTTAATTTAGCCCCATTGGCCCCTATCCCGGACTCGAAATCAATTGTGATGTGGGTCACTACATTCAGACAAACTGCAAGTGCGACAAGACGGAAAACAGGAGTCCCTTGGTCCATGAGATCACCTGAGAACATTGAGGCAGTGAGAGCGTCAATGTTGCGATCACCATGGTGTTCTGCGCGCAAACATGCGTCTGCCCTTGGACTTTCCGATTGTTCTGTGAGGAAAATTCTTCATGATGATCTTCATTTCCATCCTTGCAAGATGGTGATTGTACAGGAACTTTCTGAACGTGACTTCAATTCTCGGAGGAACGCGTGTGAGTGTTGCAACCCAGATCAGGAAACAAGACCATAAGATTAAGTCCACCACACTTGACTGTGGGAAAAAACAATCCTTTTTTATTGATGAAAAATGGTTACAAAATAGAAGAAAATGCAAAGTCAAAAAGCCACAGTAAAACTCAGCAGTCAGGAATGTCTCTGAACTAGATCAAAATTCCAAAGCAACACCATAAAAACCTGGAACCTGTTAGTATCTCACTAACCGTACTTGGAAACTAGAAGCCTCTGGGAATGCAGACCATGGGAAACGGGAACTCAGCCAAGGTGATGCCTCAGTCTAAACGATGCTTGATCTAACAAGACAGCCGGAAAGTCCAAGGGCAGACGCATGTTTGCGCGCAGAATGCCATGGTGATCGCAACACTGAAGCTCTCACTGCCTCAATGTTCTCAGGTGATCTCATGGGCCGAGGGACTCCTGTTCTTCATCTTGTCGCACTTGCAGTTTGTCTGAATGTAGTGACCCATGTCACAATTGATTTCCGGTCCGGGACAGGGGCCAATGGTGCTAAATTAAAGCAATTCCGAAAGGCACGCTGGGTTGTGATCACTGAACACCCACTCGAAAAGTAGGCCTCAACGGCAAAAGCTTTAAACTAAAGAAACTGTTTCGGGACACGCCTCCAGGCTTGGAAGCTTCCTTTTCCTTTAATCTACTTGACCTTCGCAGACTCTGTGATTCACTCTTTTTTTCCCAAATCTGCCTTCTTCTATCCTCATTTAAAAAGGCAGGTGTTAACTCCTCTGAAGAGTTATCACCGCTTGATTCTGAAGCATCCTCCTCAGGATGTTTAGTTTCACTTTCCCAGCCATTGCCCTCAGAATCAACAGTTTCCAAACCATCAGGGAAAACTACATGTTCAGTAGCCTGTTCAGTTGCATCAGGAAATAAAATCAAAAGAATTAGGGTCAGGTTCACATGGAGGCTGAGGGTCAGGTTCACACGGAGGCTGAACCCCAACAGTGAGGTTCTTCTCAAAGTCGTTCCTGAGGATGCTATTTTTTTTTTTAGTGATGAAGCCCATTGTCATTTGTGTGGATCCGTCAACAAACAAAACATGCGCTACTGGGCTGACAACAATCCTCGAGAATTGCATCCAAGGCCTTTGCATTCACCTAAAATCACAGTGTGGTGTGCAAGTTTAACCTGTATTAAGAACGTGAACTACATTGGCTTTTTTTGGGGCTCATGCAGATTTGTCTCCTACATTCTTCAGTTATCTTTCATCTGCCTTCCAAAACTATTAACATTTGTTCAAAACACATTTGTATCACTCCAAATGAGATTTTGCTCCTTGCATTTGTCCCCTCTCTCTTTTTAAAGCGACCCTTTGCATTTTGTTTGTCCAGGATGCAGTGCGAAATTCTGTTTGTCACACAGCGACCGTCATTGCTAACTCCTTCATGCATTGTGGAACAACCAGTGACCAGTTCCTTAGGTAAACATTTATTTTTATTGGGCACCATTTGAACTCTTAATAATTTTAATGGTTTGGATTGTTGTCTTCCTTGATATTGTTCAGGAAAAGTTTGAAGGAAGGAAAGAGGCAGAGAAGGAAGAAAGAGAAAGGGAAGTAAAAGTAAAAGGGGGAAGGAAAGAGGTAGAGAAGGAGGAAGGAGAGAAGGAAAGAAGAAAAGGGAAGGAGGGAAAGAAGGAGAGAAAGAGGGAGGGAAGGTTGGCCACAGCAATGCATGGCAGGTACAGCTAGTAAGTTTATATTTGTTAAAATTGTTCTTCATTTTAATTACTGTATTGCTTTAAAGTGTTTTTCCACTACAAATAAGATATGTGCAGTGTGCATAGGAATTTATTCATTTTTTAAAAATTATAATCCGGCCCTCCAACAGTTTGAGGGACTGTGACCTCGCCCTCTGTTTATAAAGTTTGAGGACCTCTGCTTTAAAGTATACAATGAAGACAATAATCAAGATTTCCCATACCTTGCTTCAGTCAATAATCAGAGTGAAGAGTATCCTCAGGAAATTAAGCAAATATGAATACTCGTAATGGCAGCCATGAAGGAAATAGATAAGACCCTGAAGCATAAAGATATATTACTGAATACTAAAGTTAAGATGGTCCATGCCATCGTATTGCCCTTTTCTGTGTATGGTTGTGAAAGCTGGCAAGTGAAAGAAGTTGATAGGAAGAAAACCAATTCATTTGAGATGAGGGGCTGGAGGAGACTTCTGTTGACTACTAAAAAGACAAATAGATGAGTCCTGGACCAAATTCAGCCCGAACTCTCCCTAGATGGCATCTTGAAGCTCTGGAGCCCTTGGTGGCACAATGGTTAACCCTTGTGCCAGCAGGATTGAAGACCGACAGGTCGCAGGTTCGAATCCGGGGAGAGCGTGGATGAGCTCCCTCTGTCAACTCCGGCTCCCCATGCAGGGACATGAGAGATGCTTCCCACAAGGATGATAAAACATCAAACATATGAGCATCCCCTGGGCATCATCCTTGCAGATGACCAATTCTCTCACACCAGAAGCAACTTGCAGTTTTTTCAAGTCGCTCCTGACACGGGGAGATATATATATATATATATAGAGAGAGAGAGAGAGAGAGAGAGAGAGAGGTTGTTCAGTCAGTCAGTCATTTCCGACTCTTCATGACCTCATAGACCAGCCTACGCCAGAGCTCCCTGTCGGCTATCACCACCCCCAGCTCTTTCAAGATCAATCCAGTCACTTCAAGGATCCCATCCATCCATCTTGCCCCTGGTCAGCCCCTCTTCCTTTTTCCTTCCATTTTCCCCAGCATCATTATCTTCTTTAAGTTTTCCTTTCTTCTCATGATGTGGCCAAAGTACTTCATCTTTGGCTCTACTATCCTTCCCTCCAATGAGCAGTCGGGCTTTATTTCCTGGAGGATGGACTGGTTGGATCTTCTCGCAGTCCAAGAAACTCTCAGAACTTTCCTCCATCTTAAAACCGCCATACTTTGGCCATATCATAAAAAGTAATGACTTGGGAAAAGCAAAAGGCAGTAGGAAGAAGAACGCAGGTGGTCTTTGGACCATAATAAAGATTGATTGATTGATTGATTGATTGATTGACATTCCTGTTGGATAGACTCAACCAGGGAAGCAGTGGCTCTGATTAGTCTGGATAGACTTGGAGGTCTCTTTTCCATAGGGTTGCCTTAAGTCAAAATTGACTTGAAGGCAGTTTAACAACAAATTGTTGATTCGTGCAAAGCAAATGGCTTGGAAACACATGGCCTGTGTGATTTTTGGTACCTTTCAGGCCAGTGTGCTCATCCTTTTCTCAGAATGCAAACATTCTTGGCTGCTAACGTTTAGTCCACCCCACTAAAGCAGATAGGGACAAAGACATAGAACAGGGAATCTTTGTCCTCATTGGCTACCAATATATCTGGTGTCAGAGGCTGGATTTGTGTTCCTAAACATGCTGTTGAACTGCAATTCCTAGCAGGCCCCACCATTGTTTCTGGTGAATAAGACTGCTGGGATTTGGAGTGCAACAATGCTTGAAGCACAACATGATTCTCACCTTGGATCTCCATATTCTGTTCTTGTGATATGAAGGTCTGAACATCTTAAGGGACTCTGTTTAATTCCCAGTGTTTCTTTTTGCAGAGATAATTTGGAATGGCTTGCCAGGGCTACCAATTGGGCAAAGTTTACTGCTACTGCCAGCCTCGGTGTCATACATAAGGTAACACCAGATGATTGCACATTTTGATTATACATGGCCTCAAAATGGAAATGGGAGTAATGCTTTCTCTTTGCTTGTCTGATTTTTTCAAAAGAGAGCAACACAAATGTGACTTTTTAGGCTCACTATAACTGCTGACCTCAACTGTAAATGTGTTTACACATGTCATTTCTTCCCTGAATGCCCTCTGTGGCTCTTTCCTTACCACTGGTGTCCAAAATGTGTAAATGTATCTAAAATCAAACTGGGTCCATTACAGCTTACTTGAGGACAAAAGCCTGCTTAAACATCCATGTTTTTAGATTGGATCGGAAGGATTGAAGGGTGGGGGCTAACTTAATATCTTTTGGAAGGGTATTACAGAGCTGGGAAGCCACCACAGAGAAGGCTCTCATTCCCACCAACCACACTTGAGATGGTAGTGGGACTGAGAGAAGAGCCTCCTCTGTTGATCTCAAAGCCCATGCCGGTTCATAGAAAGAGATGCAGTCTTGAAGATAGGTTATAGTAAAATAACAAGATACAGAAATATACTAGGAAACAGCAAAGCTTAAAGAGAGAAAAGACTGCAGGCAGTAAGGGAGCCATTCAAAAAAGTCTTCCTGAAGCATGATGTTTAATTGATATAATGCTACTGTTTTAATTGTTTTTAAATGTTTATGATGTTTTAAGCATTGAATTTTGCTATTGTGAACCGCTCTGAGTCGCCCGAGGGCTGAGAACCTCCTGCTTCTTGGCAGGGGTTGGACTGGATGGCCCATGAGGTCTCTTCCAACTCTTTGATTCTATGATTCTATGAGAAGAGCGGTAGACAAATATAGTAAATAAATAAATAAATAAATTTTACCAGCTTATTAAGTGGCATTAGAGAAGAATGGAGACTTGGGGATCTTTATCTGTTTTTTCCCCTCTCTCTTGAATTTACAGGGCCATGAGAAGGAAGCTCTGCAGTTAATGGCGACGTACTTGCCCAAAGATACATCCCCAGGGTCAGCCTATCAGGAAGGCGGTGGGCTTTATGCCCTGGGACTCATCCATGCCAACCACGGAGGGGACATCATAGACTACTTGCTGAACCAGCTGAAGAACGCCAGCAATGACGTATGTACTGTCCATACCAGGCATGGGCAAATGTGGGCCATCCAGGTGTTTTGGACTTCAACTCCCATAATTCCTAACAGCCTTCCAGCTGTTAGGAATTATGGGAGTTGAAGTCCAAAACACTGAAAGGAGCGATGTAAACTTCCCAAATAAATGCATTGTGCCAAGGAAAAGTAGATGTTGCTCTCCATTTCTCAGGAATTTTTCCCAGCATGATCTATTTGCATTATATTTAAAGGTGTTGCTGAAAGGCCTCATATGGGAACCTTCTAAAGTTGAGCAATTGGAAGGAAACTGTCACTCCTGCTGTTGAAATGTACATGCTCTTAGAACTCTTTTGTGCTGTTTCTCCTCATTTCCTTTTTTTACTAAGAAACCCTTCTATATTTCTATTATTTGTTGTTTATTCGTTCGGTTGCTTCTGACTCTTCATGTCCCTTATTGCTGTACTTCACATTTTTCATTCCTTTCTCCTTGGACATTACTTCTATCAATTTTGCAATTTCATTTTCTTCATTTTTCTTCTAAGAAAGTGTTTATTGTGGTATAATACTAATAATAGTAATAATAATAATAATAATTTGGTGGGCACTGACCAAATATATAATATAATTATATATTTATATTACACTAGCTGTCCCCTGCCACACATTGCTTTGGCCCAGTCTGGTGATTTGGAAAATACAGTAATGAGAAAGTGTTCCTAAAATATGTAATTTCTTTATGCTTGTGGGTAAATAGTATTTCTTGCTGTTTCTTTGTCAGTGTTGATGTAGAGATTGTCTGGTTTGCCTACTCTGGAACACGCAACATATAATTGTCCTTTTTTAGGGGTCCATTTCAAATCTGTGATACTATATCTGTCATATACATATATATATGTGTGTGAATTATATCTGTTTATCTATATCTATGGCTGGATGGCTCTTTGTCAGGAGGGCTTTGGGTATGTTTTCTTGCTCTGGTGAAGAGAGTTGGGCTGGATGGCCTTAAGGCAGCATTTCTCAACCTGGGGGTCGGGACTCTTGTGGAGGTCATACAAGGGTGTCAGAAAGGTCACCAAACCATCAGAAAACACAGTATTTTCTGTTGGTCATGGGGTTCTGTGTGGAAAGTTGGGTTCAATTCTATTGTTGGTGGGGTTCAGAATGCTATGGAGGTGAACTATAAATCCCAGCAACTACAACTCCCAAATGTCAATGTCTATTTCCCTCAAACTCCATCTGTGTTCATATTTGGGCATATTGAGTATTCATGCCAAGTTTGGCCCAGATCCATCATTGTTTGAGTCCACAGTGCTCTCTGGATGTAGGTGAACTATAACTCCAAAAACTCAAGGTCAATGCCCATCAAACCCTTCTAGTGCTTTCTGTTGGTCTTGGAAGTCCTGTGTGCCAAGTTTGGTTGAATTCCATCGCTAGTGGAGTTCAGAATGGTCTTTGATTGTAGGTGAACTATAAATCCCAGCAACTACAACTCCCAAATGACAAAATTGTAATTTTTGAGTGATGGTCACTCCTTGTGTTGTGAGATGTTTTGTTGCCAAATTTGGTGTGATTTCGTTCATTGGTTCTTTTGTTTTTAAGGTACTCATTATGCACAGAGCATTTTTATATATAGATGCAATATTACTAATAATATTACAATATAATGGTATAGTGCAATATAGTAATATTTAATACTGATATTGTGCTATGCTAGTAATATAATATATTGTATGTATATATATCTTGTAAGCTGCTCTGAGTCCCCTTCGGGGTGAGAAGGGCGGCATATAAATGTCGTTAATAATAATAATAATAATAATAATAATAATAATAATAATAATGTTTCCCCCTGTCCTGTTGTGTTTTGGTGAGACTTTCAAGGGAAAGCAGCCAATTTTTCCAAGCTATTATAGTTCATGCCAAACATAATCAGTCCTTGTATTTACAAACCCTCCTATAACAGAAAGGACTTGAGGGAGCAGTCACATTGGCAAAGACCCAGCTTTAATTGAACAGGAAAAATTACAATACTTTTCCAGGTCAGCTAGAAAAAGTCTTGCAGTTTGCAATAATAGTACGAAATATTGGAGCAAAGAGGGATTTTAGCAGGCTATCTGCCTGACTTCCAGAATCACAACAACAACAACAAAACTTTAATTATATACCATTCTATCTCCCCAAGGGGACTCTGAGCGGTTTCCAAGTAACATAATCAATACGTACAAAGAAAACAGCATAAACATAAAATTAACAAGACAATATAAGCATTAAAAACCACAGTAGCACATATATTTAAAATAATCCTGCCTGTTCAAGGCTGTTTAAAAGGCTGGGCCAGGCTAGTGTGATTTTAGAGGGCCTGGGAAATTAGGTAGAGTCTATGGTTCTACATTTCCAGGGCCTAATAGAAGAAAGTGACCTGGGTAATTGGTAGAAAAAAATACGGCCAATTTCAAAAGTATCTGGGGCAGAGCTAGAACTAGTCGTTCTCAGAGCTTTGTTTAAACCACCAGGTCTTCAGGCTCTTACGAAAGGAGGGGAGGGATGGGATCTGTCTTATTTCTCTAGGAAGGGCATTCCAGAGGTGAGGGACCACCACCGAGAAGGCCCTCTCTCTCATCCCCACCAACCGTGCTTGTGACGGTGGTGGGAGCGAAAGGAGGGTCTCCCCAGAAAATCTTAAAGTTTGCGCTGGTTCATAGAGGGAGATGCGATCACGAAGATAGGCAGAGCTCAAACCGTTTAGGGCTTTATCGGTCATAACCTGCACCTTAAACTTTCAGATTAGACCATGTGAGAAACAAAGTGCATCCACACTTACTTTATTTTTGCATTTGATAGATTGTGAGACACGGAGGGAGCTTGGGACTTGGCTTGGCTGCCATGGGGACGGCTCGCCAGGATGTGTACGATCTCCTGAAAACAAACTTGTACCAGGACGATGCGGTGACAGGTAAGCCACAGAAAAAAGTCTGTGTCTGGGAAATAACATTTCCTAATTAAGGTAAGGCCTGACATGTTAGAGGGGGATCTTTGTGGATTTCTAGAATTGGACCTAAATCTTAGAAACGCTGCAAGATGTGGCCATTCTTTAATAATAGATGGGCATCTACAGCTGCCTTTGGAAAAGGTGTTCAGTTTTTTGTCACTAGGGGGCCACCTGTACCTGCATAGGATCATCATTTTAGGATGACACAAATGATCAGATGACTTTATCATTTGGAGACTTTTGCTTTTCATTATCCCAAGACCTGCCCTGAATCTTAGAGATGGAAAAATGGCATTGTCCATTTTGTTATGTCCTATATCAGGCATGGGCAAACTTGGGCCCTCCCTCCAGGTGTTTTGGACTTCAACTCCCACAATTCTAACAGCCTACCGGCTGTTAGGAATTGTGGGAGTTGAAGTCCAAAATACCTGGAGGGAGGGCCCAAGTTTGCCCATGCCCGTTCCATATTGGATATGTTTGGGAGATAGCATGGATGTTGAAGTATTCTGACTTCCCTTTCATTCCTACTTAAAGGTGAAGCAGCTGGTTTAGCTCTGGGCCTTGTTATGCTTGGATCCAAAAATGCTCAGGCGATTGAGGATATGGTGGGCTATGCTCAAGAAACCCAGCATGAGAAGATCCTGCGAGGCCTTGCAGTTGGCATTGCCCTGGTGATGTACGGGAGAATGGAAGAGGCCGATGCCCTCATAGAGAGTCTCTGCAGAGATAAGGTGAGTGTATCTCTTCTTCCAAAATAGCATTTGCTCTTTTTCGGGACTACTCAAATACTCTTCAAAATATAAAATGGAGGGAGGTGGTAAAACCACCTCTGAGTATTTGTTGCCTGAGAGAAGACTGTGAAATAGTACATGGGATCGCGATAAACAGATGACTTGAAGGCACACTTACTTTCATTCTTAGCTGAATGTTTACTTGACAACAATAATAATAATAGAATTGATTAATTGAAGAGAAACAACTGGAAAAGCTGACACGATATGAGGATTTAAAGATCAAACTGCAAAGACTGTGGCACAAGCCAGTAAAGGTGGTCCCATTGGTGATCAGCACACTGGGTGCAGTGCCTAAAGACCTTGGTCTGCACTTAAGCACAATCGGTGCTGACAAAATTACCATCTGCCAGCTGCAGAAGGCCAACTTACTGGGATCTGCACGCATCATTCGTCGATACATCACACAGTCCTAGACACTTGGGAAGTGTCCGGTGTGTGATCCAATACCACAGCCACCAGAGTGATCTTGTGTGCTGTGGACTCATCTTGTTGTTTTTCAAATAATAATAAACCAGTAGAGGTTGTCCCAGTGGTAACTGGCACACTGGGTGCCGTGCCAAAAGATCTCAGCCGGCATTTGGAAACAATAAACATTGACAAAATCATGATCTGTCAACTGCAAAAGGCCACCTTACACGAGTCGCCCCAGGGCTGAGAGTGGCGGTCAATAAATGCAAGAAATAAATAAATAAATAAATAAATACTTGGATCTGAATGCATCATTCGAAAATACATCACATAGTGTTCAACTAGTGCCCTCATGCTAAGTCTTACTTGTGGCAGCCCTGTCTTGTGTTTACTTGTTAAGATTCCTGGAAAGTGGGTTTATAATGGCCTTCCTCTGGGGCTGAGAGAATGTGACTTGACCAAAGCCACTCAATAGATTTCAGGGGCTGAAGGGGATTTGAAGCTTTTGGTATGGAATCTTAACACTCAGACCCTTTACTATGTTTGCTGTCATTACTTTTACTTTGAGTCACTTCAGTAAAATCAGTCCATGGACAGCAGTACCACCTTCAGACACTAGGTGGCAATCATTTCTAAGGAATTCTACTAGTTTGTAATTTTTATATGGCATATTTTACAAAAGAAGGTATATTTCAAACCAAAAATGAAGCCTTCTCCCATGTGCTTATCTTCTAATGTTTTAGACAAAACTTCATCAGCAGAAGTGAACATCAATGATCATCTGGGATAGTAGCAATTATACTACAAAATATTGGGAGGAGATCAGCATGGAGAAAGGCTTTATAGTACACTAAAAAAGTATTATGCTAAGGACAAAGTTCAATGCCACTACGGGGCAAACATCTCTGATACGTACATTATAACCCTTAAAAGTGTGTGTGTATTGCTGTATTGCAAATAATATAAGTGAAATTGAAGGGGTATGTCCTATCTAAGTTTATCAAATATATTGATATTTGAATCAAGATTTTTTTGCTTACTTTATGCATTCATATCAGAAGCTATTCCAGTATATCTCTCTGTGTATGTATTGTCGAAGGCTTTCATGGCCAGAATCACTGGGTTGTTGTAGGTTTTTCCGGGCTATATGGCCATGTTCTACAGGCATTTTCTTCTGAGTAAACAGAGAGTAAACAACATAGAGTAAACAATCCGGCACATCTAATCACCTCTCAACAAAAGATTCCCCGAGGCACTGCCAAGCCATCAAATGCTAATTAAGGTGGTCAGTTGAAACATTCACACCTAGCTCCAGCAGACAAGAGTCCTTTGCCCCACCCTGGTCATTCCACAGATATATAAACCCATTTTCCTACTTCTAACAGACCTCACTACCTCTGAGGATGCTTGCCATAGATGCAGGCGAAACGTCAGGAGAAAATGCCTGTAGAATATGGCCATATAGCCCGGAAAAACCTACAATAAACCAGCTATTCAGGCAGTTTACAGTCATGATTACACGAGTGTTTTTAGCTATTGAATGGATTAGTTTTTAATGGCTGCAGTGATACATGATATGTAATATTACATTGCT
Source organism: Anolis sagrei (assembly GCF_037176765.1). Classification (NCBI taxonomy): domain Eukaryota; kingdom Metazoa; phylum Chordata; class Lepidosauria; order Squamata; family Anolidae; genus Anolis; species Anolis sagrei. The sequence continues at coordinate 267,574,205 of NC_090023.1, read as the reverse complement.
ATCTTAAGCCTTTTTGGCAGCACAGTACATGCACCTGATATTTTAGGCTTCTGCTTTGCTGTGATAAACTTGTGATATAAATATTTCATTATTTTCAAGAATGTAGAGGCCAACTTAACTGTCAACAACTAGTGGAGAAATGTCAGCAAATTGGTGTTCTGTAGCTAGCTCACTTTGATATGAGTTTAAACAGGGACCATGCAGCATCATACTCAAAGATATCTTCAAATATGAATGGAATATTTTCATGGGGAAATTGGTGATGCCTAGTTTGTGTAGAAAAACAGTTTTCCAGTTGTTAAATAGAATTGAAATCAAACCTACAGTTTGTTAGTCTCTCTAGTTTAGGGATGTAAACACTGATGGTGAGCATCAGTTTCTTTTGTTTCTTTCTGTCCTGCTGTTCACCAAAGACATCAATCAGCAGTCTTGAGGATTGATTCATGCTGCTTCTGTTGTTTATTGATGTGGTCTAGGAGTACTTCTGGAGAAGTATGAGAGTTTGGGATCAGAAATGGTGGGAATTGAATTTGAAACCTCTTTTGTGCAACTTATCTCTGGCTCTTCCATATAAGTCTCTTCTAACTTTTCCCTACTTGAGTAGGCATTAAAGTATTAAACGTACCATACTTCTATTCCAGGATCCCATCCTCCGCCGTTCGGGGATGTATACGGTCGCAATGGCTTACTGTGGCTCTGGAAACAACAAGGCAATCAGGCGTCTGCTGCATGTTGCTGTAAGTTCTTCTGGTTTTTGAGTAGAAGGTGGGATTATTCTGGTTGTTGCACAGCTCTTTTGTGAGGCAAGCCAACCCTGACATTGACATGAACCATGGTTGTGATTACTTATAGTTTAGAAAAGGCATGAGCAAACTTTGGCTATCTGGATGTGTTGAGATTAACTTCACAATTCAGCAGCAGATCAGTTGCACGACTTCAGTAGCTTCTTCCTGCACAGTATTTTCAGTCAATGCTCCCACCGCCTGCAGTCACTCTGGAACCTTTTACAGACACTTGAGCACATGCCCGGCCATTGTCAGTTTTACCATTGTCTTTCCCCCAGTCTAGATGACATTACAAACTTACCACAGCATACAGTTATATCTTGTTTTAGTAGACAGGTTCTTTTAATCAATTATATAGAGCCTTCGACGAACAACATCATAGCACAAGGAGAGAGAATACACTGTACATGACTTCCTTATATACAATTCTATACAATTACACATAGCAATCTCTGATTGGTTCCCAACTCATTAACTTAACTCAGACCCAGGGTTACACCATTCACAATCACCTGGACTAGGCCAGAACACATTCCCCAAATGAAATTCTATATACAGTTAATGCATGACTCAGCATTTCCAATAGAAGCCCATTAGCAGTGCATGACTCAGCTATATTACATTACAATACATTGTAAAAACTGACAGGGTGTTTTGGACTTCAACTCCCACAATTCCTAACAGTCTACCGCCAATGTTTAGCATGCAAATACAGAGGGAAAACTGTACCTATCTCAGAAGTTGCATAATTGCATAATTTATGTTCCCACCTATATAAGTGTTTGCTTTCATTGTAGAATCTTTCTACTTCTTTGATAGGTTAGTGATGTCAATGATGATGTGAGACGAGCAGCCGTTGAATCCCTGGGTTTCATTTTGTTCAGGTACAGTTTTTGTTTCTTTCTGTCTGCTGTTTGCCAAAGACATCAATCTGCCGTCTTGAGGATTGATTCATGCTGCTCCTGTTGTTTGTTGATGTGGTCTTAGGAGTATAATACATTGGTTTCTGGAGAAGTATGAGATTCTGGCAAAGTATAAGATTGCAGCGCGGGGAAGCGGTCCCAGTACTGCTATGAATGTGTAAATTGGCTCTCATCCTCAGATGTATTTAGAGAGAGGCTAACAAATGGTGTAGCTGCAGTTCATTCTTGTGACAAATATCCTTCTACTGTCAAAGGCTGTGTATTTGTCCTGAGTCATAGACTTTAGCTTTCCCGAGAAAGAACCGTATTTCACTTGGTGACAGCAAGGAAGAAAGATTGTAGTGGCGCACACTCTCTGAAAAAATATATACCATACTTCAAAACTAAAAACATGTGCTTGTTCTCTTGCTGTTTAAATGCTCAAAGAATTTTTTTATTTTAAAATTGGATGGCATTTAACTGATCTGCCATGTATGATTTATTTGTGATTAACTGATTTGTTTCTATGCATAGTCCACTGATGACACAAGTTGGGTATTCTTTATGCAGAATTCAGATATTTTCCCAAATCGAAAATTGGTTGCACTGTTGGCTGAAACAGTGACACTTTTTCTTTCCTTGTTTAATGCACAAAATTATTTCAAAACATTATATATTGTAGTTGTTTGGATTGACTGTTGTGGCATAAAGCTTTGTGGGTAGCGACCCATTTGAGATTTTTTTTTTTGGGTTGTTGTAGGTTTTTCGGGCTATATAGCCATGGTCTAGAGGCATTCTCTCCTGACATTTTGCCTGCATCTATGGCAAGCATCCTCAGAAGTTGTGAGGTCTGTTGGAACTAGGAAAAAGGGTTTATATATATGTGGGATGACCAGGGTGGGACAAAGGACTCTTGTCTGCTGGAGCTAGGTGTGAATGTTTCAACTGAACACCTTGATTAGCATATAATGGCCTGACTGTGCCTGGAGCAAACTTTTGTTGAGAGGTGATTAGATGTCCTTGTTTGTTTCCTCTCTGTTGTGGTACTGTTGTAATTTTAGACTTTTTAAATACTGGTAGCCAGATTTTGTTCATTTTCATGGTTTCCTCCTTTCTGCTGAAATTGTCCACATGCTTGTGTATTTCAATGGCTTCTCTGTGTAGTCTGACATGGTGGTTGTGAGAGTGGTCCAGCATTTCTGTGTTCTCAAATAATATGCTGTGTCCAGGTTGGTTCATCAGGTGCTCTGCTATGGCTGAGATTTTTTTGTGAGTGGCACCAGGCTAGGCAGGTGCTCACAAACATGAATGGATGGAATGAGCATAAGCAAGACTAGGAAGCCAGGAGTTATAAACATAGGTGATTATTCCCTGAAGTGGTTTACTTAACTATCATTCGAAGGTTGCGAAAAGCCTTTGTCCATTCCATGTATAAGAGAGAATGCCTGGGTATCTTGAACTTCTCCCCACATTCAGTCAGTGGGGGACTGACTGTAATCAGAAGGGCTGGAAGGTATAAACATGCAGGAAGTGGAGGCGGGAAATATTGCATAACCCAATATTAATCACATGGCCCTCCACATTTGGTTGTGTTTCAACTGGCTCTAGCACAGCAAGTTTGTCACCAGTTGCAGCAAATTTTGCCAACCAAAAAGGTTGACAGTTCAAAGCCGGGTCAGGGTGAGCTCCTGACCTTCAGCCCAGCTCCCCTTCCACTTAGGCGATCGAAAACAGCGATGTGAGTAGATGAATAGAAACCGCATTAAGCGGGGAGGTATTTTAGGCATGGTTCTTCAGAGGAAAGTTTACGAACAAAGAAAGCACCGGACAAATTGACACCAAATTTGGACACAATACACCTATCAGGCCATAAAGTGACCATCACTCATAAAAACACTGAAAAACACAGTGGAAGGGGCTTAAAAAGCCAAAAAAAAGTCACAACGCATGCGCAAAACCACATATATACACATATATACACAAATATATACACACACATACACACACATATATGCACACACAAAACACATATACAGACTGGGCCACAACAATGCGGGGACAGCTGGTAAATACAGAAATATATAATATTTCCTTGATGCTATATATGTTGTTGTTCATTCGTTCAGTCATCTCCGACTCTTCGTGACCTCATGGACCAGCCTACGCCAGAGATCCCCGTCGGCCGTTACCACCCCCAGGGTCTCCTTCAAGGTCAGTCCAGTCACTTCAAGGATGCCATCCATCCATCTTGCCCTTGGTCGGCCCCTCTTCCTTTTGCCTTCCACTTTCCCCAGCATCATTCCCTTCTCCAGGCTTTGCTGTCTCCTCATGATGTGGCCAAAGGACTTCAACTTTGTCTCTAGTCTCCTTCCTTCCAGTGAGCAGTCGGGCTTTATTTCCTGGAGGATGGACTGGTTGGATCTTCTCGCAGTCCAAGGCACTCTCAGCACTTTCCTCCAACACCACAGCTCAAAAGCCTCTCTCTTCCTTCGCTCAGCCTTCCCTAAGGTCCAGCTCTCACATCCGTAGGTGACTACAGGGAAGACCATGGCTTTGACTAGGCGGATCTTTGTTGCCAGTCTGATGTCTCTACTCTTCACTATTTTATCGAGACTGGACATTGCTCTCCTCCCAAGAAGGAAGCGTCTTCTGATTTCCTGGCCACAGTCTGCATCTGCAGTAATCTTTGCACCTAGAAATACAAAGTCTGTCACGGCCTCCATGATGCTATATATATATGGTGTATATAAAACATACATATGGTATATGTTTTTAGGCATTCCAGAATTTGATAAAAGTCTGAAGTATACATTAAGCTTGTGTTTACTCTTGGGCCCCATTCCCAGGATGCCTCATTATGTACATATCTGCAAATACAGGTATTGCTGAATCCTAAATCGAAAGCACTTCTGATAACAAGCATTTCAGATAAGCAATGCTCAACCTGTAAATATACAGTTTTGTTGCTCCATGGAATTTTATTTTATGTTGTTTGGATATATTATGTGATAGTAATAATGAATGGCTATTTATAGCCACACTGCTAATATGCTGTGAAACATACTTTCCTGAAAAGGCACACTGCACAAAAAGAACTGTGGTTGTCATTCTTGGAGAATGTGGTCTTCCTTGTGAGAAGCGTTGTGCTTTCCTTAACGGTGATTACAACGGAAACTTGATGCTTGACTCATGTTAATGTGATGAGTTGAATGGGGCAGAAAGAATGCTGATTCGTACCTCCTAGAATCTGTTGGTTGTTGAGGATGTCATTGGCTTTGCTTAATCAATGTGATTTTTTAAGGAGTCATGTAGCGCTATTGAGACTAACGGAAGAAATGACGTGTTTCAAATAAATATCCTTGGACTCCAGTTGACTTTACCAGATCTATGCATTGAAACCTCTGTAGTCCGGCATTTATGTACCAACTAGCCGTCCCCTGCCACACGTTGCTATGGCCCTCATGAGGGTTCTGTGTGGGAGGTTTGGCCCAATTCTGTCATTGGTGGGGTTCAGAATGTTCTGTGATTGTAGGTGAACTATAAATCCCAGAAACTACAACTCTATAATGTCAAGGTCTATTTCCCCCAAACTCCACCAGTGTTCACATTTGGGCATGTTGAGCATCCGTGCCAAGCTTGGTCCAGATCCATCATTGTTTGAGACCACAGTGCTCTCTGGATGTAGGTGAACTACAACTCTCAAGCTCAAGGTCAATGCCCACCAAATCCTTCTAGTGTTTTCTCTTGATCATGGCAGTCCTGTGTGCCATGTTTGGTCCAATTCCATCATTGGTGGAGTTCAGGATGCTCTTTGATTGTAGGTGAACTATAAATCCCAGCAACTACAACTCTATAATGTCAAGGTCTATTTCCCCCAAACTCCACCAGTGTTCACATTTGGGCATGTTGAGCATCTGTGCCAAGCTTGGTCCAGATCCATCATTGTTTGAGTCCACAGTGCTCTCTGGATGTAGGTGAACTACAACTCTCAAGCTCAAGGTCAATGCCCACTAAATCCTTCTAGTGTTTTCTCTTGGTCATGGCAGTCCTGTGTGCCATGTTTGGCCCAATTCCATCATTGGTGGAGTTCAGAATGCTCTTTGTAGGTGAACTATAAATCCCAGCAACTACAACTCCCAAATGACAAAATCAATTTTTTGAGTAAAAAACATACATTGGGTTGTTAGGTGTCTTGTGTCCAAATTTGGTGTCAATTCCCCCAGTGGTTTTTGAGTTATGTTAATCCCACAAACGAACATTACATTTTTATTTATATAGATTGGTGTGTGTGAGTTATAAAAAAATGCAAAACATGTGGATGTGATGATTTGGTTGCATTTTTAGCTTCAGTGGGGATCATAAATGGAGAAAGGGTGGAGGCAAATTATTTGTACAAGCCAGGAAGCCAGTCATGAAGTGGATATGAATTGCATTTTTTTGTGAAATGTGTACATTTTAAAATCTTTGATACGAGAATAATGAATTGCAATACAGAAAAGGAAGCTGGTAGCAAAGCATAAAGCATAGTGAATAGTTGTTGCTGTACTTGATAAATCTAGGCCTTCATTTCCCCGAATGGGAAAAAAAAAACTGGGTTGAAGAGTATTTTTGAGAGGCTCCGGCAAGTGGGGCTCATCTCTCCACTTTAAATATAACTCTTATTGAAAGTTTCCACAAGGAGTTGCCAGCAGTGGAATTAAGTTTGTAAAATCGTGTTAAGAGGACATCATTTAAATGAAGTGTCTGGGAAGTATCAGAGTAAGGATGGGTAATATGTAAGCAGCGAATGCGAATCACTTTTAGGAGGATAGAATTGCAATGGTTCTTGAGGGTGCAAATGTTTAAAGGCTTTTCCAGAGTGACCCTTGGTAAAGGTTTTGGGACAGCAGGTAACAATGCCCTCAAGTACTGCATCAATAATAAATAATATACTGTATATAATCAAGTATAAGCCTAATCAAGTATAAGGCTGCCCTCGGCTTATACTCGAGTCAAAGTTATTTATTATTTTACTCTGCTATTACTATTATTTTTATTAAATTTATTACTTTCCTCTATTGTTGGTATTATTACATTTGCATTATTTTATTCTATTATTATTTTATTTCATTTATTTTACTCTATTTATTATTATCATTATTACATTTATTATTTTACTCTATTATTGGCATTATTACATTTGCATTATTTTACTCATTATTTCATTTCATTTATTTTACTCTATTATTATCATTATTACATTTATTATTTTACTCTATTATTGACATTATTACATTTGCATTATTTTACTCTTTTAATTTTACAACATTTATTTTACTCTATTATTATTATTACATTTATTTACTTCATTGTTGTTGTTATTACATTTATTATTTTACTTTCTTTAGTATTATTGGAAGGTTACGCAAGCACATTGACACTGAAAAAGGTTAGAAGAATGGTTTAATCAAAGTTGGTCAGTCTTATTTTAAATTACAGTTTTATGTAAACATTGAAAAACATTTAACCTACTGTTTCTTCAATTAATGTAATTTTATTGGTATCTATATTTATTTTCAGTCAGTCAGTAGCCTTTATTTCGGTCAACAAACCATCGGCTAAGTCAAGTGAAAGTAGAATGATGAAATACAACAATTAACAATTAATAATATATTTATTTTGTATTACCAGTAGCTGCTGCATTTCCCACCCTTGACTTATATTCGAGTCAATAAGTTTTCCCATTTTTTGGTGGTAAAATTAGGTGCCTTGGTTTATATTCGGGCCGGGTTATACTCAAGTATATACGGTAACTATTATTTAATGAACCATTAAGGACCTTAAGATCATCCCAGGGAGTCCCTGCTCTCAGTCCCACCACCATCACAGTCGTGTTTGGTGGGGATGAGAAACAGAACCTTCTCCGTGGTGGCCCCTTGGCTGTGGAAGTCCCTCCCTAAGGAGGTTAGATCTGTCCCCTCCCTCCTGACTTTCCAGAAGAATTTAAATACTGGCTATGGGAGCAAGTGTTTGCAGAATAGACTGATTTTACTGGTGAAGATGAGATTTTATTTGACCACGATTTGGACTGATTTGGATGATGTTTTTAACCTGGTGAACTGTTTTAATGCATATTGATAACTATTTTTTATATATTTCTGACTGTATTTTATCATGTGTTTTATATTGTGTCGGCATCTAATTGTTGCCTGTTGGAAGCCGTCCTGAGTCCCTCCTCGGTAGTCGAGAAGTATGGGGTATAAATGCTCTAAATAAATAAATAAGTAAAATTTAGCCCCCCCTTGGGGGTGGTGCACAAAACCCCATGGTGCACAAAATCCCATGCATTTCCCACCCTAGACTTATATTCGAGTCAATACTTTTTCGCATTTTTTGCTGGTAAAATTAGGTGCCTCGGTTTATATTCTGGTTGGCTTATACTCTAGTATATATGGTAACTATTATTTAATGAACCATTATTAAGGTATTTACAGTACATCTTATCCCAGAGGGCCTTGCGGTGGCACTGCGGGTTAAACCGCTGAGCTGCTGAACTTGCTGACCAAAAGGTTGGCAGTTCGAATCTGGAGGAACAGGGTGAGCTCTTTCTGTTAGCCCCAGCTTCTGCCAACATAGCAGTTTGAAAGCATACAAATGTGAGTAGATCGATAGGTGCTTCTTCGGGAAGATAACAGTATTCCATGCAGTCATGCTGGCCACATGACCTTGAAGGTGTCTGCAGACAATGGCGGCTCATCTGTTTACAAGTGGAGAAGAGCACAAACCCTCTGAGTCAGACACAACTATACTTAATGTCAGGGGAAACCTTTACCTATTAATTATTTCTGTGAACTAGATTAGCACATTGGGTGGCAAACACCGCCGAGGAAAGTATCATTAGCAGAATTGGCAAATTGCCTGCATTTTTTTTCAATTAAGTATATTTCCCACCTGAAAATAGCTAACAACAATAAAATGCAGATAAAATATCCAGCTGTAAACAAATCCATTACCTAGGCTTGCCATTGCCTTTCTGTGACGCGGAGAGGATGTGATTCACCCAAAGTCACGCTGTGGCTTTTATGGCTGAGCAGGGATTCAACTCCTGCTCATAATCCAACTCTCAAACCGTTACACTACACTGGTTTCTCTCCACGCAGAATGGATATCCATTAATAAGTATGGTTTCATCATGCGCCTAACATAGAAAAACGTTTGGAGGATGCCGAGTATCTTCGGGAAGCTCTGAGAGTATTGTCGAAGGCTTTCATGGCCGGAATCACTGGGTTGTTGTAGGTTTTTTCGGGCTGTATGGCCATTTTCTAGAGGCATTCTCTCCTGACGTTTCGCCTGCACTTTGGCAAGCATCCCCAGAGGTAGTGAGGCCTGTTGGAGCTAGGCAAAAGGGTTTATATATCTGTGGAATGACCAGGGTGAGACAAAGGACTCTTCTTTGTTAGAGCTAGGTGTGAATGTTTCAACTGACCATTGTATGCTAATCAAGGTGGTCAGTTGAAACATTCACACCTAGCTCTAACAGAGAAGAGTCCTTTGTCTCACCCTGGTCATTCCACAGATATATAAACCCATTTTCCTAGTTCCAACAGACCTCACTACCTCTGAGGATGCTTGCCAAAGTGCAGGCGAAACATCAGGAGAGAATGCCTCTAGACCATGGCCATACAGCCCGAAAAAACCTACAACAACCCAGCTCTGAGAGTCTTGAGCATCATGTGTCACTTCTTAGAATTGGAGTGTAAATGCCTTTTGTCGCTTGCCACCTACCATTCTTCTTCCACATAGAATCGTAGAGTTGGAAGTGACACAAAGGCGATCCAGTCCACCCTCTTCGGCTAGGCAGGAAGGCACAACACAAACCCGCCTGACTGATGGCCATCCAGCCTCTGTTTAAAAGTATCCAGAGAAGGAGACTCCACCGGACTCCCAGGCAGCAGCATAATCCACTGCTGAACAGCTCTAACCACCTGGAAATTCGGAGAGGAGATATAATAGCCATGTATAAATATGTGAGAGGAAGCCACAGGGAGGAGGGAGCAAGCTTGTTCTCTGCTTCCTTGGAGACTAGGACATGGAACAATGGCTTCAAACTACAGGAAAGGAGATTCCACCTGAACATGAGGAAGAACTTCCTGACTGTGAGAGCTGTTCAACAGTGGAACTCTCTGCCCCAGAGTGTGGTGGAGGCTCCTTCTTTGGAAGCTTTTAAACAGAGGCTGGATGGCCATCTGTCAGGGGTGATTTGAATGCAATACACCTGCTTCTTGGCAGAATGGGGTTGGACTGGATGGCCCATGAGGTCTCTTCCAACTCTTTGATTCTATGATTCTATGATTCTAGGGAAGAGTGGACACCCCTGTGGTGTTGGTTTCTCTCGCTCTGTCCCAGTTCTTGAAAAATTCCTTCACATTCTGTCCCTGTGACAATCAGATTTTGGAGAATTTGAGTTGTCGTGGAAACAAGGCTTGGTGATAAAGCTTCAGTGGAGACACCTTTTCCCCATGATAATAACGCTTCCAGGAGCGAATTTCTCTTCTGCGGGATAGATTTCCTCTCACTTGCTGTTGTCTCACGCTGTCTGTAATTAGGAGTTGTTTGTAAGTCAGGTGTTTGTAATTTTAGGACTTCCTCTACTACTGAAATGGCTCTGTGTATTTCATTAATGTGACTACAGAAACATACATGTCTTTCAAAAATATATTTCAAGGCTATGCAATAGCAAAAGTAAAAGGTAGTGTAGACTAGAGTTTCTACTAAAGCAGTGTAACAAAGTTTTATTGTCGAAGGCTTTCATGGTTGTTGTAGGTTTTTTCGGGCCATGGTCTAGAGGCATTCTCTCCTGACGTTTCGCCTGCATCTATGGCAAGCATCCTCAGAGGTGGCGAGGTCTGTTGGGACTAGGAAAATGGATTTAAATATCTGTGGAATGACCAGGGTAGGACAAAGGACTCTTGTCTGCTGGAGCTAGGAGTGAATGTGTCAACTGACCACCTTGATTAGCATTTGATGGCCTGGCAGTGCTTGGGGCAATCTTTTGTTGCGAGATGATTAGATATCCCTGATGGTTTCCTCTCTGTTGTTGTGCTGTTCTAATTTTAGAGTTTTTTAATACTGGTAGCCAGAATTTTTGGGGGGCTTTTGAAATTATCAAGCCCCTGTCCCTCATTTATTTACTCGGTACAGTTCTCTCAGTAACTCATCCCATTGGGTGACTTAAGGTGGATTCTGTCCTGTTGTCTATAATTGCATGTCCTAGGATGGAGCTTTTTGTCTTCAGCCCTGGATCTTAAAAGAGATGCCTGCAGAAGAAGAGTGGTTTATCTATTGACTTGCACAAGTTCTGAGAAATTGGATGGTTGGGAGGGAGGGGGGTGAAGAGGAAGGGGCCCTGCTGCGCATTGAGAGCATTGAGCCACATGTTTATTTTTCAGCAGCTCCAGCAACACCTTTTCTGATCACAGCCACAGGCTGCAGATCTTGTTTAACTGCTGACCTTTACGCTGAGTGCATATAACAAGTCGACATGTTCATAAATGTTTCTATCAGCTGATTTGGAAAAATAAATACAGTTCCTATGACATAGCTTCTGAGATTTCAAATTTTTAAAGCATGGGTCACGGTGACAAGACAGAAATCTTTCCTGCCCCGCATCAGTAGGCGATTTAAAGGCAGGAGTCTCTTTTGAAACCTCATTGTTGTCTGTTTGCTTCCAGGAGATCAGACTGTGTCATTCTATCTATATAAATAAAAATGTAATGTTCGTTTGTGGGATTAACAGAACACAAAAACCCGTGGGTGAATTGACACCAAATTTGGACAGCATACACCTAACAACCCAATGTATGTCCTTCACTCAATTTCTTTTGATTTTGTCATTTGGGAGTTGTAGTTCTTGGGATTTATAGTTCACCTAAAATCAAAGAGCATTCCGAACTCCACCAATTATGGAATTGAACCAAAGGTGACACACAGGACTCCCATGACCAACAGAAAATAGAAGGGTTTGGTGGGCATTGACCAAACGTGGCACACAGGACTCCCATGATGAACAGAAAACATTAGAGGGTTTGTTGGGCATTGATCTTGAGTTTGAGAGTTGTAGTTCACCTACATCCAGAGAGCACTGTGGACTCAAACAATGATGGATCTGGACCAAACTTGGCACAAATATTCCATATGTCCAAATATGAACATGGAGTTTGGGGGAAATAGACCTTGACATTTGGGAGTTGTAGTTACTGAGATTTATAGTTCACCTACTATCAAAGAGCATTCTGAACCCCACAAACAACAGAACTGGGGCAAAACCCCCATGACCAACAGAAAATACTTAAGGCCATCCAGTCCAACTCTCTTCACCAGGACAAGAACATCTAATCAAAGCCCTCCTGATAAAGAGCCATCCAGCCATAAATATAGATAGATATGATTCACACACAAACATATATCTATATAAATAAAAATTTAATGTTCGTTTGTGGGATTAACGGATCTCAAAAATCACTGGATGAATTAACACAAAATTTGGACAACATACACCTAACAATCCAATGTATGTCCTTCACTCAAAAAATTGATGTTGTCATTTGGAAGTTGTAGTTGCTGGGATTTGTAGTTCATCTACAATCACAGAGCATTCTGAACCCCACTAACGATGGAATTGGGCCAAAGCTCCCACACAGAACCCTCATGTGGGTCACAGCAACACGTGGCAGGGACGGCTAGTAATATCATAGATTTGAAAAGGACCCCTCAAGAAGGACAATGATATGTTGCATGTTCCAGAGTAGGCAAACAAGACACTCTCCACATCAACACTGACAAAGAAACAACAAGGAATACTGTTTACCCACAAGCAGAAAGAAATTACATATATTAGAAACCATTACTTTATTTTCCAGATCACCAGACTGGGCCACAGCAACGCATGGCAGGGGACAGCTAGTTGTTTTATAAATATTTCAGCTGACACTTTTTTTAAAAGGGAAATTTTGTGGCATTTACATATAATGTGGGGATATAATTTAAAATTCTGACATACTTTTACTTTATACTGTGAGTGGAGCCCAGAAGTTGGGACCACACAGAGCCATTTCCTTGCTCCATTTATCTTTGGAATATGCTGGAATCATGTATGGCAGGAGGATCGTTTGACCTTCCAAATATTAGTGGGCTGTAAATGTAAAACTTAGAGATCCTAGCCAACAGACTCTGTGGTGAAGGATTCTGGGAAATGAAAGCTCAAGAACATCTGGAGAACCCTATGGTTTCTATCAATAATTGAGAAAAAAGAGGAGTCACCTTTTTAACAACTGGAAGCAAAATGGGTAATTGAGGTATTGGCTGCATTGTTTATTTGAAAAAGTAGATTGTGGTGAAGAAAAGACAATTAAGACTTGGAAGGGCAGCAGTGAAGGAATTACATAAGATCCTTAAACCAAGAATATATATACTGTATATACTCAAGTATAAACCTAATTTTCAGCCCTTTTTTTAAGCTGAAAAAGTCCCCCTCTGGTTATACTCAAGTCAAGGTTATTTATTATTTGACTCTGTTATTATTTTTATTACATATATCATTTTACTCTTATTATTATTATTATTATTTCATTCATCATTGTACTCTATTATTATTACATATATTATTTTACTCTATTGTTATTATTAGATTTGTTATTTTACTCTATTATTACTGCTATTATTACATTTCCATTATTTTACTCTATTATTATTATTATTATTATTATTATTATTATTATTTAAAACACAACAAGATGAGTCCACAGGAGATAAGATCACTCTGCTGGCTATTGTATTGGACCACATGTTGGACCCTTCCCAAGTGTTAAACCAAGACTGTGTGATGTATCGGCGAAAAATGTGTGCAGATCCAAGTAAGGTGGCCTTTTGCAGCTGACAGATGATAGTTTTGTCAGCGCCTATTGTGTGCACCGGGATTGTGGCGCAGCTGGCTGAGTGTCAGCTGCATTAAGATCACTCTGACCAAAAGGTCATGAGTTCGAAGCCAGCCCGGCCTGGAGTGGGTGTCCAGCCATTGTGTAGCCCGTTGTCGACCTTTGCAACCCGAAAGACAGTTGCATCTGTCAAGTAGGAAAATAAGGTACCACTTGTGTGGGAGGCTAAATTTAACTAATTTATGAGGCCATAAAGAAAGAAGACTCCGGGGAATGTGGAATGCGGAAGAACTTAATCGGTGTCGTTGATGGACGATGAAAAGCAGCAGCTCCCCTGGCGGCCAGAAAAAAAGTTAAATAGCCTTTGTCTGTTAAATGTTGTTTGTCAAACTGGCATTGAATGTTTGCCATATATGTGTTTACTGTAATCCGCCCTGAGTCCCCTGCGGGGTGAGAAGGGCGGAATATAAGAACTGTAAATAAATAAATAAATAAATTAAGTGCGGGCCAAGGTCTTTAGGCACTGCACCCAGTATGCCGATCACCACTGGGACCACTTTGACTGGTTTGTACCAGAGTCATTGCAGTTCGATCTTTATTATTATTATTATTATTATTATTATTATTATTACATTAATCATTTTACTGAATTATTATTACACGCATTATTTTACTATATTGCTATTATTAGATTTATTATTTTACTCTATTATTACTGCTATTATTATATTTCCATTATTTTACTGTATTATTATTATTATAATTATTATAATTATTATTATTACATTTAGTGTTTTACTCTATTATTCTTGGAAGAATACTTAATTACCTACTTGGAAGGGCAGCAGTGAAGGAACTAGATAAGATTCTTAAACATAAGAATATTTATAGTTTAATGCCAAAGTCAAAATCATCATAGTATTTTTCCTTCCATGTTTTTTTCTTGTTATTATTATTTAACATAAACTTTAGACAACACTGAGCAGTAATCAGTGTTTAAAATCTCAGATAGTAACAAGTATACATGTTTTATACCACTAACAGAGGAGGAAATATTGAAGTAGAATACATTGAAACACTGAACGCTACACCTAGAACGGTATGTTAAATAAACGTATGTGAGATGTTACTTCCAATTAATATAGTAAATCTGTCTTCTCTTTTTAAAATTAATATTTTAAAATTTGACTTTGAATAAGATATTATTTTTTTACATATAATCAATTCTGCATATTTTTCCGTAATATTTTTTAATATCTGTATATGGTTGTGAATTCTGAACAGTGAAGACATCAGATAGGAAGATACTGAACTCATTTGAAAGGTGCTGGAAGAATCTTTCAGAAATAGTGCAGACTGTGAAAACAGCCATGAATTGAACCTCCAGACAATGCTCCCTAAGAATCAATCTGAGGTTGTTGTATTTGGTGCATATTTCGTGAGATGACGTGACTCATCAGAAAATATGATAATGCTTAGTAAAGTGGAAGGCCGTAGGAAAAGACGATGGATTTAACCCAGGAGACTTTGTAGGACCGGAGTTGGGCAATGGATTGCTAGGATTCCTTCAGAGAGTCACAATACATTGAAGGAGACTTGAGGGTAGATAATAATTAGTTGTCATTATGAAATGTGAAAAAGGCTTTTGTGAAACCAAACAAAAGAGTGGCTTTTTAAAGAATCAGTGTAATGCCATTGCCTGACTGCCAAGAGACCCCTGTGCAGACACAAATGACAATCTTTGGTGACATGTTGAGGTTGGAAAAAGTGCCACCAACTTTTGGCTCTCATACTTGCAAACTCTTTTGTTGCATTGAATGACATTTAGAGGTTTGCCTTGCCTTGGTTGATGCAAGAGAGCCACATGGAACACATAGATTTCCGCCTTTTGCTGTTTTGCATCCAAGACATTGGAACCTAAGTGGGAAACTTATCAGCCCTCTGGTCCAGCTCCATTTCCTTTGAGTGAGAGCAGCTTTCCATGGGTCACTGTTGGAATAATAGAGGCAAACCATGCATGTTCTACAGTCCAAAGAATGCTTGAAGTGGGTCCAGGGGCTTGAATGCAGGCCAGTGGAGGTCTTGTGCTTTGTCTTGAGAGTCTGTTGTCTTTGAAACTCAGGCTGTGGAGCTTCATGAGAGCTGCATCCACTGTGTAGTATTTGTCCTGGTTTGACCCTTTTCCCTCCATTTTTACCGAAATCAATTTGGAAAATAACACAGAATTCCAATCATGTAGAAACATTAGTGCAAAAGGGGTGTTGCTGCTGTGTGCACACGTTCCCTATGTTTTGTTTTGTTTTGCTTTTTTTCATGTCAGGAATGACTTGAGAAACTGCAAGTCGCTTGTGGTGTGAGAGAGGGATATTACCCAGGGGACGCCCGGATATTTTACCATGCTGTGGGAGGCTTCTCTCATGTCCCTGCATGAGAAGCTGGAGCTGACAGATGGGAGCTCACCCCATTCCCCAGATTCAAACCACCGACTTTTCGGTCAGCAGTCCTGCCAGCACAAGGGTTTAACTCATTGTGCCACCGTGCGCTCCAACGTTATGGTCATTTAGTGTTCTTTCTTCGGAAATGAACACGTAATTATGCTGGAGGCCTATTGTTGCAACTCAGAGTAGGCTTCACCTTGCTCCCAAACACCACCACACAAGAGCTGTAGATTTTGTAGTTTATTGAGGAAAAACAAAGTCAAAACAAAGAGTAAGCAATGCAAAGTTCCAAAGACAAAGGTTAAATGCAAAAGCAAAGTTCCAAAGATCTACAGGTAAAAACATGAAGCATAATCCTTTAAGCAATGATCAAACAAGAGTCCATGGTAAAACAGTGAAGCACAACCAACAAACCAAGATTCAGGAAGCCCAAAGCGTGCTGCTTAAAGCCAAGATTAATCCATAGAAGCTTTCATGGAATGAGCCACGTTGAACTGACAATTTCTCTTTGTCAGCCAGAAGCCTAAATACCCTTTGCCATCATGAAAGCATTACGATGACCTTTCGCCGACTTGGCTTCTTTCTTGCTAGCTAACCGAGAACTCCTCCTGACCCTCCAATCTAAGTGTTCTTGCCTGCTCATTAATTCACTATCTTCAATTGTCTCTTTTTTATCAGTTTGGTCCAGCTGGACCAAATCACCGTGGGAAGGCTGAGCAGGCGAAGACAACTTCACCTGGCCGTTATCTAACTCACTGGCATTCCTTTCCCTTGAGAATCGACTTGTTGTCTCCTCTGCTGCACTGTTTGGGAGAGGCACAGGAAGAGACACAGGAACAGGCCCAGAAATCTGAATCCCATCATCCTCTTCCGGCTCACAAGACCCACAGGGTTCAGTGTCAGACTCAGAATCAAACTGAGCCACAACAGCTATGTTTATTTATATGTAATCATATCAGGTTTTTGGAGTTCTGATGGTTCATATTTGCATAATCTATTTTCCATGCCCATTCACTGGCATTCCCATTGGATCAAACACATACACAGTCAGCAATCTCACCCCTCACATTTATTGCTTCTAGTTTCCTTAATTTGCTGCTTCATTTAAAAAATAAATTCAATTAAATTCCCCGGAAAGTGGATGTACGGCCGATGGCATATGGTTCAATCTTGTGCAGGTCTGCAAAGACATATGTCTTACTGAATTATGCAATGCTTACTCCTAGGAAAGTGTTTTATTTACCTTCCCCGTGAGACACTCCCCCACTCCCATATCCTTCATGAAAAGACATCTAAATAGAAGCAAAGATTCCATTCCCAGCTTCACTTATGGTATGTCCTGAATGCAAAGGAATCAAAAACTTTGTAGTGAGCCTCCTAGCCTTTTGTAGGAAAGCAAGAGTCTGAGCCGCACATCTCTAACAACTTGGTGCTTCTCATCAATATCATTGCTCGCCTATCCTGATGCCACATTGATTACAGTTTGAGGGTCAAGCCACACATTTTTCAAATAGTTATTCCCTAAAGTAGCTGGTGGAGCCCCCGGTGGCGCAGTGGGTTAAAGCACTGAGCTGGTGAGCTTGTTGATCGAAAGGTCACAGGTTCGATTCCGGGGAGTGGCGTGAGCTTCCGCTGTCAGCCCTAGCTTCTGCCAACCTAGCAGTTCGAAAACATGCAAATGTGAGTAGATCAATAGGTACCGCTCCGGCGGGAAGGTAACGGCGCTCCATGCAGTCATGCCGGCCACATGACCTTGGAGGTGTCTACGGACAACGTTGGTTCTTCGGCTTAGAAATGGAGGTGAGCACCACACCCCAGAGTCAGACATGACTGGACTTAATGTCAGGGGACTACCTTTACCTTTACCTAAAGTAGCTGAGGAAACATCCTAAACCCTCAGGCAACAATAAATGTTTCCACGACAGAACAAGAGGAAGGTTGTGTTTTCCAAAAGGACTAAAGTCCAAGAAAGAGCACATTACTGCAATTGTAGATGCAGCCTCGGTTTCAAATGTGAGCACATTAACTTACTAATAAAGCAATGCAAGTCCTGAGCTTCTTCAGGGAGCAGTTGTGCCGTTCTTTGGATCCCAATGAAGCAGAATAAAGCCTAACAGACGTTGAAGATTATCATATACTGCTGAATAATGGCAGGAGTTCCCAAGCAGAGTCATGGGAAGCAAAGTGTTTGGCTTTCTTACAAGTACAAATATTGAAGAATAGCAGGAGATCCATCTTAATTCCTGATATCAAAGGAATTACATGATTTATTGGCATAGAGACAAAGAAGGAATTAAAAAGTCCTCAACTGTGTCTGACCAATTAATAGTATACATTAATGAAGTTTTTACTCTGTCAACATGATTTTCCACACAGAGAATGTGTTTAGATGTGTTTTCCATGAAAAGATGAAAAGCATGGTTAGCAGTGTTTTGATTTTTGCAAGATGTATCTGTTGACAAATAAGGCCTTGGGAGTGGTGCATAAAATCCCATGCTTTAATTATTAAGGTATTTACAGTATATCCTATCCCAGAGGGCCTTGGGCCTTGTGGTGGCACTGCGGGTTAAACCGCTGAGTTGCTGAACTTTTTCGAATCTGGGGAGCATGGTAAACTTTTGCTGTTAGACCCAGCTTCTGCCAATCCAGCATTTTGAAAACATGAGTAGATAATAGGTACCGCTTCGGCAGGAAAGTAATGGCGCTAGTTGCAGTCATACTGGACACATGACCTTGGAGGTGTCTACGGACAACGGCGGCTCTTCGGCTTAGAAATTGAGATGAGCACCAAACCCCAGAGTTGAACACAACTATTGTTTATTTATTTACAGCATTCTTACCCAGCAGGGGATTCAGCGGATAACAATGTACATATACATGTGAAACATTCAATGCCATAGACATGCAACATATATAGACAGACACACAAAGGCTATTTAACATTCCAGCTCTTTCATGAGGGTATTCTGTCCACCAGGGGAGCTGTCACTTCACCATCCATTTGTGACAATGATGAAGTACTTCCTCATTCTTTGCATGCTTACTGGAGATTTTTATGGCCTTGTAAATTAGCCTCCCTGCATAAGCGGTACCCAAATTTCCTACTTGACAGATGCAACTGTCTTTCAGGCTGCAAAGGTCGACAACAAGCCACACAAATTGGTTGGAAGCTCACTCTGACCCGGGCTGGCTTCGAACTCATGACCTTTTGGTCAGTAGTGATCTTAATCCAGCTGACTCCCGGCCAGCCAGCTGCGCCACAGTCCCGGGAAACCTTTACCTTTTTATCCTATTCTGGATCCAAAGTTTCACAGCAGATTGCAATAAAATAAATTTAAAGCAAGGAAAGCTCCCTCTGAAGAATTCCTGCGAAGAAAACCCCTTGACAGGCTGACCTTAGGGTTGCCATAAGTTGGAAGCAACTTGAAGGCACGCAACAGCAAAAGGCTAAAACTAAGCACCATTAAAGGAATGTTGTACATATAATAACTTGTGGACCAAAGAATAAGACATTAAATAGCGTTCTAACTGCTTCTCCAGTTGTGTTTAGGTGGAATTTGGAATTGGGATTCCTGCACTGTTAGTGGTTAGTTTAAACATCTTATGTAACTGCTGATGTTGGCCTTTGTCTGTAAAAGCACGCACCATAATGTTTTTTAGTTCAGAGCAGAAAACACAGCAGAGTTTATTGTACTATGTCTCATAAAACCAGTTCTTTAGGCATTGTACAATAGCAAAAATCATATTAATAAAACAGTGGAATCCCAATTAATCACTAAAATCCAGCCCAGCCTTAAAGTCCAGTAAATACAGACCAAGACAGCACAATAAAGCTCAATGCAATGATAAAATAAACCATCAGAAACCTAAAAGCACTTTTGGGTCTGATGTATTAACTCTAAAATAACTAAAATATTTGTGATGCTTAGGAGAGAAAAATGGTTGTGGTTTGATAGGGGATTACGTTGGGCTTGTTCTGGAATGTCCCAAAGTCAAAAGGCCTCCACCAAGGAAACCTGAAGACTCTTTTGTTTGGAATTTGTGGAAATGACGCTCAAGCAGCAGGAAATGGCTACTTTGAGTTGTTGTAGGATTTTTCGGGCTATATGGCCATGTTCTAGAGCAGGGGTCCTCAAACTAAGGCCCGGGGGCCGGATGCGGCCCTCCAAGGTGATTTACCCGGCCCTCACTCAGGGTCAACCTAAGTCTGTAACGACTCAAAAGCACACAACAACAACAACAATCCTATCTCATCAGCCAAAAGCAGGACCACACTTCCCATTGAAATACTAATAAATTTATATTTGTTAAAATTGTTCTTCCTTTTAATTATTTTATTGTTTTTAAGTGGCTTTTGCACTTGTGTGCATAGGAATTCATTCATGTTTTTTTTCAATTTATAATCCGGCCCTCCGACAGTTTGAGGGACTGTGACTTGGCCCTCTGTTTAAAAAGTTTGAGGACCCCTGTTCTAGAGGCATTTTCTCCTGACGTTTCGCCTCCATCTATGACAAGCATCCTCAGAGGTAGTGAGGTCTGTTGGAACTAGGATTTATATATCTGTGGAATGACCAGGGTGGGACAAAGGACTCTTGTCTGTTGGAGGTAGGTGTGAATGTTTCAACTGATCACTTTGATTAGCATTTGATTGCTTGGCAGTGCCTGGAGCAATCTTTTGTTGAGAGGTGATTAGATGTCCTTGTTTGTTTCCTCTCTGTTGTTGTGGTGTTGTAATTTTAGAGTTTTTTAATACTGGTAGCCAGATTTTGTTCATTTTCATGGTTTCCTCCTTTGTGTTGAAATTGTCCACATGCTTGTGGATTTTAATGGCTTCTCTGTGTAGTCTGACATGGTTGTTGTGAGAGTGGTCCAGCATTTCTGTGTTCTCAAATGATATACTGTGTCCAGGTTGGTTCCTCAGGTACTCTGCTGTGGCTGACTTCTCTGGTTGAAGTAGTCTGCAGTGCCTTTCATGTTCCTTGATTCGTGTCTGGGCAATGCTGCTGCATTTGGTGGTCCCTATGTAGACTTGTCCACAGCTGCATGGTATATGGTAGATACCTGCAGAAGTGAGAGGATCCCTCTTGTCCTTTGCTGAACGTAGCATTTGTTGGATTTTCTTGGTGGGTCTGTAGATAGTTTGTATGTTGTGTTTCCTCATCAGCTTCCCTATGCGGTCAGTGGCTACTTCCCCCATCTTGGCAGAAAATTTATCTGGCAAATTATGGCTGTGAAGTCGTCTCTACTCAAAACCAGCTGCCATTTCCAAGGCAGAAATGCCTTTCGAGGTGGTCAGGATCTTACCTTGGTAGAAGAAGCATCTTTCATGGCTCTTTACATTATTAGTGATGGCTTTTCATATGCATTAAATACATATGATCACTCAGGAAAAAAAATTGAAATGGCCTTAGTTGGGAAATGGCGTAACTAACAAAGCTCTAGTGTCACCATGATTACTGACCCAGATGTTTCTGGTGGGAAAACACATATCAAATTCAAAGGGGAGATCAAGAAAGCAAGGAGGGATTTTCCAAAATCCACAAAACAAAGGAGAGCAGGTCCAGGAAAGCAGCAGTCTTGGCACAACGTTGGTGTTGTCAAAACGGATATGAAAGTGATCCAGACTGAAGAGAGGGCTGCGTGGATGCAGCTGGAATATTGGGGCCAGAGCAGCTTTGAGAAAAATGGACTCAAGCCAATGGTACATCATTGTTCAAGCTGAGGAATTCTTCTCGGCTTATTTCAGAACGTGCCTCAAAACCGTAGGTTGAGAATTTGGAATGTATTTCTGTACTTTCTGGCTATTGTGTTACATTAAAAAAAAATCTTATGTTGCTTTTAGAGTGTTTTTTTTTAATGCTGTAAGCCATTTTTCCCACATGCTATGCAATTGGGATTGAGAGGTTTTTAAATAAATATGTCTGGAAGGTGATAACTGTACCTTTAGGATTAATCGTACTACTTTGCTCAAACAGCTGATCGACAGTAGAGTGAAAAACATGGCTTTCAACAACAATCAAAACAACGACATTTATTTTTACCCTGCTTTTATCTCAGCAACCAAGACCCGAAGCAGCTCACAACCTTACAAAAATGTAAAATCAGCATGATAATCTTAGAAATAAAACATAATAGATTTAAACTGGTGAAAATATAAATGTTCAGTGCACTGTCACTTATTTGATATTTTAATTTTTGCTGAAAATATGTAGAATTTCTTATTTATTGTATATACTCAAGTATAAGCCTAGTTTTTCAGTCCTTTTATAAGGCTGAAAAAGTCCCCCTCAGCTTATACTCGAGTCAAGATTATTTATTATTTTACTTTGTTATTATTATTATTTTTATTACATTTATTATTTTACTTTATCCCTTATTATTATTATTATTATTATTATTATTATGAAATTTATTATTTTACTCCATTTATTATAGTTATGTTTACATTTATAATTTTTATTTATTTATTTACTTTATTTATATACCGCTTTTCTCAGCCCTTGGGCGACTCAAAGCGGTTACACTATCATTTTACACTATCATTACTGTTATTATTACATTTCCATTATTTTACTCTATAATAATAATTATTATTATTATTATTATATTTATCATTTTATTCTATTTTTATGATTACATTTATCATTTTACACTATTATTCCTGTTATTTTTACATTTCTATTATTTTACTCTATTATTATTATTATTACATTTATTATTTTAGTCTATTATTATTGGAAAAATATGTCAGTATATTAACATTGAAGAAGGTTAGAATAATGGTTTAATCAGAGTTGGGCAACCTTATCTTAAATTACAGCTTTATGTAAATATTTTAAAAAATAACCTACTGATGTCACAATTAATGTATTTGAATTGGTATCTATTTCTCATATTTTTAAATTTACCAGTAGCTACTGCATTTCCCACCGTCGGCTTATACTCAAGTCAATATATTTTCACAGTTTTTTTGTGGTAAAATTAGGTGCCTCGGCTTATATTCGGGTTGGCTTATATTTGAGTATATACAGTAAATGTCAGCTCCTTCCACATAGCTTTATGAAATCCACATTGGACTGAATTATATGGCAGTGTGGAATCATATAATACCGTTCAAAGCAGATATTGTGGATTATCAGTCTTGATATTCTGGGTTATATGACTGTATGGAAGGTCCTTTACCCATCCAGACATTACCTTTATCCCACGAGCTCCCGCAGCAAACAGGTTGGTGGCCAAACACTATTCCCTGTAAATCCGGAAGCAATCACGACAAATGGCAAAAAAGTGTGAGATTTTTAGGTGTAGGAATATCCTAATTCTGAGCCAAAAATCCACATCTCCAAATGTCTGTATGTCCCTACACTTGGAAATTATGGCATTTTTTATCTGTGTTTATTCCCAGGTTTTAGATGTCTGTTCCTGATCGGTTGGTTCTTAAAAAGAAGGTGATAGTGGAGTAGAAGACAAAGACTTTGTTTTTCTACCAGAAACTTCATGAAATGTGTGGAGGGCACATTTTCTCTGGCCAGGACAAAGTTGTGCCCCCCTAGTCAACGTTGTCCATCTTTTCACAAGAAGAGCAATCAGGAACAGACATGTATAACCCAGGAACAACACTCTGCCTGCACAGATGGCCCTACAGCTTATAGAACCAAGAAATGGAACATATACAATAATTCGCATGTTTGCATTTTAAGGGTCTTTTTTAACTGCCGAAATTTCCGGCGGAAGTCCCGCAGCGGCCATCTTGGGGGCTGCAAAATCCCGCAACAAAGCAGCAAGTGTGGACAATGGAGGCAGAAATCCTGGGACTAACAGGTCTGTATCTGGACATCTCAGGACCTGGGATATTTTGCCCCTGACTAAAGTGTGGCTTTATTTTAGGCTGCGGTGTCAGCCTAAAATAAAGCCAGTAATAGAAAATGTTTTTAGCTCAGAGGAAGAAGGACTAACTGAAAGTCACGGCAAAATGTTACCTGGCAAAATATGGCAATTCGTCCAGAGAGAAGGGAAGCAAACTGAAAATGCCTTCCCTGTTTTGCATAGAGACCAACTAGGCTCATCTCAAAGAAATTCAGTTTATTTCCCCTCCCCTTTCTGGGATATTTAAAAATATCATCTCTCATCAGAGATTTGCATTAGAAAAAAGTGAAGCATCCATATCTAAGCCATAAAATATAATTGAGTTGGAAGCTAATTAACATGTTTTATGGGAGAGGAACACTTGAGGGTTTATAGTATTTTGCTGAATGGAAGAGTTATGCGGCATATGTCCTTTTAACAACTTTATGCAAATTCTGTTGCAAACTTTTGAAATAAATGTTCTGAGAAAATTTATTTAATTGGGTTCTTCTTGTAGAACAAAGTCGTTCTTCATATAAAGAGGAATTTTGAAGATGAAGTGCCTTTTACATCAGGCCCACACCTCCCATATTGAGCGTCATATAGCAACTCTTAAATGACACACTGCCTTGTGAGTGGGAAGTGCCACATCCTCTGAAGCTATGTGAAAATTTGATGAGTTAATGGAGAAAGAGAGAGCATCTTGTGTTTGTAATGAGGAGAGGAGTTACATTATTTTAGGGAAGCGTTCTTAAACTCATGAATTTGGAGTTTCAGGGCCACAATTCCCATCTGGCTTTGTAGGTTGTCCTAATATTTGTTGTCTGGGGTTCCTCAAGTAGCCACATCCGGTTCTCCATGGCTCAATGGTTTGGTTGATTCCTCAGGTATTGCATAGGTTTCTCTTCATTTTTAAAATGTTGAAGTCCTCGTTGTTCTGATTAATCAAACTGATTTCAACTTCATGCAGACCTTATGAATGGAGGATCTCCATGAGCTTCAGTCGTCAACATCCTCAGAGCTTGCCAATTCAAGGCCTTGGACTCCTTGGTTGAATCATAGAATCATAGAATCAAAGAGTTGGAAGAGACCTCATGGGCCATCCAGTCCAACCCCCTGCCAAGAAGCAGGAATATTGCATTCAAATCACCCCTGACAAATGGCCATCCAGCCTCTGCTTAAAAGCTTCCAATGAAGGAGCCTCCACCACACTCCGGGGCAGAGAGTTCCACTGCTGAACGGCTCTCACAGTCAGGAAGTTCTTCCTCATGTTCAGGTGGAATCTCCTCTCTTGTAGTTTGAAGCCATTGTCCCATTGCATCCTAGTCTCCAGGGAAGCAGAAAACAAGCTTGCTCCCTCCTCCCTGTGGCTTCCTCTCACATATTTATACATGGCTATCATATCTCCTCAGCCTTCTCTTCTTCAACCCACTTGTAATAATCTCTCCCCTTTCTCCTATTGCCTTTCACTTTAACAAGCATCACTGTCTTTTCTAGTGAGTCATGATTTCTTATGATGCATCCAAACTACAATAGTTTCAGTTTAATATTCTTGGCGTCTTGAGCTGCCTCTCCTAAGACTTAATTACTGACAGCAGGATCTTTACATTAAGCTATTCCCATATTTTCAAAGCTACTCCTTTACCTTCCTTCCCTGCCCACCATTGAAATTTTCCACTGCAGAACTTCCCTTGTAATTTGCATTTGGCCTTCAGACTGAGAGAGCTTCCATACCCAGAACTAGGTCTAGATATCTGGCTTCTGCTTTGCACTGCTCCTGAATGCTTTGGGATGGGGTTATTTCAGGTGGGTTTGGGTTTCTTACTGGCAACAATGGGCATTTTAAGGAGACAACCTTCATCAAAGGTTCTCACCAAGGTGAGAACCTTTAGCGATGTGCAGCTAACCTACTCTGTTGAGGGTCAGAGTACCCTTCTTCAGGGATGTCTGTAATCCAGGTTGAATACTTCAGGTTGGATGTTTGTTGTTTATTCATTCAGTCGTTTCCGACTCTTTGTGACCTCATGGACCAGCCCATGCCAGAGCTCCCTGTTGACCATCACCACCCCCAGCTCCTTCAGAGTCAAGCGAGTCATTTCAAGGATACCATCCATCCATCTTGCCCTTGGTCGGCCCCTCTTTCTTTTTCCTTCCATTGTCCCCAGCATCATTGTCTTCTCCAAGTTTTCCTGTCTTCTCAGGTTGGATAGAAATCTTCAAAATAGTTTTTATGAAGGAAGTCAGCTGTCTACATCCTCTGTGGTTAAGGCTGGACTTGTTCTTCGGTAGCTCCCTGTGTTCAATTTCAAGGCGTTTCCTAAGGCTGAATTTAAGTGTTGATGTGTCATTTAGACCCTAAAGCTGACATTCTAAGTTTTTGCATTTTATGGTCTTTTTCTGTATTACAGACCAAAAAAGGGCCGCTGTTATACTGGTGAATGATTACAGTATAAATGTTTGAAAATCCCCTTTTGTTTATGTAGATAAGTCTATCAGCTGGAACATGAGAACAAGAAAAGCCTTCTTCTCTTTTGTAAGAATAGCAAAGAAGGAAATGGGTGATGACAGAAGTAGTGTGTATGTTCAATATGTATGTGTTTCTTTAGGTTGATGATAGTGCCTGGAATTTGTACAGGACTTTGCTCAATTACCCAACTGCAATTTTCATGCATTGATTCCCATTCCGCCAGTGATGGCCCAGAGCCATTAGTCATATTGTGTGTTGGAAACGGACTCCAGTTTTTCCTTGGTATTGTTCCCAAAATGGAGATATATTCTGTTCCAGTTCTGAATGCTTGAGTGGGGCATTAGTATCCATCTGCTCACAAGGCTGGTGTTGTGGTCATGTTATACCAAAGACTACTCCAATGTCAGTAAGTTCTCTCAAAATGGCTATAACACTAAGCAGTTTTTTGAGGATAGTGTTAATTAAAACGGTGATCCACAAAGCAGTATAAGAGCCATTGGCTCCTGAAAGTGTTCAGGAGAAAGAAAACAAACATTGTACAAATACATGGTACAAATTCCTGGCTCAATAGGAAAAATATTGCAGTGGGCCCAACATATCTGTGGAAGTTGGGCCTTAGACCTTACATAAATGTGAAAAATTGCAAATACATTGTGTAACAAAATCTGAAAAATATGTGTTCCCGGTTTGAAAGTGTTATTTCCTGTTTAATTGTGCGGTCATTACTTTGAAAGTAATTGCTATACTCTAGAAACTTCATTTTTGTGGCTGCCATAAATTAATGTGGAATTGGTTGAGTTTCAGTGAGATATTCATTGAAAAACTAGAGCAAAACATGCTGCAGAATGTCCCTCCTGCAAAAACAAGGTTTTTACAGTTTAATAATTTTTCTCCATGTTTTAATGATCAAACCTGTTGGAAATAGCATTCATCAAAACTTCACTAGTTATTTATTCATATATAATTCAGATTGCTTACTGTTTTGTATATGTGTGAACTGTATATGTGCAACTGAAAAGAACACTTATGAAACTAAGCTATAAATATGTTTTTTTGTGCATTGGCATATCTTTGTCCCTGACAGTTCAAAGAGATATCTAGGGATTTCAGTCTAACAGCGGAGAAACCTAACTGCCTTGCATGGTTACTAGTGGATATTTACCACTAAGGAGAAGGTTGACTCAAGTGAGTTTTTAACTCTTCTCAGGAAGATAATACTGAGATTTCTAAAAAAGCCATTCTTTTCCAAAAGATTCCCGATTTTCCCAAATGGGTTTGAATATCTATTTTCCAAAATGTTATGGAAATTCCCATTTTCCAAAAGAACCAATTAGGAAGTAATATTTATAACCCAGGAACAAAAAAGTACATGTAACATAGTGCTATGTTCCATATTATGGAATTCAGCATGTCCAGGTGGGTGTGAGGGCAATCTGTCATTGCATTGGCCTTCAGGGTTGATTTGGCTGATCTGTCTTCCTTGACAGCACCCCATTCGTGCCTCACCATCCCATGTGCATCCCTCCTGAAACTGTGCACTTGGTGGGTAAGAATGACCATTTCAAATATGAGGAGTGTACTGTTCTTTGGTCAAGGATGTTTGTTGTTGTTCATTCGTTCAGTCATTTCCGACTCTTCGTGACTTCATGGACCAGTCCATGCCAGAACTCCCTGTCGGTCGTCACCATCCCCAGCTCCTTCAAGGTCAATCCAGTCACTTCAAGGATACCATCCATCCATCTTGCCCTCGGTCGGCCCCTCTTCTTTTTTCCTTCCATTTTCCCCAGCATCATTGTCTTCTCTAAGCTTTCCTTTCTTCTCATGATGTGGCCAAAATATTTAATCTTGGCCTCTACTATCCTTCCCTCCAATGAACAGTCAGGCTTTATTTCTTGAAGTATGGACTGGTTGGATCTTCTGGCGGTCCAAGGCACTCTCAGAACTTTCCTCCAGCACCACAGTTCAAAAGCCTTCCCTCGGCCTTCCCTATGGTCCAGCTCTCACATCCGTAGGTGACTATGCCTTTGCTTTAACTATGCAGATCTTGGTTGCCAGTGTGATGTCTCAACTCTTCACTATTTTATCAAGATTGGTCATTGCTCTCCTCCCAAGAAGGAAGCGACTCCTGATTTCCTGGCTGCAGTCTGCATCTGCAGTAATCTTTCCACCTAGTAATACAAAGTCTGTCACGGCCTCTACGTTTTCCCCCTTTATTTCCCAGTTGTCAATCACTCTTGTTGCCATGTGGTCCCTCACATCCGATAGCATGACAGTCCTACTCTGGAGTGGGAGACAGGAACCACTGGCCTTGGGAGGTGATTTTGCTCAGGAATTGATCCTATGGGGTGGGAGTCCAGTGCAGACCCTACCCCACTGAATAATATTTTGTTTGCTTTATATCCCTTCTTTCTCCAAAATAAGACACAAAGTGGTATACCAGGCATGGGCAAACTTCGGTCCTCCAGGTGTTAGGAATTGTGGGATTTGAAGTCCAAAACACCTGGAGGGCTGAAGTTTGCCCATGCCTGAGGTATATGATGTCAGATAGATAGATAGATAGATAGAGATAAAGGTTTTCCCTTGACATTAAGTCTAGTTGTGTCCAACTCTGGGGGGTGGTGCTCATCTCCATTTCTAAGCCGAAGAGCTGCCGTTGTCTGTGTTGTTGCTCATTCGTTCAGTCAGAAATAAGGGCCACTGTACGAAAGTTTGCGCAGTCTTTAGCATTTCCCTTTTTTGGTATGGGCATATAAGTTGATTTCTTCCAGTCTGATGGCCATTCTTGCGTTTTCCATATTTGCTGGAATATGGCATGCATCACCTTGACAGCATCATCTTGCAAGGTTTTAAATAGTTCAGCTGTTGTCCGTAGACACCTCCAAAGTCATGTGACCAGCATGACTGCATGGAGCGCCGTTACCTTCCCGCCAGAGCAGTACCTATTGATCTACTCACACTTGCATGTTTTCGAACTGCTAGGTTGTCAGAAGTTGGGGATAACAGCGGGAGCTCACCCTGCTCTCTGGATTCAAAGTGCTGACCTTTTGGTCAGCAATTTCAGCAGCTCAGCGGATTAACCCGCTATGTGGGGTTGCTTCTGAAGACTACTCGGAAGCTTCAAATGGTCCAACGATCAGCAGCCAGGATGTTAACAGGAGCGGCACCCAGGGAGCACACAACTCCACTGTTGCGCCAGCTCCACTGGCTGCCAATTTGCTACTGGGCACAATTCAAAGTGCTGGCTTTAGCCTTTAAAGCCCTAAACGGTTCTGGCCCGACTTACCTGTCCGAACGCATCTCCTCCTATGGACCAGTTAGGACACTAAGATCGTCTGGGGAGGCCCTGCTCTCGATCCCGCCAGCTTCACAAGCACACCTGGCAGGAACGAGAGACAGGGCCTTCTCAGTGGTGGCCCCTCGGCTGTGGAACGCCCTTCCTACGGACATTAGATCGGCCCCCTCCCTACTGGCATTCCAGAGGAGAGTGAAGATCTGGCTGTTCGAACAGGCATTCAACTAGGCAGTGCAATTGAATTGATTATTGGAACACGGAAAATGGATATGGAGACTGGATTCTGATTTTATTAATGAGACGTGATGGATTGTTAAATTGATGTATTGATGTATTGATGTTTGATGTTTACTCACTTGCTTTTATATGTTAATGATTTTCTACTGTGTATATTGGAATTTGTTGTTAACCGTTCTGAGTCGCCTAAGGGCTGAGAAAAGCGGTATACAAGCGAAGTAAATAAATAAATAAATTAACCCGCTGCTCCACCGGGAGCTCCCATATATGTGTGTGTATGTGTGTGTGTGTGTGTGTAACCCACTGCTCCACTGGGAGCTCCCGTGTATATATGTATGTATGTATGTATGTATGTGTGTGTGTGTGTGTGTATATATATATATATGTAGCTTAATTGTTTATGTATGGAGTACAATAGTTAAAGCAAACATTGAAGATTCCTCCATTTATTTTTCTTCACTCCTATGGAGAAAGACATCCCTGTGTTGTCCTCAGTGTCCTTTTCCCCACCAGACATTGTGGTGCTATCTCATGGAGCATCCATGTTCAGACATAAATATCATCTCTTAAAATGGTTCCAGCATCAAACGGTTTTCTAAAATTTAGGCAGTTTAAAGTCATCACCAAAATACAAAGGGCCACTCCTTCTTCTTGCTAGAAACGGGTTTCTGGAGTGATTCCATGGAACGTGAAGACAGTGGCTGGAAGAGAAAATTGGCACACATCTGCGTACACGCTTGGGCCCATCGGCCTCTTTGAAGCCTGTCTAGTTATTCTAATGGTGTTATATGAAGTTTTTTTTTCTTCCGCCGAATCCTGTTCTCATATTTTGTTCCCAATAAAGATAGTTGAGATTATGCTTGCCAGTTTAAAATTGCACTCTTGTCTCTTAGCCCACCTGGCAAGCTATTTTGTATTCAGAGACTCCAAGGGCAGAATTTTGTCGACATACATAGACATAAATATGTATACTCGAATTTCTGCAGTCGGAATTTATCACACCGAATGTACAAGCACAGTTGAAATAAAAAGCTTCAAACTGTGGAACGCTTGTACCTTTTCCTGGTTGAACAACTCCTTTGTAACGTTTTGAATTTTTTGCTTCTAATTTTCTTATTATGCGGACGTCTGAATCAAGTATTATCTCTTACAATTTGCCTTACAATTGAGTGGTTTCATACTTTATTATCCGTTCCTTCTCTCTGTGTTTGTGTGTATGTATTTAAATGATAATCATGTCTGTTCAGTTTCCTTTTTCCAAAATGCTTAGGGCCAGAAGCTTTTTGGCTCTTTGGTGTTTTTAACTTCAAGGTGTTTTTGAACTATCTGTAATGTTTTCTACTGTCTCAAGCTCTTTTTGCACCTATATTTATTTTGTGGTTGGGTTGTTGTAGGTTTTTTCGGGCTATATGGCCATGTTCTAGAGGCATTCTCTCCTGACGTTTCGCCTGCATCTATGGCAAGCATCCTCAGAGGTAGTGAGGTCTGTTGGAACTAGGAAAAAGGGTTTATATATCTGTGGAAAGACCAGGGTGGGACAAAGGACTCTTGTCTGCTGGAGATAGGTGTGAATGTTTCAACTGACCACCTTGATTAGCATTTGATGGCCTGGCAGTGCCTGGGGCAATCTTTTTGTTGAGAGGTGATTAGATGTCTCAGATTGTTTCCTCTCTGTTGTTTTGCTATTTTGTGGTTCTTTGGTTACAATTAACTAATGTTACTGTTTTAATCTATTGTGTATTTATCATTTTATATCGTTGTTATATTGTGATATTTGCGGCATCGAATTGTTGCAAGTGTTAGCCACTCCGAGTCCCCCCTTGGGGGTTGAGAAGGGTGAGGTAGAAATGTTGTAAATAAATAAATAAAATAATTTAAAATAATACAATAGAATCCATAAGCCCAAAGTCTGAATGGCTTAGATGTTACCTTGGAGGTACAGAAATGGTTGAACTTTCAAGATTCCATCTGAATTCATGGTGGATTCAAGATATCTTGAATTGCTGAATAGAGAGATTTCTGGCTGGTAGATGGAAGGTTTTTTGATTCAAAACAAATCTATATGTATAACTTCAGAGGCTGATGAGGAAAGTCCTGAGCAACTCACCATGTTTTCTCTCCCTGGTTTTCTGCTGTATCTGTTCCTTGGATTACACATTGCCCAGTAAAGCCAACTTCTCCAGAGGTCGCTTCCAGACAGCACTAACTCACGGGTTTTTTAAACAGGGGCATAAAATCCCGGGACTTCAGAAGAGGTCCACATACAGACCTTGTGGTCTCGGGATTTCTGCCTCTGTTGATGCTTTGTTGCGATATTTCAGCTGGAAACTTTAGCATTTTTATTTTTTAAAAAACCCTCAAGATATGGATTTGTGGATATGTGAAGAATCACTGCAACGAATCACTGCAAAAGTTCCATTCTTTGTCCTGGTCAGAGAAACTGTTCCCTCCACAGGTTCCATGAAGTATCTACCACACAAACGAAATCTATTGCAGGGGTCCTCAAACTTTTTAAACAGAGGGCCAGGTCACAGTCCATCAAACTGTTGGAGGGCCGGATTATAATTTGAAAAAAACCTTGAATGAATTCCTATGCACACTGCATGTATCTTATTTGTAGTGCAAAAACACTTAAAAACAATACAATAATTCAAATGAAGAACAATTTAAACAAATATAAACTTATTAGTATTTCAATGGGAAGTGTGTGCCTGCTTTTGGCTGATGAGATAGGATTGTTATTGTTGTTATTTTTGTTGTTGTTGTTGTGTGCTTTCAAGTTGTTTCAGACTTAGGTTGACCCTAAGCGAGGGGCGGATAAATGACCTTGGAGGGCCGCATCCGGCCCCTGGGCCTTCATTTGAGGACCCCTGGTCTATGGGGTAGGGCCACTTCTGCCCAAGTCAGCACTGCACAAACAAACAGGAACATACACTTTCAAGCCAGGAACACAACTTTGTCATTATTGACACTTTTAGAACCTTTCTGTCTGGCTATCTGTCCAGACAGATTTGGTTGTTTACTTGTAGCATCAAACAACAGGATGCTGTTTCTGGGTTATACATGACTGTTCCTGATTGCTCTTTTTGTGAAAACATGTACCGTATATTCTGGCGTATAAGACTACTTTTAAACCCAAGAAAATCTTCTCAAAAGTCAGGGGTCGTCTTATACGTGGGGGTCGTCTTATACGCTCGAGTGGCCTTATGCATGGGAGTTGTCTTATATGCAGGTGTAGTCTTATACGCTGGGAGTCGTCTTATAGAGCGGGTGCTGAAACCTCCAATTTGGATTGGAGAATCTGTGGTTGCTGCATATGGTGGGGAAGCTCAAAAATGGCAGTGGCCACATCCCTGCCATATGCGGCAACTGTATGAAAGCATTAAGGGCAACGCTGTACAAGTACGGTAGAAGAAAATCCATTCATCAGGATTCGTGGACTTAATGCGGTCCCGATGGTGAGTTGAAGGGGCGCCTCACAGGGAAGGTGTAAGTGGAGGGCGGAGCAAGCTGCAGCCGTCCGGGGTGCCCGGGGTATGGAAAATAGAGATAGAGTGGCTCTGGGCACAGGAAAAACACAACTATTTTACTTGTCTGGTCCGCCCTTGTATCCTAGTACCGTACCTCCTCCTCTGCCTCTCAGATCTTCCTCCTGAAGACGGCAGTGAAGTGGTGCAGGTGCACTTGTGCGAGATCTGAGAGGCAGAGAAGGAGGGACAGTAATAGGGAAATCACCATATTGAAATCAAATCTGATGCTTTTCCAATTTTTATTTGGTGTGTGTTGGAAGAGGGGTAGTCTTATCCGGCGAGTATATCCCAAACTCTATATTTTAAATGGAAAAGTTGGGGTCGTCTTATAGGCCCAGTCATCTTATATGCCAGAATATACGGGGTACAACATTGACTGGGGGTCCTCAACTTTGTCCTGGCCAGAGAAAATGTGCCCTTCACACGTTTCATCAAAGTTTCTGGCACACAAATAATGTTTTTGCCTTCTACTCAAGTGTCACGTTCTTTTTAGGAACCAACCAATCAAGAACTGATATCTAAAATCCAGGAACAAACCCAGATAAAAATATCCAATTTCCAGTTGCTGGAATATACAGACATGCGATCTGCATATTCAGCTCAAACCCACGATATTTCCGCACCTGGAAATATTGCGTTTTTTGCCATTTGTAGTGATTGCTTCCACGTTTTGAGGGAACTGTGTCTGGCCATCCATTGCTGCGGAAGCTCCTGGGATAAAAGTAATGTCTGGACAGACCCTGAGATAGTTCTGCCACCCAAGTGGAAGTTGTGGCCAACTCAGTGATTTTCTTTAAGAGTTCCACTCTGTCTGCTCACCACCTTTAACATATAGATCAGGCATTGTCAAATTTTGGCCCTCCAGTTGTTTGGGACTTCAATTCCCACATTTGGGAATTGAACAAGCCCTATGAGGAGCCCTATGAGAACAAGCCCTATGAGGAGCAGCTTAAGGAGCTGGGCATGTTTAGCCTGAAGAAGAGAAGGCTGAGAGGAGATAGGATAGCCATGTATAAATATGTGAGAGGAAGCCACAGGGAGGAGGGAGAAAGCTTGTTTTCTGCTTCCTTGGAGACTAGGACGCGGAACAATGGCTTCAAACTACAAGAGAGGAGATTCCATCTGAACATTCAGAAGAACTTCCTGACTGTGAGAGCCGTTCAGCAGTGGAACTCTCTGCCCCGGAGTGTGGTGGAGGCTTCTTCTTTGGAAGCTTTTAAACAGAGGCTGGGTGGCCATCTGTCAGGGGTGATTTGAATGCAATATTCCTGCTTGTTGGCACAAAGGGGTTGGACTAGATGGCCCATGAGGTCTCTTCCAACTCTTTGATTCTATGATTCTATGATTTCCTAACAGCTGGAATTGAAGTCCAAAACACCTGGAGGGGCGTAGTTTGTCCATGCCTGGTATAGATGATGTAACCTCTTGTAAAGTTTACCAGCTGTGCTAAAAGGTAATGTGTCACACTTTCACTGTCCTCTTCCACGGATAGCTGAAGTCACGTAGCAGCTAAGTGTTCTGATGGATGTCATGCTAATTTTTCTCACTTGATGGATCTCTTTTTAACTACACTGGGGCCTCCATTACTCTCCCTAATGGACACTTATGCAGTGCTCTGCTCAGGAAGCAACAACAGACACAATGACAATGAGTCTGTGGTTGGAGTCGTATTTACCAGATAGTGCAAGTAAAAGCACATTTATTTGTTGCAAAGCTTTAATGTTAGCCAACTGAATTAATGGTTTTCAATTTAAGGATGCTTCTTTGAGAATGTGGTAAGGTTTTGCAACTCATTAAAGCCCAAAGTAATAGGACCCTTGCTTTGCATGCAGTACTTTAGATTTAATGCCCAGCATCTTCAGTGAAAAGGGATCCTCCTGCAGCAGGAGTAGGAAAGGCATCTTCCTGAGAACTTGGCATCATGTATCAGAGAAGATCATAAACCAGCAGTCTGGCCAGTAGTCACTTCCAGTGCATCTGTTATCATGGAAGTGGTCAAGGCAAAGATATGTCTTGTTCTTCAAAGTGTATCCCCAGTCTGTACTAATTCTGTCATTTCGAAGAGTCTTCCCTGCCATATATTTTGGACTGTATTTCCCAGTTTATCTTGCAATTTTCTTGTTGGATGGGGCTGAAGACACTTCTATTTACGTCTCATTGGGAAAGATTGTTCTATATTAGTCAGGCCTGCACAACCTGTGGCTCTCCAGGTGTTTGAGATTCTAACTCACAGAAGTCTAATTAGTCCAGCGGTCAGCGGCCAGGCTGTTAACGGGAGCTGCGTACAGGGAGCGTACCACTCCTCTGTTGCATCAGCTCCACTGGCTGCCGATTGGCTTCTGGGCACAATTCAAAGTGCTTTTTAAAACCTTTAAAGTCCTGGACGGTTCTGGCTCAGATTACCTGTCCGAACGTATCTCCTGCTGTGAACCATCACGAAGCTTAAGATCATCAGGAGAGGCCCCGCTCTCGATCCCACCACTCTCGCAAATGCGGTTGGTGGGGACGAGAGACAGGGCCTTCTCGGCAGTGGCCCCTCATCTGTGGAACTCTCTCCCTAAGGACATCAGGTTGGCCACCTCCCTCCTGTCCTTTAGAAGACAACAGAAGACCTGGCTCTGGGGCCAGGCGTCTGATTAGAGGCCAGCGGCAATAGGAAAAGGAAATTTGGATTTTGCGACATGGATTCTCCTGGCTCGGCTTGGTTTTTACTGGCACATTAATCTATTAATTTATTGTTAAATTTTACTGATGATGTACAATGTTTTAAAATGATTTTATTGTGAATTGTAATTTTTATGGTATTTATGCT
Source organism: Anolis sagrei (assembly GCF_037176765.1). Taxonomy (NCBI): domain Eukaryota; kingdom Metazoa; phylum Chordata; class Lepidosauria; order Squamata; family Anolidae; genus Anolis; species Anolis sagrei. Next base: position 267,537,985 of record NC_090023.1, on the reverse strand, counting down.
GTTAGCATCCTCTGATGCTCATGTGAGGCCGCGCTGAGTCCCCCTTGTGGGAAGAAGGGCGGGATATAAATATTTAAAATAATAATAAATAATAAGTCCTGGCCACCTTGTCCAATGGTCAGAAATTCTGGGAGCTGAAGTCCAAAAGACTTGGAGGGTGACAGGTTGTGCAGGCCTGTTCTCACTACCTCTGAGGATGCTTGCCATAGATGCAGGCGAAACGTCAGGAGAGAATGCCTCTAGACCATGGCCATATAGCCCGAAAAAACCTACAACAACCCTGTTTTGGATGCTTCCAACCCTGCAACAAACAGCTCTCTGGGCCATGTCATGTTATTTACAAATAGAACTTTAGTAGATACAGTACCTACACCTGGGATTATATGGTTGGAATATTGAATATATTAAATTTTAGGAAAAATGCCTCTAGAACATGGCCATATAGCCCGAAAAAACCCACAAGAACCTAGTGATTCCAGCCATGGAAGCCTGCGACAATACATATTAAATTTTACTTTAGCGTGCACTCTTTCCTCTTTTCCCCTATCATTTACACCTTGCCTTTTACTTCAATTGGAAAGAAGTCCTGCCTATAATGTCATACGAGGAATTTTTTTCAAGTTCATCTCTGTTTAAAGTCATCCATAATGTCACTCTAAGCAACTGACTAGGGCGTTTCCTATAAAGCCCATCTTCTGTAAAAGAAACACAAGTGGGAAATTGTAGGAGTTGAAGTCCAAAACACCCGGAGGGCTGAGGTTTGCCCATTCCTGGATTAGATCATGTACTGAAATGATCGGCGTGTGCTTTCCCAGCAACAGCAGACCATGGTTATACTGCAGCACTGCAGAAAGTTAAATTGCTGCATTGCATAAATATCTCAGATATGCCAAAGGAATGGGAAAGAATTTATTCCCTGCAGGAATAAATTCTCCACAACATGGCCCTCGTCTTAGTTCATTAAGATGGAATCAGGCACCATTTTAATTGGCTGCAGTCAGTTGGCCTTTGAATTGGAATTTTTGGAAATGACTTTTAATAAGATGTATTTTAAAACATGTGGAGCAGTGGTTCTCAACCTTCCAAATGCTGCGACCCCTTCATATAGTTCCTCATGTTTTGGTGACCCCCAACCATAAAATTATTTTCATTGCTACTTCATAACTGTAATTTTGCTACTGTTATAAATCATAATATAAATATCTGATATGCAGGATGTATTTTCATTCACTAGACCAAATTTGGCACAAATATCTGATACACCCACATCTGAATACTGGTGGGATTTGGGGGGGGGGTAGATTTTGTCATTTGGGAGTTAAGGTTGCTGGGATTTATAGTTCACCTACAATCCAAAAGCATTCTGAACCCCCATGACCATCAGAAAATACTGGAAGGGTTTGGTGGGCATTGACCTTGAATTTTGGAGTTGTAGTTCACCTACCTCCAGAGAGCACGGTGGACTCAAACAATGATAGATCTGGACCAAACTTGGCAAGAATACTCAATATGCTCAAAAGCGAACACTGGTGGAGTTTGAGGAAAATAAACATTGACATTTGGGAGTTGTAGTTGCTGGGATTTATAGCTCATCTACAATCAAAGAGCATTCTGAACCCCACCAACGATAGAATTGGGCCAAACTTTCTACACAGAATCCCCATGAGCAACAGAAAATACTGTGTTTTGATGGTCTTTGGTAACCTCTCTGGCACCCCCTCACGACCCCCCACAGGTTGAGAAACGCTGACGTGGAGCATCAGCACAAATGCCTTCTTCTGTGGTCACCTGTATGCATGTAGGGCTGATATTTATTTCCCTGCAGAACAGGTTTGTCTATTAGCACGAATAGTCACTTTGTCTATTAGCACAAGTCACTTTCGCTTAGCCTCAGAGGAAGGCAAAGGCAAACCCCTCTGAATTTATCTTTCCAAGAGAACTCTGTAATAAAGATCTTATGAATCGTATTGCCATCTGATTCAAATTACAACCGCAGATCCATTAAGACTCAGAATCATGTGTATCTGCTGTCCGATCGGACAGAAGCTGTAAACCGTCAGCATAGTCCAGAAAAGCGCTGTGCAAGGAACTTTGAGATGTCAAGTTCATTAGTTCTCTTTAGGTAAATTAATACATTTGAGAAGATCAGATGATTGCAAATGTGTGATATCCCCTCCAGCTTGGCCTCATAGCTTGTCCCTTTGTTCTCTTTTTCATGCTACTCCGACCTCTAATCACTTTGTGCAAATTACACACTTATTACGGTTTATGCATAATGCCACTTTGATTTTTTCTATGCTCACCTCTTCCAACTGCTCTTCTGGTGTTAGGTGCATACATTTATAAAATTTCAATGGAGCCCTTATTTTAATGGAGACCCAGCTGGCCTCTGCTCAAAGGTTGGGTGCTGAGTTCCCTCGGGGGCAATGCTAATCATCACTGGAGAAATGTATTCTGTTCTATTTCCAGGACTCTAATGAATATCCCATTTTCACTCCACATCTCTAACCCATGTAATATCTGAGCAGTCACTTGAACCTGGACTATTTGAAGGACATCTCACCATCCATTGTATAGAAAAAAATAATCAAAATAATGTTAATTATCTGCTTGGCCTCTGCTATACTTGTCAATCTTTGTTTCCAAGATAAGTTATTTTATTTATTTATTTACTGTATTTGTATACCGCAAACTTCCTAACGCCGTGACCCCTTTATATAGTTCCTCATGTTATGATGACCCTCAACCCCAGTTGCTACTTCATAACTCGAATTTTGCTACTGTTATGAATCGTCATGTAAATATCTGATAGGCAGGATGTATTTTCATTATCTGGACCTTGGTTGTAGTTGATGGGATTTATAGTTCACCTACAATCAAAGAACATTCTGAACTCCACCAGAGATGGAATTGACCCAAACTTGGCACACAGAACATCCATGACCAGCAAAAAATAATGAAAGGGTTAGGTGAGCATTGGCCTTGAGTTTAAGAGTTGTAGTTCACCTATCTCCAGAAAGCACTGTAGACTCAAACAGTGATAGATCTGGACTAAACCTGGCACAAATACTCAATATGCCCAAATGTGAATACTGTTGGGAGTTTGGGGAAAATAGACCTTGACATTTGGGAGTTGTAATTGCTGGGATTTATAGTTCACCTACAATCAGAGAGCATTCCGAACCCCACCAATGATAGAATGGGCCAGACTTCCCACACAGAACTCCCATGACCAGCAGAAAATACTGTGTATCCTGATGGTATTTGGCGACCCCTCCAAACCCCAACGCGACCCCCCAGGGGTCCCGACCCCCAGGTTGAGAAACACTGGTATACCGCCTTTCTCAGCCAATTGGCAACTCAAGTTAAGAGTGCATTTCCACCCACTTTTATGCTCCCCAACAAATGATTCACAAAGGCATTCTGTTTCTGATACCAGAGGTACCATATAGTTATCTTGACTAATAATCATGTATGGCTGAATCCCCCTGGATTTGTTGAGTTCCCTTTCAGACCCATGAAATTTGGCATATAATATTATTATATCTTGTGATAATTAAGCTCCACAGTTTAACTATACATTTTGAAAATGCACTTAATATGTCCTCAATCTTCCTCCATTTGCTTTCAGCTGACAGTCCTGGGTATGGTTGACTTAACCGAACTGTGCTTTCGAAAGAGAGAGGTTGGAGGAATCTGATATCGGAGACATGAAATTATCATAGCTGAATTTATTTGAACTCCTCCATTTATAAAGTACAGTGCTCAAAGACTTGTTGTTGTTGGAGTAGTAACAGGTTAAATTGCTGTTACGCTGGAATATATGGAGGTGGTCTGGTACAAGGAAAGCCTCCTTTTCTATAGGAAACAAATGGCTGAAATTATAATTAAGATTTGTATAAATAACATGAAAACCACAAACACATGCTAGCATTTGTCAGTGTGCTTAGGCCATTAGCTATACATAGCTGACTTGCTCTTCTGTCTTGTCCACTTCATTCTCTGTAAGTAGCAACGTATCCAACAGTATGGCCGACGAAGACTGGATTGGTGAGCTGCAGAGCCTATGGGTTTGGTACATGACTGGGTTGATCCCATTCCGCATTCCATGGTGCATCATGAAAAGCTTTGAGTTCTCGGCCACAGAGTTTCTGAATGAGAGCCGGCTGGAGCATTTCCGAAGGGGATTCCCCGGAGCTGAGGTCTGGTAATTGCAAGTGATGTACCTGCCAAAAGCTTCCCGGAACGTCTTGTTGAAAAGGGTGTAGACCAGTGGGTTCACACCTGAGGAAACATACCCTATCCAAACAAATATCTCCATGAGCATTTGGATACGATCCGGACTGCAGGATGTGCACAAAACAGAAGTGATGTTGGTGATAAAGAATGGACACCACATCAGCAGAAAGAGAAAGAATACAATCCCCAAGACTTTGGAAGCCCGCTGTTCATTGGTGATGGTCTGAACAGACTTCTTCCCAAGGGTGGACATCCTGCGCATCAGCAGTTCTTCATTCCCGTTGGAAACGGGCTTGTCCTTCCTGGGGCCATCCAACATGGCCACTTTTTCCGGTGAAGATCCCGGTGTTATGTCCCTTTGGAAGACTGTGGATACGGTACTCCAGGTCATGCGCTGAGGTGGTTTATTGATCAAGTAAGCTTTCTTGCGCAAGACTCGGATGGTGAGAAAATACGTCACTACCATGATGGCCAGGGGGACGAAGAAGGCAGCTACTGAACCGTATATGATGAAATCTCCAAAACGTTCGGGTTTTAACACACAGGTGAAGTTGGGAGAATTGTCACTATCTCCTATGCCACGAATCGGGATCGGGATGGCAATACCTGTAGAAGAAAGAGAAACTCAGTCAGCTTGAAGCCTCTTCATGAGTGAGAACAACTGAGGACTATTAAGAGATTGTAATCAGTAGACATTACTCCCTATACATCTCCTGTGTCTTTTCGTTTTGATTTCTCATGGTCTAGAACAGTGGTTCTCAACCTGTGGGTCTCCAGGTGTTTTGGCCTACAACTCCCAGAAATCCCAGCCAGTTTACCATCTGTTAGGTTTTCTGGGAGCTGAAGGCCAAAACATCTGGGGACCCATAGGTTGAGAACCACTGGTCTAGTTCTAGACTGCCCTTGTCAATGACTTTTTGGATGCTGTTTCTGCTAAGATCAGTATTGAACCAAAATGTAGACATGTCTTCTGGAACATCTGAGGTGTTTGAGGAAGTTAAACTTTTATTTCCCCATCCTAAGAACTTTTGTCTATTTTGGAATGTTGTAAATGCATTAACAACTTTAAGAACCTTGGGTTTTTGGTGTAAAAATGTTCTCAAGTAATAACAGATTTTAAAACTGGATTGTTGTAGGTTTTTCTGGGCTATATGGCCATGTTCTGGAGGCAATTTTTCTCCTGATGTTTCGCCTGCAGATTTTAAAACCTCAGTATGTAGAAAACCCATGTTGGATTATAACCTGGAATGAGGCATTAAAATTAAACATCATTGGTTTTGTAAGCCCAGAATTATCTGGAAACTCTTTTTGGACTGGAATGATCCAAAGTTTTCACTACCTGGCAATGGACACTTCTCAGACATGCTGGCTAGGGAATTCTGCTAGTGCAGTCCAAAAAAGTAACTTCTGGGAACCCTGGAAAAGCCCATTACTAGATGCTGAAGGCATCATCCTTCTGTTAGTTCTCAGATCTTGGTTGTCAGAGGCTTGTTGAGTTGGTCTTGGAGGATCCATGAAAAGAAGAAGATATATAATGGTGTCTCTAATCCAGCAGACACTGATTTATCTTCCAATCAGTTCTAAAACTTCTCTGAGCCCCAAGAGAAGTTCAGAAACTGAGTGCATCTAATAAGTGATAAGATGGGGAGTGCTTGATTAACGCCGCTCAAGAAAGCAATTTTCAAAGAGTTCTGTCTCTTATCCGTTTCCTTTCTTTGGCTTCCAAAGTGGTCCTATTGTTTCCTCTGATTGCCAGAGGTTCTCATAAATGTATTCATGTAGGAAGCAGTGCTTTTTTATCAAGGGTGTAGGCATTGGCCAAAAAGGTTGCATCCCTTTTTTTCCACTTTCCCATTGTCTTCTGTGTAACTGATTTGTGAGTCATTCTTATTCTTGACGTTGCTTCCAACGTCTTCTGTGTGGCTTGCTGTGCGATTAATCTGTGGCGTTTGCTTCCTAGCCGTTTGGAGTCGCCGGATCAGTTCCTCCCTTCCCCTCATTTGTTCTCTTGTCTGCAGTTTACATTTTGTGCAAAAACCCTCTAGACATTAACCACGGGCAACGTGCCATCTGCAGAGAGTTCAAAACTCACAGAGGAGCATAATATAAACCATTCATTTGCACCTCATTTATTATTAGATCCTTTTGCTTTGTGTACTTTTTGATAATATGCTCATGGTTTCTCCCCTTCCTTTACATCTTAACAGTCACACTCCCAGTTCTCCAAGGCCATTCTTCACTGTCCCTTCTTTCCTGATGGGTTTAGTGCGGCAATTCACCTTCCATAACTCACTCCATTTTCAAATCAGAAGTGTCGAAGGCAGCGCCTGATTCCTACACACGAGAAATGGATGCTTGCTGGGCTTAGAGCATCACCTGGCACCAAAAGCCAACATTCAATCTTCTGGTGCTTGGAGAGTTTGTGGATTTTGGTCTGGAAACCCAGCTTTTACAGCTGAAATATATTACACAGTTTTCCATGGACTTGGTTGGGCTTTCACGCTTTGATGTGTTTTATCCAAGGTGTCAGATGTTTCCTTCACAAACCCTTTAGGTTGAGGCCTAGCTTAAGGACACGGTCCAGGAATGTGTGTGTGATCTTGTGTTCTAGCCTTGTTTTGGCAGGGAAAGAATGATCGGTCGTGTAACATCAGCCCTTGATTTAGGCAGATAGTGTGAAATTTGGTCAGGGATTTTGTAGAAGTGGCCTTCTGCCCATTCCGCTTGGGATTCTGGATCAAGTTCAAAGCTCCAAGAGCTTGGACTTCATTTGAGGAACTGAACCAAGGGCTCATATTATCTAAGCTCCTCTTATTTTTTTGCATCAGTGCTCACTCCCCCTCCTCCTTCACCCCAAGCTGTAGTAAGAGTGAAAGGTATACTACTCCTTTGAGGACGGCCACGTACCTATTGAGATCAGCCAGACCACGGTGATTTTGATGAGGGTGGTGGCCCGCGAGTTGTACTGGCTGGCCTGGATTGGCTTTTTGATGGCGATGTAGCGGTCCAGGGAGATGGCGCAGAGGTGCATGATGGAGGCCGTGGAGAAGAGGACGTCGAGAAAGAGCCAGACTGGGCACAAGTCTCGTGGAAGGGGCCAAGGGGTCTCTACAAGAAAAGAACAGCAGGTTAGAGGGCTTCCCTTTAGGTATGATGGCAAAAGGCATCAATGTTGGAAGTGAAGAAGCATCCACAATTACTTCTATGAAGAGAGCAATTTGGCACAGAGGGAACACTGTGGTGCAGGCCTGCTGACCTGTTTATACCTGAGTTTCCTAGCTCTATGTAGTTCAAGGTGTTTTGCTTCCTGCCTGCATGGAGAGGTCACTTCCCCTTTCATCCCAAATGTCTTTAGAGGACTTTGAGGTGTTGTGCGGTTTCCGGGCTCTGAAGAAGCCATCCACATATGCTAGCGAAACATCAGGAGAAAATGCTACTAGAGCACAGACATACAATCTGGAAACCACACAACATCCTGTTGATTCTGGCCGTGAAAGCCTTCAAGAATACATTTATTATCCTTTGTTTAGAAGTGAGCATCTTTCTGAATCAAGATGCCTTACACATAGGCATAAGAAGCAACATTAGGGACTCTTCTACCAGAATTAGATATCTTTCTTTTGCCTATCTACTATCTCATCTGAGATGTATTACCTGCAACAATAAAAGTAGGTTTTTACTTTTCTTTCCATCACATCCTACATATTTTGCCACCTGTTTCCTACCATAAGCTCATGGACGCGGAACAATGGCTTCAAACTACAAGAGAGGAGATTCCATCTGAACATTAGGAAGAACTTCCTGACTGTGAGAGCCGTTCAGCAGTGGAACTCTCTGCCCCGGAGTGTGGTGGAGGCTCCTTCTTTGGAAGCTTTTAAGCAGAGGCTGGATGGCCATCTGTCAGGGGTGCTTTGAATGCAATATTTCTGCTTCTTGGCAGAATGGGGTTGGACTGGATGGCCCACGAGGTCTCTTCCAACTCTTTGATTCTATGATTCTATGTATAGCACTGGCTAGGCTGCGCTTCACTCTGCTATAGATCCCAAATATTCCTACAGTTAATCCAATAATGTTATATATATATTGGATTTGTGATTCATATCCCACTTTTCTTCCAGCACTGGGCCCAAGGCAGCTGACAGCAAAATTAAAACTAAGTACAAGTTTTTAAAAAACCTATTAGCTCAATGAAATGGAGGAAGTAATATCCCCATTAATCTGACATCACTTTTTAAAAGTTACTTAAAATAGAGGCATTTGTAAAAATAGCAGGAGATGTGTGCCATTCCTTTTCTGCCCTTATCAGCTCTTTGCTGTAAAATGGGACAGGGTGTTCCAGAGGCATCCATCCCAGGCCAATGTCTTAGGCTTATCCCCACTCCCTTTTTGTTTTTGTTTTGGTTTTCTCTCTCTTGTATCCCACATTTTGAGATGCATTGATTAAAAGATGGTTTGGCTTACTTAAGTTGATGCTGTGTGCCAGATGTAGTGACTGCATTAGGAATTCCTATACACATACTCTGTATGTTTAAAAGCAAGATAAGCATAAATCAATACATTATTATTATTATTATTATTATTATTATTATTATTATTATTGACATTACAAGGTTGAATGAAGTTCTAATGCTTGAGCAGGTTGAAAGAGCAGTTCTGTGCATGAGAGAAACAATTGTGTGTGAGAGAAGGAGAGTGGATGGATGGAAGGAAGGAAGGAAGGAGGGAAGGAAAGAAGGAAGGAAGGAAGGAAGGAAGGAAGGAAGGAAGGAAGGAAGGAAGGAAGGAAAAATAATATGTACATGGTGCCTGTCTTCCTTTCCTCCTTTCCCTCTTTATATTCAAAGCTTTTAAGTATAATAATAATAATAATAATAATAATAATAATAATTTAATAATAATCTTAATATGAGGATCATATCCTCAGCTGTTGTAAGAAAATTGCACAGACGGACTACAAACAAAAGCACAACTCTGTGGCCCAAATGATTCACTAGAACTTATGTCACAAGTACCATCTACCACAGTGGTTGTCAACCTGTGGGTCCCAGATGTTTTGGCCTTCAACTCCCAGAAATCCTAACAGTTGGTAAACTGGCTGGGATTTCTGGGAATTGTAGGCCAAAACACCTGGGGACCCACAGGTTGAGAACCACTGATCTACCAGCAATAAAGAACAGGTGGGATCATAAACCTGCAAAGGTAGTGGAAAATGGACACGCAAAAATACTGTGAGACTTTTGAATCCAGACTAACAAAGTTTTGGAACACAATATACCGACATCACGATTGTGGAAAAGAAAAAAGTTTGGATTATTGATGTCGCCATACCAAGTGACAGTCGCACTGAGGAAAAACAACAGGAAAAACTCAGCCGATATCAGGACCTCAAAATCGAACTGCAACGGTTCTGGCATAAACCAGTCCAGGTGGTCCCAGTGATCATTGGCACACTGGGTGCCATGCCAAAAGATCTCAGCCGACATTTGGAAACAGTAAACATTGACAAAATCACGATCTGTCAAATGCAAAAGGCCACCTTACTTAGATCTGCATGCATCATTCGAAAATACATTGCACAGTCCTAGACGCTTGGGAAGTGTTCGACTTGTGATTTTGTGATACGAAATCCAGCATATATCTCATTTGCTGTGACATACTGTGTTTTTGTGTCAGTATAATAATAAGAACTGCAAAGACTCTAACACAAGCCAGTCAAGGTGGTCCCAGTGGTGATCGGCACACCTTACTTGGATCTGCACGCATCATTCGAAAATACATCACACAGTCCTAGACGCTTGGGAAGTGTTCGACTTGTAATTTTGTGATACGATATCCAGCATATAGATCTCATTTGCTGTGACATACTGTGTTTTTGTGTCAGTATAATATCAAGAACTGCAAAGACTCTGGCACAAGCCAGTCAAGGTGGTCCCAGTGGTGACTGGCACACTGGGTGCAGCGTCTAAACACCTTGGCCTGCACTTAAACACAATTGGTGCTGACAAGATTACCATCTACCAGCTGCAAAAGGCCACCTTACTGGGATCTGCACGCATTATTTGCCAATACATCACATAGTCCTAGACACTTGGAAAGTGTCCAACGCGTGATCCAATATAACAATCAGCAGAGTGTCTGCTGTGGACTCATCTTGTTGTGTTCCAAATAATAATAATAATTTTTACTTATATCTCACTTTTCTCCCTAAATGGGATCCAAATTGGCTTACAGCATTATATAAAAGACAATACAAAACAATAAGCATATGTAAAACAATAAGCCATAAAAACAAATTTACAGTAAGAAATAAATAAACATATTTAAAGACATTTGTCTAATACAATTATTGCAGGCAACTCCACAAGACAGATGGTAAACATTATCATAACTCAATAAAAGTTGGCCTTCCTGTCATTACAGCTAAGTGTCTTCATCAAAAGCTTGCGCGAACAGTAAGGTCTTTAGCTGCTTTTAAAAAGATGTCAGGGAAGGGGCTGTTTGGGGAGGGAGTTCCAAAGAGTTGGAGCGGCCACCAAGAAGGCCCTCTCTCTCATTGCCCCCAACCGCATTTGCAATGGTGGCAGCAACGAGAGGAGGGCCTTGCTTGAAGTTCTTAACAATTGGGCAGTTTGGTATGAGGAGATGCGGTCAGATAAGTAAGCAGGACCTGAACTGTTTAAAGGTTTTTATGATCAGGTCAGGGGGTGCTGTGGTTTTAGCTTTGAATATGTTGCATGGATTCTAACAGTGAATTTTTAAAATACAATTGATATTACATTCTGTTTTAATGACTGGATATTTGTAGATTTGAAATGGTATTGAAATACTTTTAATGTAAGCTGCTTTGAGTTTCCTTTATGGAGAGAGGCTGGATGGCCATCTGTCAGGGGTGATTTGAATGCAATATTCCTGCTTCTTGGCAGGGGGTTGGACTGGATGGCCCATGAGGTCTCTTCCAACTCTTTGATTCTATGATTCTATGACAAAAAGTGGGGTATAAATGAACATAATTGTTGTATTTTTATTGGGCTTGGCCTCATGTTAGCCGCCCTGAGTCTCCATTGGTGAGATGGTGGCGGGGTATAAATAAAGATGATGATGATGATTATTATTATTATAAACAATAATAAAGTATCTGAGCACATGGCAAGGCTCAGAGTCCTCCTGTGAGCATGGAGAGAGGCAAGATGTCTCCTGAGAGTCAATTGGCTAGATAGTTAGCCAAACACAAACCATTATGCCCATCTACTGGCCCTGGTCCATCCCATCCTGAAGCTAATTCTAGCTAATTCCTTTTTGAGAGAACATGCTTCTCAAAAGGAACAGAAAGCTACTCTCTCTTTGTCTCCTGTGTTAATGTAGCGACATTGGAGGTGGGGCAGGGGCAGGGGCGGTTCATCCATTACGCAAAGTAAGCGGTTGCGGTACACTTTTCTTTGCCAGGGGCGCAGACGCGCCTCTGTAAATGCCTTTCGACCACCACTTGAGGAGCACCCCCTCGGCTCACAACAGCCCTAGCAGTCCGGGGGGAGCTTCGGCTTCCTTGCCTCACTTCAGGGTGATCCTCTTCCCGAAGGGGCCGGGCCCTCGAGCCTCACCTAGCCCCTCTCGTTCCTGTTCCATATTAATGATTAGTGGGGGGGGGGGGTGTGTGCCAAAATACTGTTTGCTTACCGTTGAAAATTACCTAGGGCCGCCTCGGGGGGGGGGGTGGACGACGACAAACAATCACATAAACGAAATGCATTTCTTTGGTTTCCCTAACTATAAGACATGTTACGTTTTTTGTCTGTCATCAGGGAAAATTTCTGGTGTCCCCAGAACTGAGGCAGAAGACAATCCCTCAAGTCTTGCGGAAACCGTCTTGTAAAACAATGCCCCGTGCAATCTGCTCCTGCGTGCAAAATTCAAACAGAGATATATAATCTATTCTAAAATGTCTACCATGTTAGGACTATGTTTATGTTTGAAAGTTTTAAGTGCAGAAAATGGCAAAAGGCCAAATCTGCTTATCCCTGCGAGTTACTATGAGTCTTGCCTCAAATGCTTCCCAAGTGGGTTACATATCCAGTCCTTAGGACAGCTTTCTCTAATGTAATTGCATTGGGATGCAGCTCTAGTAGTCCTTGTGTGTTGTGTTATTCTGACTGCCTTTTAAGACTGGAAAGTTTTTAAAGAAAGGGCTGAGGTTGCACTTTTGTTTTAAACTGAACGGTTTTAATTGTTTCTTATCATTTAATTGCCTTTTGTCTTTTTCAAGCGTAGTTTTAGATCATTTTCATAATGGGAATAACTTAATTTAGTGTTCAATTTTTGTCTGTATCGTTCTTTTTAAAATGGTCAGCCACCTTGAGCATTGATTTTGTGAGAGAGTCAGGATATAAATAGAAATCATTACCAGTCAAGTAATAATAATAATAATAATAATAATAATAATGTATTGTCGAAGGCTTTCATGGCTGGAATCACTAGGTTCTTGTGGGTATTTTCGGGCTATATGGCCATGTTCTAGAGGCATTTTCTCCTGACGTTTCGTCTGCATCTATGGCAAGCATCCTCAGAGGTAGTGAGGTGTGGTCACTACCTCTGAGGATGCTTGCCATAGATGCAGGCGAAACGTCAGGAGAAAATGCCTCTAGAACATGGCCATATAGCCCGAAAATACCCACAAGAACCTAATAATAATAATAATAATAATAATAATAATAATAATAATAGTATGGCACAAGCCAGTCAAGGTGGTCCCAGTGGCGATTAGCACAGTGGGTGCAGTGACTAAAGACCTTGGCCTGCACTTAAACACAATCGGCAAGCTGCAGAAGGTCACCTTATTGGGATCTGCACACATTATTTGCCGATACATCACACAGTCCTAGATACTTGAGAAGTGTCCGATGTGTGATCCAATACAACAGCCAGCAGAATGTCTACTGTGGATTCATTTTGTTGTGTTTCTAATAATAATAATAATAATAATAATAATAATAATAATAATATGGATTGTCAATGTTGCAATCCCACGTGACAGCAGAATTGACGAGAAGCAACTGGTAAAGCTGACGCAATATGATTTAAAGATAGAGCTGCAAAGGCTCTGGCACAAGCCAGTCAAGGGGGCCCCAGTGGTGATCGGCACACTGGGTGCAGTCCCTAAAGACCTTGGCCTGCACTTAAAAATAATTGGCGCTGACAAAATTGCCATTTGTCTGTCAGTTGCAAAAGGCCACCCTACTCAGATCTTCACACATTATTTGCCAATATATCACACAGTCCTAGTCATTTGGGAAGTGGCCGACATGTGATCAAATACAAAAGCCAGAATTGAGATTGGTCTCCTCTTTATTGGGTTTTAAAATTGTAATTATTTCAGATTTCTTCCATGTTTTCAGGGATGGTTCTATTCTTTAGTATCTCATTAAATAGGATTTCTAAATTAGGGATAATTTCTGATTGGAAAATTTCATAAAAGTTAGAAGTAATGCTGCCAGGTCCAGGGGAGAAATTTGGTTTAAGATTATTAATAACCTCTTCAATTTCCTTACTGGTAATTGTTCTGTTTAGTCCTGCTTGTGCTTGAATGTTTCTTGTAATGATTCCCCCGATCTTCCAATTTCTTTATATGTATAGTTTGCTATGTACTAATGTTGTTATGTATCAAAAAACAACAACAACAACTTAGCAAGGGTTGTTTTTTTGGGGGTGGGGAGGGGACATATTTCAAGCTATGGATGATTGAATGTGTGAATGCAGAATGTATTGATAGGAAGGGCCAACTGTATATGTAAACATTTGCTAGACTGGTGGTTATTACATTTCTATAGCACCAAATTGGAGCCCTCTGTGGCACAATGGGTTAAACCTTTGTGCTGGCAGGACTGATGACCGACAGGTCGGAGGTTCGAATAGGGGAGAGGGCAGATGAGCTCCCTCTGTCAGCTCCCCATCTGAGGACATGAGAGAAGTCTCCCATAAGGATGGTAAAACATCAAAACATCTGGGCAGTGTCCCCTGGACAACGTCCTTGCAGACAGCCAATTCTCTCACACCAGAAGCAACTTGCAGTTTCTCAAGTCACTCCTGACATGAGTAAAAAAACCCAACAAAGCAAATTCTATTACTATTATTGTTACTACAACTACTACTACCGGTTCTGTTCAACGTCTTTATTAATGACTTAGATGAAGGGTTACAAGGCATGATCATCAAGTTTGCAGACGGCACCAAATTGGGAGGGAGAGCCAATACTCCAGAGGACAGGAGCAGGATTCAAAATGACCTTGACAGATTAGAGAGATGATGGGCCAAAACTAACAAAATGAAGTTCAGCAGAGACAAATGCAAGATACTCCACTTAGGCAGAAAAAAATGAAATGCAAAGATACAGAATAGGGGACAATGCCTGGCTCAAGAGCAGTACGTGTGAAAAAGATCTTGGAGTCCTCGTGGACAACAGGTTAAACATGAGCCAACAATGTGATGCAGGGGCAAAAAAAGCCAATGGGATTTTGGCCTGTATCAATAGGAGTCTAGTGCCTAGATCCAAGGAAGTCATGCTACCCCTCTATTCTGCTTTAGTTAGATCATGCCTGGAATATTGTGTCCAATTCTGGGCACAATTCAAGAGAGATATTGACAAGCTGGAATGTGTCCAGAGAAGGCCGACTAAAATGATCAAGGGTCTGGAGAACAAGCCCTATGAGGAGCGGCTTAAGGAGCTGGGCATGTTAAGCCTGAAGAAAAAAAGGCTGAGAGGAGGCATGAGAGCCATGTATAAATATGTGAGGGGAAGTCAAAGGGAGGAGGGAGCGAACATGTTTTCTGCTTCCTTGGAGACTAGGACACAATGGAACAATGGCTTCAAACTACAAGAAAGGAGATTCCATCTGAACATGAGGAAGAACTTCCTGACTGTGAGAGCTGTTCAGCAGTGGAACTCTCTGCCCCGAAGTGTGGTGGAGGCTCCTTCTTTGGAAGGTTTTTAACAGAGGCTGGATGGCCATCTGTCGGCGGTGCTTTGAATGCAATTTTCCTGTTTCTTGGCACAGGAAAATTGGATGGCCCAATGAGGTCTCTTCCAACTCTATGATTCTGTAATTCCATGATTGTGGTGGAGGCTCTTTCTTTGGAAGCTTTTAAACAGAGGCTGGGTGGCCATGTGTCGGGGGTCATTTAAATGCAATATTCCTGCTTCTTGGCACAATGGGGTTGGACTGGATGGCCCATGAGGCCTCTTCCAACTCTGTGATTCTATGATTCTACTACTACATGTGCTTTTTTCTTTCTTTGACCTGAATCTGGTTGCTGCACATTTCTCAGAATAGTGGTAAGGGAAGTCAGAAAACATCTGGAGTACTATGTTCAGAACTGGGTGCCTCATTTTAAGGACACAGAGAAGCTATAGTGGGTTCAGAGAAGCACACCAATGTTTATAGGAGATTACTTGGGAAACTATTGGGAAAGCTTGAAGGATCTGGGCATGTTTAGTGTGGTGGAGAGAAGACTAAAGTACACATCAGTTGCTCTCTTGAAAGCCCACAGAGAGGAGGAGGCAGGCTTGTTTTGCCCCAGAGGGTAGGAATGCATCTAATGGTTAAGGAGAGTAGAATTCAATTTAATATTCGAAGGGACTCCTTGGCCGTGAGAGCCTTTGTTGTGAAACTAGTTGCTCTGTGCACCCAACACAGTCTTCCTTATCAGCCTTGCTCTCAGGAGTTGTAAAGAGAAGAGCTTGAGTTCTGTGATAGTGAGGGATGAATAAAAACACCGAGCTTCTTTTTCCAAAGAAGAATGGACAGCATTTGAAATGAAATAGGAAGAGGGTTGCGTGCTGAATAGCTGGTGAGCTGTCGAGCAAACCTTTTAAAGCATTTTTCTTGAATTTATTGGGTTTTTAATATCTTTTTTTCTCTTTCCTGGAGCGCAATCTTGCCAGAAGAAATAAAGGCTTCAGATAACCAATTAAATGGGCATGTTTGAAACCCTCGGCTTCTTTCGAGCAAGGCCAGCCTTTTTTCCCTGTGCTTTCAATTGAAGTTGTTGAAAACCAAGTAATGTGTGGCCTTTTTGTGTGCAGGTGTATGCTTCACATGTCAAGAGGAGGAGGGCCAGTGGTGAATAGCTGGGTTTCCAATGAATGATTCAGTGTTTCCTCCACTTTATACAGTGCTCCTTAGATGCTATCTCCTTCAGCCGATCCCTTTGAGGAGGGGGATTGCATCGGTTTACCCCTCCCCAGTGGCTGAATTTCTGCATCTCTTTATTTCTACACTATATTTTACTATGCAGCATTAAGATTGATACCTGAAATATAAAGGGTAGGTACTTCATTGTTTTGTGACTAATCTGCTGGGTGTTATTCAGTATACATCTCATTTTGGCTGATAAGAAGTGGCTTTGGTCAGATAGGACTTCCATCTCTTTGCTGTGAAATGCAAATAAATGGCAGGAAGCAGTAATTTTGATGCTGAGAGATGATGGAGAACAATCTAACACAGTGTTTCTCAACCTGGGAGTCGGGACCCCTGGGGGGGTTGCGAGGGGATGTCAGAGGGGTCGCCTAAGACCATCAGAAAACACAGTATTTTCTAGGTTCCCTCACTACCTCTGAGGATGCTTGCCATAGATGCAGGCGAAACGTCAGGAGAAATGCCTCTAGACCATGGCTCTATAGCCCGAAAAACCCCACAAGAACCTAGTGATTTCAGCCATGAAAGCCTTCGACAATACACAGTATTTTCTGTTGCTCATGGAGGTTCTGTGTGGAAAGTTTGGTGCGGTTCATAATACTCTTTGATTGTAAGTGAACTATAAATGCCAGCAGCTACAACTCCCAAATGTCAAGTCTCATTTCCCCAAACTCAACCAGTGTTCACATTTGGGCATATTGAGGATCTGTGTCAAGTTTGGTCGAGATCCATCATTGTTTGAGTCCACAATGCTCTCTAGATGTAGGTGAACTACAACTCCCAAACTCAAGGTCAATGCCCACCAAACTCTTCCAGTATTTTCTATGGGTCGTGGGGGTTCTGTGTGCCAGGTTTGGTTCAATTCCATAGTTGGTGGAGTTCAGAATGCTTTTGATTGTAGGTGAACTATAAATCCCAGCAACTATAACTCCCAAATGATAAAATCAACCCCATCAGTATTCAAATTTGGGCATATTAGGTATTTGAGCCAATTTTGCTCCAGTGAATGAAAACACATCTTGCATACTGGGTATTTACATTCCGATTCATAATAGGAGCAATGAAATTGATGTTATGGTTGGGGGTCACCATAACATGAGGTAATGTATTAAGGGGTCGCTGCATTAGGAAAGTTGAGAAACACTGATCTAACAGATCTTGAGGTCCTCAGTGCAAATCTCACCTTAACTGTACTTACAAATCACTCTCATCTCCTTCTGTGGCTTCTATAGGGATTGCAAAGTTACTTTTTTGGATAGCTAGCACAATCCCTGTTGACTGCAGATTTCTAAGATTTATGCCTCCAAAAATAACATTTCTGGATTAAATATTATGTCAGTATCAATGTTATTGTTGTTGTTGTTCACCTTGAAGTCATTTTGGACTTAAGGCCAACCTATCATGGAGTTTCCTTGGCAAGATTTGTTCAGAGGATGGTATGTTGTTATCTTTGAGACAGAGAGTGTGTCATCCAGTGTGTTTCCTTGGCCGAATAGGTGTGCAAACCCTTGCTTCCAAAGTCATAAAAAGGTAAAAGTAGTCCCCTGACATTAAGTCCAATCATGTCTGACTCTGGGGTGTGGTGCTCATCTCCATTTCTAAGCCAAAGAGCCAGCGTTGTCCGTAGACACCTTCAAGGTCATGTAGCTGGCATGACTGCATGGAGCGCCGTTACCTTCCCGCCGGAGCGGTACCTATTGATCTACTCACATTTGCATGTTTTCGAACTGCTAGGTTGGCAGAAGCTAGGGCTGACAGCGGAAGCTCACGCCGCTCCCCGGAATTGAACCTGCGACCTTTCGATCAACAAGCTCAGCAGCTCAGTGCTTTAACCCACTGAGCCACCAAAGTCATAGTTCAAAGTTAATTAGACTTAAAAGTGATTTGTTATTCGCATTTTAAAGTAAATTGTGGTTAAGAGAGGGCTTGGATTAATTTTGACTTTTAAAATGCTAATTTTATTGTTTATATGTGTTATATTTTACACATGATAATGCATATTATTTCCATATAATACTCTGTTTCAGGGGTCATCAAACTAAGGCCCAGGGGCCAGATAAGGCCTCCCAAGGTCATTTACCCGGCCCTCACTCATGGTCAACCTAAGTCTGAAATGACTTGAAAGCACACAACAACAACAACAACAACAACAACAACCCTATCTCATCAGCCAACAGCAGGCCCACACTTCCCATTGAAATACTAATAAGTTTATATTCGTTAAAAGTTTTCTTCATTTTAATTATTGTATTGTTTTTAAGTGTTTTTTGCACTACAAATAAAATATGTGCAGTGTGCATAGGAATTTATTCATGTTTTTTTCCAAATTATAATCTGGCCCTCCAACAGTTTGAGGGACTGTGACCTGGCCCTCTGTTTAAAAAGTCTATTTCAATCCTACTTATACATTTCCCCCTAAAATTCCCTCCTGAGTGCAGTGATTGTTAACATTTTGTGCAAACTTTTGGCTCAAGGCTATACAGGGTTTGAGCAAGTTGTATGAAAGGCGAAGACTGTTCTGGCATCAGTTCACAATGGACTAAATCCCCATACATTTGTATGCATTTATACATGTGTGCAGATGTAATATATGAACACATAGATTTGCCTCTCTAAGTGTTGATGTCTCCTGAAAGCACACCATTGCTGTTTGGAATCAAAATGTGGAAAGCTCAGCAGTGGTTCCTGTCCTGATATTTCTCCATGAAAATACCTTAGAGTTGCTCCAGTGAGTTTCTGAAACTCCATTTGCCAGTGGCCTAAAGTATTGGCTCTCAAGCTTTCTGCATTACATCCTGTCATCTAGATTAGCTTGTTTGCTCACTCTCTCCAGGAATCTCTTTAAGTTCTATGCACCTCTATGATATGCTGGATCCGGAAGTGAGATAATTCAATGGCCTTCAGTTGTATCTGCGGTTTCATGTAGTTGGTTCAGCCAGGAACTGTTACAGAGGACTTACTGCATGTGCAACAGTGGACAATATCTAGATCTGCTGGTGGATCTCTGTGTGGTTTGAATTTGATCAGAAAGGATATCAGACTATGGCTGTTCAGCTACAGCAGAAATAAAAGGACTTTTGTCTTGCCTAAACTGTTCTTGCTAGCTTGTAATGAAATAAGGGTGAGATTCAAGAAGTCAGAAGTTGGCCAATGTGGGATCTTTTTGCATTTTTGCATTTTGAGTTAATAACAGTACAATTCCACTTCAGTTGTCAGAACGTCATCCTTTACAGTTTGGTCAAGCATCAGATCCTTCTGGTTTAAGATGCTAAATGTCTCTCTAAATTGCAAATCTCATGATTCCCTGACATGGAAATGTCAGGGAATAAAATGACTTTTGTCTTGCCTAAACTGTTCTTGCTAGCTTGTAATGAAATACGGGTGAGATTCAAGAAGTCAGAAGTTGGCCAATGTAGGATCTTTTTGCATTTTTGCATTTTGAGTTAATAACAGTATGATTCCACTTCAGTTGTCAGAACGTCATCCTCTACAGTTTGGTCAAGCACCAGATCCTTCTGGTTTAAGATGCTAAATGTCTCTCTCTAAATTGCAAATCGCATGATTCCATGACATGGAAATGTTGACGTTAAAGCAGGATCATAGTACTATAAATGGGTCGTGTGAACTGGCCTCCAGCCTAAACAGAGTTTCTGTGTGGGGTCAACGAGCTGTCTTTTGAGGCTTCATCCGCCATTTGGTAATTTCCCCCATTAAGAAACTACTGGAAAATGCCAGAATCCCCCAAAATAATTTTAAAATTGCATTAAAAACTGTTGTTTCAGACAGTTCCCACATTTCCTTTCTTAGATCCATTCCATAAATAGCTGTCAGAATCAAAGGCGATAATATTTGTGTTGCATGTCAAGATCTATACAATTCTGGAAACAACTGTGAAGTCTTCAAAGGGCCTAATTGGCCACTTTTGGCACTGATGACACTTTATTTATACAGTTATCTGGTTAATGAATTTTTAAGGGATTACTAGTTCTTTCTTCAGTCCAGTAACTTGGGCCTTTTTGTTCCCAGTGTAAATGCTTACTTTTCAAGCTTTTGCTGAGGAGGCCAAGACAAAAAGGGATGCTTACTGCCGAACAGACCTCTTATGGAAACACATTCAGCTCTTATGTGTTTTCAAAGTTCCTGGAAATAACTTTGCTGCACCTCTTTAATTATGATTTTTTTTTAAAAAAAACCCTGCTTTTTAAACAACTTGCAAAATGAAAGGTAGCTTTTAATATTAAGACTCATTGTGTGTTTTTCTTTATACTTCATTGAAAATACCTTAACTCAGAATTAATTGGCAGATTATCTAGTTATAATAAAAGGAAATGAGAAGCTAGAAAGCGGAAAAATGCTGAGAAGTTTAATAAGGCTCACATTGGAAAGTTTGCCACTTTTTTCATGCTCTTTTTTGTATGTGTGGTCCTTCTCCCAGCTCCTGAACTCTTAGTTTGTTGTGAATGTATTGTTGCAAGATCTCCCTGATTATCAATTGCAAACTGAATCAATTGAAAGTTTTATCACAAGAGAGATGTCATCAAACAAACCTCCAAAAATGAGAATGTTTTCAAACGTTTTATTAATGTTTTTATCTAGTGTTTACTACTGCAAATCAAAAGGTGCTCGTTCTTCTAATCTGGTTCAGAGGGGAAAGGGGTGGAGAAAGGATGCTCTTGTTTTGTGACTGTTGCTGGAGGTCTCAGTCTGAGTGGTCCATCCCTGGAGATTAAGGTGTTGTGGGGCTGCATCTTTGCTTGTCTTCAGTTAACATGACGGATGTGGCAGAGGCATGACAGCACCAGTAACATCTGGAGGTCCAAGGCTGGGAACCACCACCTTAGGAAAGGCCTCAGTCATGTTTTGAGGGACTTACTGAGACTGGAAACGCCACAGTGACATTCCAGAGTACAGATATCTTCATTATGTTCCCAGTAAGGATAATTTAGTGGTTGTTCTTGCTGTGTGCCTTCAAGACAATGGCAGCCAAGTTGTTAACTGGTGCTCCTTACAGAGAGAGGTCAACCCTCCTGTTCAAGGAGCTTCATTGGCTGCCATTCATTTTCCGGTCCCAATTCAAGGTGCAGGTGCTCACCTACAAAGCCCTAAACGGTTTGGGACCTGCCTACCTGCGTGACCGCATCTCCATTTACGAACCTGCATTCTCCCTTCGATCATCTGGAGAGGCCCTGCTCTCGATCCCACCTGCACCACAGGTGCATTTGGTGAGGACGAGGGACAGGGCCTTCTCTGTGGTGGCCCCCTGACTCTGGAACTCTCTCCCCAAGGACATCAGATAAGCCCCAACGTTGGCTGTCTTTAGGAAGAGCCTGAAGACCTGGCTGTTCCAGTGTGTCTTTCCAGTATAGGAAACTCCTGGTTTTAAGCCCAATTGCACTTTACTAGAGACTCAGGATTATCTGCACATTGCACCTACCTCCATATACCTCTACATATTACCTGTCAAGTTCAGCATTTTAATTTTTGTCCATTACATTTGGCCCGGCCTTTGGTTTTAATTATGTCACGGTGTCATTGTTTTACTGTTTTATTGTTTTGCTTGATATTTATTATTTGCTTTTGAGTTTATTGTCTATTGTATGTCGTTGATTGGTGGCGGCCTTGGCCTTCCAAAGCCGCATTGAGTACTACGGGAGATTTTGCGGCGTATAAATAAAGATAATAATAATAATAATAATAATAATAATAATAATAATAAGTCATCTCTAGCAATCCTAAGTTGAACCTATCCTGGGGTCTTCTGGGGATAAGAGTATGTGATGTGTCCAAGGCAGTGGTTCTCAACCTGTGGGTCCCCAGGTGTTTTGGCCTACAACTCCCAGAAATCCCACCAGTTTACCAGCTGTTAGGATTTCTGGGAGTTAGAGGCCAAAACATCTGGGGACCCACAGGTTGAGAACCACTGGTCCAAGGTTTCCCATGGAGTTTTGCTGGTCAAGAAAGAAATCGAACCCTGGTCTCCAGAGTCATAATTCAGTGCTTAGACCATTATGCCACCCTGGCTTTCTAGTAGCAAAAGAGTGAATGGCAGTAGCCAACTGTTTTAGATAAGATTTATTGATGTCACTTCCTCAAAGTGCTTGAGAGATCACTGTCTTCCATGCCTGTGATCTCTCCCTTGGTCACATCATAATGTAAAGAAGTCCTGTTATGGATGTATATCTTGTCTGTGTGCTGGCCACCTTATCTCACTGCCACAGCAGACCATACTAGTGTCCTATTTTACAGGGCTTGAAGTTGCTAAGATAACAAGAGAATCCATCAAAACATTCAGTACATTGTGCTGTGGAAAGTTAGAGATCCTAGTATATTACTTAGTTCCTTTCCTTTGAATTATATCTGTCTGTCTATCTCTCTAACCAAGGCCTGAGGTCTGCAGGAGGATGTCTTCTTAGCTGTGCCATACTTCCTTAAGATTAAAACCTTTTAGATTTCATTTACTTTAAACGTACATTTATGTGGCTCTTAATGGTTGTAGCTTTCGATTGCGATTTAAATGTTGTGTGTAAGCTGTTTTATCCTGTTCAAGCTAATTAGCTGTTTTGATTTGGAATTAGATTGTTGTGAATCTGCTTCACCCTAAAATCCCCCCAGTGAAGGGCAGATTATAAACATACGAACAATTATAAACATACGAACAAACAAACACTTATTTGCTTAGCAGAGCAGATCACAGGATAAATATCACAATAGTCCCTGATGAATTTTTCAATAGTGAATTTTATATCCATGCATGGGATCCATGTATGAATTACTTTTGCACAATGTATGGTAAATTTAAGTCATTATCACAGATGTTGTGTCTGGAGGAAAGCATATTAAAACCAAGATACCAATATCCCCCGATTTTCCCATTAGGCCTGCTTTTTGCAGTACTCCAAAGTTGCCCTTGTCAAAAAAACCACACGTGCAATTTTTGTTTCTGTGTTTGGGTGACATGTGGCTAACACATTTAGGATAAATTTCCCAAATTTTACAGAACACTCCAAACTGTGTAACTGAAAGCAAAAAGTTTGTGTTTGTTATAAGTTCTTGTTAATATGGCAGAATTTCTTGTGGGAGGCAAAATATGGATTTTTTTTTGTTCCCAATTAGGGACCAGACTGAAGGGCAGATATGCAGATGGTACTAGTGCTTTCTGGAATACTGTAACCATCATAGAAATGCATCAGCATCAACAATAACCTCATAACAGTAGTAGTAGTAGTAGTGAGAGTGTGGGTGTATACACACATGAATGCACTAAAGGTTGAAACTGCATCTCCCTCCCATACTTCAAAACACTATCAGGGATTATGAGAGCCCTGGGGGTCGAAAAGCGATTAATAAATTATTTTAATAAACTAATAACTGGAAAAAATCAACTTATATCCCCATACCAAAAAAGGGAAATGCGAAAGACTGCTCCAACTTCCGTACAGTGGCCCTTATTTCTCATGCCAGTAAGGTAATGCTCAAGATCCTGCAAGGAAGACTCCAGCAATACATGGAGCGAGAGTTGCCAGACGTTCAAGCTGGGTTTAGAAAAGGCAGAGGAACGAGAGACCAGATTGCCAATATCCGCTGGATAATGGAGAAAGGCAGGGAGTTTCAAAAAAACATCTACTTCTGCTTCATTGACTATTCTAAAGCCTTTGACTGTGTGGATCATAATAAATTGTGGCAAGTTCTTAGTGGGATGGGCATCCCAAGCCACCTTGTCTCTCTCCTGAGGAATCTGTACAAGGACCAAGTAGCAACAGTCAGAACTGACCACGGAACAACAGACGGGTTCAAGATTGGGAAAGGCGTCTGGCAAGGCTGCATCCTCTCACCCAACCTTTTTAACTTGTATGCAGAACACATCATGCTATGTGCGGGGCTGGATGAATGCAAAGCTGGGGTGAAAATTGCTGGAAGAAACATTAACAACCTCAGATATGCAGATGACACCACCCTGATGGCCGAAAGCGAGGAGGAGCTGAGGAGCCTTCTAATCAAGGTGAAAGAAGAAAGCGCAAAAGCCGGGTTGCAGCTAAACGTCAAAAAACCAAGATTATGGCAACAAGAATTATTGACAACTGGAAAATAGAGGGAGAAACCGTGGAGGCCGTGACAGACTTTGTATTTCTAGGTGCAAAGATTACTGCAGATGCAGACTGTGGCCAGGAAATCAGAAGACGCTTACTTCTTGGGAGGAGAGCAATGTCCAGTCTCGATAAAATAGTGAAGAGTAGAGACATCAGACTGGCAACAAAGATCCGCCTAGTCAAAGCCATGGTATTCCCTGTCGTAACCTACGGATGTGAAAGCTGGACCTTAGGGAAGGCTGAGCGAAGGAAGATCGATGCTTTTGAACTGTGGTGTTGGAGGAAAGTGCTGAGAGTGCCTTGGACTGCGAGAAGATCCAACCAGTCCATCCTCCAGGAAATAAAGCCCTACTGCTCACTGGAGGGAAAGATACTAGAGACAAAGTTGAAGTACTTTGGCCACATCATGAGGAGACAGGAAAGCCTAGAGAAGACAATTATGCTGGGGGAAGTGGAAGGCAAAAGGAAGAGGGGCCGACCAAGGGCAAGATGGATGGATGGCATCCTTGAAGTGACTGGACTGACCTTGAGGGAGCTGGGGGTGGTAACGGCCGACAGGGAGCTCTGGTGTGGGCTGGTCCATGAGGTCACGAAGAGTCGGAGACGACTGAACAAATGAACAACAACAACAATAACTGTGCCTTGCAATTTAACCACTTTGATGTCTCCTGGAAAACCATTCTGACAACTTCTGCTGTAAATTTCTTGGCCCTATCTCCTACATCCGTGATGGTGAACCTATGACATGCGTGTCAGCAGTGACACACATGGCTATTTTTGATGACACGTGGCCATATACAGAGAAGTACACCTTATAAGAGCCAATCTAATTCCATCCTTAAACTTGTAAAAGGCTCTACAAATTTAACATCTGCACGTTTGAGCATTGTTCACTCCATAACTCAGCATGGGAATATACATTTTTCGTATTGAAACTATAAATATTGCAAAATTATGGGGGGGTTTTTCTCGAAGTTGACACCTCACCCAAGTTATGCTCAGGTTTTTTGGCAAATTTTGACACACCAAGCTCAAAAGGTTGCCCATCACTGTCCTACATCTAATGTTTTACATGATGCAGATTTCTTAACATAGCAAAAACAGTGTGGGGAGAATGGAGGGAAATGCTCCTGAAAATCCTCAATTGAAATGCTAAGGAAGTTTCACACATATACATGCATATATATGGTAGTAAGATTTATAGCTTCCTTAATATCAGGGATGCAGGCTGATAAATTCCCATCAGAAAGCTTGTTAAATGTGGAAACGTGCACCAAAATGAGCGTTGTTTCTCCAAAACGAGATCAGTCAGCTGTGTCGGCTCCGTGTATGAGCTGCAAACGACAGGCTTGGGAGAATATTGCGCATCATCGGCAATTGAAGGGAATTTCCATCTGGTCTGCGTACGTTACAGACCCCTTGTCTGGATTTTGTTGGAATTGTGTATGTTTTCGTTTAAAACCAATGCAACGGTTTTAGGTAGCAGGAGCATTGAGCCTTTGTCAAGTAGATGGTTATTTCAGTGTGTTGTGTTGTTCCCTCTCTTATATTTTTTGGTTTTGTTTTGGTTGGGGATTGAGGAGTTGAGTGGATGTGTACTCTTCTATTTTGCAAAAGAAAGGATGGTGTCTGAGCCAAAGCACTGACGTATACACACATGCACACGCACAGTGATAGCCCCAAACTTACCAGACAGTATTGTCGAAAGGGCCAGCGGCATCACAAACAACCCAACCAGCAAGTCAGCCACCGCCAGAGACATGAGGAAGTAATTGGTGGCGTACTGCAGCTTCTTCTCCAGCGACACGGCTAGGATCACAAGGATATTCCCTCCGATGGTGGGTATGATCACCATCAGGGTGAGCAGAGCGGTCCAACGCAGCGTGCCAGAGGCCAGGTGCCCAGAGCCATTGTCAGAAGTGTTCATTTTGGCATCCTGTGAAAAGTGTTCCGAGATGGTGTGTTGCTCAGACATTTCGCAGTGTCTTGGAACTTGGTTTCCCGCTCCTTCTTTGTACGATCCTGGCGGAGAATCAGCATTGTAAACGGCTCATCTGCTACTGCAACAGGTTCTGCTCTGGTCACACATTTCCACCGTTTTCTATCATATTCCTTCCCTGGATACTCACGAAATATTTTAAAAACGAGCGTGTTGACGTTGGTCCATCCCTAAATACAAATCCCAGCGATCAGGCTGTTCTTGAACGAAAAGGAGCTGAAACACTGTCGTAGTTTAGCTCCTGGTATCTTCACACAGAGCTCTCATGTTCCAAGAAGTCGTGATGAAAAGTTTCCCCTAGATAACAAGAGGTAAAAATGCCAATTTTTAGAATTGATGTGTAGGAATTGCTACATTGAACACATGAGGGTTGATTTACATTTGTACATTTATAATATCCAAAGTCGGTAAGAGCATCTAAAGTAAACCTCTAGTTAATTTTAATAAGGTTAAGCAGCAATCTTTTGCAAGTCTGCTGAGAAGGAATTCCTCTTAAATTCAGCATTGCTTTCAGTAATTGTATCTGGGATTATAACCTGGAATTGTCTGGAAGTCACTGTCATCAAATAGGAAAGCATAATAATGTTTTTATTATTTGTTGTTATTGATTGTAGTTTACTGTGTCTCTTTTAACCTATAATCCTTGTGCTTGTAAGCCACCCCGAGTCCCTTCGGGGAGATGGAGGTGGGGTATAAAAAATGATGATGATGATGATGATGATGATGATTATGATTATTATTATTATTATTATTATTATTATTATTATTATTCTTTCAGCCCCATGCTGGGACCCTCACCTCTAGGCACAGCAACCCAGCTCTCCTTTACTTCTTCTCTCTCACGCAGCATACACCTTCCTAACCTCCTTTCTCGTACAGCGGACAGTGGCACAGCTAATTAGTAGCCAGCTGCATTAAATCACTACTGACTGAGAGATCATGAGTTCAAAGCCAGCCTAGGTCGGAGTGAGCTCCTGAACATTCATAGTCTAGCTTGCTGTCGACCTATGCAGCCCGAAAAACAGTTGCATCTGTCAAGTAGAAAATTTAGGTACCCCTTTATGCGGGGAGGCTAATTTAACTAATTTACAACATCATAAAACCTTCCAGCAATGTGCGTAAGAATGAGGAAGTACTCCATCAAGGACTCGGTGTCACAAGTGGATGGTCAAGTGTCTGGAATCGAGCATACTCTCATTAAGCAGGAAAAGCTAGAATGTTAAATTGCCTCTGTGTCTGTCTATATATGTTTTTTTTGTCCATGGCATTACATGTTTGCCATGTATATGTGCATTGTAATGCGCCCTGAGTCCCCTGCGGGGTGAGAAGGGCAGAATATAAATACTGTAAATAACTAAACTAGATTTTAGATTTTGTAAATTCGTGAACTATAGACTGAATCTGTGGACAACTTCTATCACTCCCTTCCCTCTCATAAACAGATTCATTACAGTCATTCTTTTGATTCCAGTCTTGGCACTTATTTATTGTCAGGACACACAGCATGTTACAATTTGTGCATCGTCAGAAGAACAAGGATTATTACTAACAGTTTGGAAGGAATATTACTAACAATTTGGAAGGAATATGATCTTACCTTTAATTTGCCCAACTGGAAAGGGTTGGAAGAATTCTCCTGCTGCTCTAACTGGATACATTTCTCCAAAGAGAGTGTGCTTGTTGTCTTCTTAATTCGTCACATTTTTTCAGACGTCTTCCTCTAATTGCATTGCGTTCTTCGAAGGCAGCCAGCCAGCCATGCACTTTCACAACTGAATTTTCCAGCACAGTCAGAGATCCACTTTGGGATTATGCCCTTGGCTTCCTATTTTTTTAATTATTATTATTGTCAAGTCGAAGGGGAGAATGCCTTGAGTCCGGCGCCTCCTTCCCGCTGCCCTGCTGTTGTTGAGTCTCTCCGTAATTTCACATGCTTATCGGGTCTCCCGAAGGCTCCCCAGCCCTTCCTCTATCTCCATCTCCCTCTCTGTGCTGCCTCCTCTCTCTTTCATTCGTTGGCTAAACTTGCAGCCTGCCGGTATCATCTGTTGATTGACTCATTCCAGCGCATCCAGCTGCGGCGCATAAAAGCGGAGTAACAAATGAGCGGAGATTCTCTCCGCCACTCCTTTTGGGATTTTTTTTTGCATCTGGACGAGAGCCACAGAGGTCATTTCTTACTTATTTTTCCATTCAGTGTTCCAAACCTGCAGCGCCCGGCCTGGGTCCCTAACTCTAAATCAAGCATAGGCAAACTTGGGCCTTCCAGGTGTTTTGGACTTCAACTCCCACAATTCCTAACAGCCATAGGCTGTTAGGAATTGTGGGAGTTGAAGTCCAAAACACCTGGAAAGCCCAAGTTTGCTCATACCTGCTCTGCCGTAGGCTGTTAGGAATTGTGGAAGTCCAAAACACCTGGAAGGCCCAAGTTTGCTTATACCTGCTCTGCCGTAGGCTGTTAGGAATTGTGGGAGTTGAAGTCCAAAACACCTGGAAGGCCCAAGTTTGCTCATACCTGCTCTGCCGTAGGCTGTTAGGAATTGTGGGAGTTGAAGTCCAAAACACCTGGAAGGCCCAAGTTTGCTCATACCTGCTCTGCCGTAGGCTGTTAGGAATTGTGGGAGTTGAAGTCCAAAACACCTGGAAGGCCCAAGTTTGCTCATACCTGCTCTGCCATAGGCTGTTAGGAATTGTGGGAGTTGAAGTCCAAAACACCTGGAAGGCCCAAGTTTGCTCATACCTGCTCTGCCGTAGGCTGTTAGGAATTGTGGGAGTTGAAGTCCAAAACACCTGGAAGGAGGTGGGAACGCGAGCAGGGCCTCTCCAGATGATCGTAGAGATCGTGGGGGTTCGTACACAGAAATGTGGTCACGGTAAACTGGCTGGAATTTCTGGGAATTGTAGGCCAAAACACCTGGGGACCCACAAGTTGAGAACCACTGTATTAGAAGTATTTAAATCCTTTTGTCATGTTAGAAAGATTCCCAGTTTGTATGACACTCACAGCTTCTGCTTTATCTCTCATCTTTCTCATGCCTCAAGTGCTCAAGCTGTTTCTAGCACTCATTTAATGTTTCTATGCCTCTTAACTCTGCAAAATTACTTGCTCAATGTTATGGAATCTTATATTGGTGAGACAGACTCATCTTTGACATAGGAAGCTAAAAACTTGTAAAACCTCAGCTCCCCTGATTCCATAGAATTGAACTGTGGCAGTTCAGGTAATGCATTAATTCTACAGTGTAACTGCACTATAAAATATCATATGTTCTGTTATATAATCTGCAGTTTGCTGTGTCATAAACACAGTACTTATTATAATATTTTGAGAACATTATGCTCACAGGATGCCATTTAAATGTATACAGTTGTTGCTGTAGTTTGGATAATAAGGTGAAAATCATATGGGTTGTTTGTTTTTTTTTTACTTATAGCAGTTTTTATGTTCTAAGTCATAGAAGGTTTGAGGTGCATTTGTTAAACATTCATGGATATTTAGGAGTGCATTACAAGAAAGTGCTAATATAGGCTGAGCATCCCTTATTCAGAATCCAAAATATGAAGTAATGACACCTTTGCTTCCTAATGGTGGTGGTGGTGAGGTGTTGTTGTTGTTGTTGTTCATTTGTTCAGTCGTTTCCGACTCTTTGTGACTTCATGGATCAGTTCACGCCAGAGCTCCCTGTCGGTTGTCACCACCCCCAGCTCCTTCAAGGTCAATCCAGTCACTTGTTATTATTGTTGTTGTAATTGTTGAGCTTGTTGATCGAAAGGTCGCAGGTTCGATTCCAAGGAGCGGCATGAGCTTCCGCTGTCAGCCCTAGCTTCTGCCAACCTAGCAGTTCGAAAACATGCAAATGTGAGTAGATCAATAGATATTGCTCCAGCGGGAAGGTAACGGCGCTCCATGCAGTCATGCCGGCCACATGACCTTGGAGGTATCTACGGACAACGCTGGCTCTTCGGCTTAGAAATGGAGATGAGCACCACACCCCAGAGTCAGACATGACTGGACTTAATGTCAGGGGACTACCTTTACCTTTACCTTAATTGGGTTGTTGTAGGTTTTTTTGGGCTATATGGCCATGGTACAGAGGCATTCTCTCCTGACGTTTGGCCTGCATCTATGGCAAGCATCCTCACTACCTCTGAGGATGCTTGCCATAGATGCAGGCGAAATGTAAGGAGAGAATGCCTCTAGACCATGGCCATATAGCCCGAAAAAACCTACAACAACCCAGTGATTCCAGCCATGAAAGCCTTCGACAATACGTTGCTGTAATTATTATTACCCCATTTCTCTCTCTTAAATTAGACCAAAGTGATTCAGTGTGTATACAAAACTTTGTTTGATGTGCAAAAACATTGTGCATAAAATTACCTTCAGGTTACATGTTTAAGGTGTATATGAAAAACAAATGAATTTCATATTTAGTCTTGGGTCCCATCTCCAAGAGCTATTCTTATGCTAATATTGGTATTCCAAAATCTGGGAGGGGGGAATCCAAAATCTGAAACACTTTTGCTACCAAACATTTTGGATAAGAGATACTCAACCTACAGCTATATTAATAATTTATGGAATTAAATGTAACAAGATAGAGTGATTTCACCATAAAGCTAGGTGCCTTTGAAAGAGAATTGAAGACAATCAAATTGCAAGTCCAGCACAATTGAAAGGCACCAGATCCGGGGAAGCTGCGTTAGATCAAGACGTTCGCTAAATAAACATCCCCTTCTGTGCGGCAGCATTTTAGGAACCGTCCTCTATAAACAGGGGAGGAAAATGGCCCCCTTAAATTCCCCTCCCTGGTGCTTTCAAGGGCTGCAAGCACTTTCTTCCCTTCCACATGATCTCAAATGATCAAAATGTGATTAGCTTGATCGTATGCTATGACGATGACAAATCCGTCTGACACTCCAGCATTCCAAGCAGAAAATACAAATGGTGCCCCCTGTGGTGGTAAATACAATACAATAATTGACAATTTACTACTGTCCTCCCAGATCTGCCTAACCGCAGGGGGGCTCTGCGTAAATAGAGAGTGTTAGCCGTCATTACGGCCTCATTTCACCTGAACAGGAACCAGCCCGATGGGGAGTCACAAGCCAGTCGGAGCACTTAAATGGGACAGAGTCCTTGAAGATGCCTGGGGTTGAAGTTTCCTCTGAATTTTGATTGACTCCCAGCTAAAGTATGTTTTGGGATTAACTACAACAATGGTTCCCAATCTGTTTTGACTCACTGAGCCCTTTTTAGAACAAATTTCTGTGGCACTACCTAGGTTTTAGAAGTGAATTGTGTTTAGGAGTAGTGTTATGGGGGAGGGGAAGATAGTAAAGGAATATAAAGTAAAGGTATATAAACAATTGTGCAATGTCCTGAGGGCGCCATGGAGCACAGGTTGGGACCCACTGATCTGTAACACAGATGGGTTGCTCCTGCAGATTTTGAAGGTCTTACTGCAGTGGTTCTCAACTTGGGGTCCCCAGATGTTTTTGGCCTACAACTCCCAGAAATCCTAACAGCTGGTAAACTGGCTGGGATTTCTGGGAGTTGTAGGCCAAAAAACATCTGGGGACCCCAGGTTGAGAACCACTGTCTTAGTGTTTCCATCTATCCCATTGTTGTGAGTATTTATTTATTTATGTACTTATTTACAGCATTTATATTTCGCCCTTCTCGCCCCACAGGGGACTCAAGGCAGATCATAATGCGCATATACATGAGAAACATTATTTATTATTTAGGGCTTTTATATCCTGTCCTTTCTCAACCTCCGCAGAGGGACTCATAGACACACAACACATATAGACAGAGACACAGAGGCTATTTAACTTTCCAGCTTCATGAGGGTATGCATTTTGAATTCTGGCCACCGGGGGAGCTGTTGCTTCACCATCCACTTGTGACACTGATGGAATACTTCCTCATTCTTTTGCATGCTGGAGAGTTTTTATGGCATTGCAAATTAGTTAAATTAGCTCCCCGCATAAGCTGTATCTAAATTTTCTACTAGACAGATGCAACTCTCTTTCGGGCTGCAAAGGTCGACAGTAAGCTAGACAAACGGCCAGAAGCTTACTCCGACCCAGGCTGGCTTCGAATTCATGACCTCTCGGTCAGTAGTGATTTTAATGCAGCTGACTCCCAACCAGCTGAGCCACAACCCAGTCCATATTTGTCTCGCCATATTAGCAGTTCTCACTTTTGCAGATTTGATTGAAAATGTTCTCTAGGGATTCCTTTATGGTCAACTTCCAATGGAAGTTGAACACAGAATCACATTGAGATTTTTAGAAAGGAGTTCGCTCTAGAAATCTATGAGTCTTCCAGCATGGCTGGAAAAAGTTGATGATGGGACTCCATAGATTTCTAGAGCGAACTCCTTTCTAAAAATCTCAGTGTGATTCTGTGTTCAACTTCCATTGGAAGTTGACCATAAAATCATGCTGGGAGGCCTAAAAATTTCTAGAGTGCTTCTTCTCTCAAGTAAAAAAGTAGTGAATATTCATGGTTTTTTACTTTCATGTGGACCCTGTGCCCCTAAACCCCAGCAAATGTGGAGAGCTGGCTTTGTTGTGTACCTCGACTGGTAGGCCATGTTGAGACTGAGAAAAGACTCCATCCTTTCCTGCCTGTTTTTCTTTGTAATTTAGACTTTTCAGGAATTTGAGTTTTGCAGACAAAGCAACATTGAAGGGGTTGGATGCTATGAGGAGATAGTCTCTTGATCTGAGTTTAACAGGTGACTTCAAAGCAGCTCCATCATTGATAGTAGTCTCACCATGACCTTCCTCAGTGCATGTAGAGGGAGCCTGGCCATGTTCCTTCCAGCCAACCTCTCACTTGGTTGTTGTGGTTTTTTTGGGCTGTATGGCCATGTTCTAGAAGCATTCTCTCCTGACGTTTCACCTGCATCTATGGCAGGCATCCTCAGAGGTTGTGAGGTCTGTTTGAAACCTCTCACTGTTGACTTCTACATCTTTGAAAGGAAACTATCTGCAGCTGGAAGCCTTCTATGCATTTTACAGCCATGGAAGTGCCATCACTGAGCCTAATGATGGGACAGAGTCAAGCAGAGCTCTTACAATTGTCCCACTTTCCTTCTAAAATGCCCTCCATCGAAAGAGATGATGTTTTCTATACATTGTTGTGCCCTAAAGTGATCCTTTATGTCTGGCATCCTTCTAAACTACATGGGTTGTGTCACAGGTTGCAGGCAGCACTTGTGAAGTAGATTACATAATAGGAATTTAGCGATACAGACCTAATTCTGGACATAAGAAATTGAACTTTTCTTCTGCAAGAATTTTTTTTTATTTCTCAGGTTGCTTTCAAATATATAGATGTGTTTTCAAAAAATTTCATTATCTGTCTTGTGCATCAAGTGAATAGCTATCTTTGGCATGAGCCGGAGGCTAGGCTTCTGGCTGGAAAGAAAGAAGCATATTTGCGCCACGCTCCAAGGGACGTGGCGGATGCCTCTTGCATGTTGGAATTGGCTGTGTGCGTTGTATCCCCTTTGTGCACGTAGATGCCCAGCTTTTGAAGTGTCAACTCCTCTACATAAAAGAAAAGTGGTGTCTTTAGATTCTACTTTCTGAAAATATTAAAAAGGATTGTTTTGTGAGTTCCCTTTTGTGTGTCTGAAGGAATGAAAGTTGGTCCAATGAAAGAGTTAGCCCTTGTAGTGTTATAGCCTATAAGATAGTATTGGATTCCCTACACCTTGGAAGAATTGAAGGCTAGGAAGTCTGACCAGATGGGACCCGATTAGATCCTCATGTGTCAAGACATACCATTGAATACCTGTCGCAGCTCAGAGTATAGTCACCTTGCTCCAAACACCAAACGACACAAAAGTTGAAGATTTTGTAGTTTATTGAAGAAAGGAAAAGTCTTAAATGCATAAGTAAGTTTCAAAAGTTCAATAGCAAATAGCATGAAGCATAATCCAAAGAACATCGATCAAACAAGATTCCATGACAGCAAGAGAGAGTCCCAGGAAGCCAAGAACATTGCCCAAAAGCCAAGGCAATCCAAAGAAGTTACCAGGTTGTTCGTAGAAGTTGCACTGACAAAGATTTGTCTTCAAACACCCTGTTTAATATACTTTCCCAGCATGAACGCATTCCGTTGACCCCTAACCTCCTTCTTGTTAGCAAGCCTCGCACTGCGGCAAACTTTGAATTGTAAACGATCCTCCCTATCTAGATCTTCAGAGCTCTCAAGGTTGGATAGCTCATTAGCCACCTGAGAATCGTCAGGCTGGGAGCCATCCTCCTCCATCTGCACCTGGCATCAGAAACATCATCTGAAACATTCCTTGCCATGGGAAACCGAACCTCCTCAGATTCTTCTTCAAAGGAACATCTTCATGAATCTGAATCCCATCATCCTCTACCTGAGGCTCCAGCTGAGCCACAACAATACCAAAGTTAGGATCTTCCATGGTGCAATGTCTCTCTGATTTCTGAAAACTGAGAGGAAGGGAATCAACTCATTTGCAAATGGGCTGCTGAGGGAGAGTTCTGCAGGCTGACAAAAACCCAAATATATTGTTCAGATTCATGAAGGCCAAAGTCTCTCCAGAAGCCAATATGATTGAACTGAGGCTGTTGTTCTTCATATCACCAGGCAATGTGGCCTTGTAGTAAAAGATGATGACGATGATTGGAAAAGTTGAAGACAACAAGAAAAATATAAAACCTTATTACATGTAGATAGACTTAATCATGAAATGTGCAAGACCTGAGCTGGACAGTTGAGGAACAGGTTGGTTGGATGACATTCATAGGACTGTGAGAGTTGACTTGAAGGCAAATAAAGACTTAACATTGTGTGGGTTGAGAAAAAGGATGAGAAGCCTTTTTGAAGACTTATGTAAAATGTTTATGTTTTTATTAGAAAAATGAAGGTAAAGTATATGTAATGTATAGTTAATATAATGTTTTGAGAGGGGATGAGAGTATGGACTGTGGGAACTGACTGGTGATCTGCAGTGTGTTTTTACAGGATTTCAAAAGGTATGACAGCTCAACAGTTAAGAATGTGAATTAGAGACGACTTGAGAGTTAGGGTTGTTGATAGAAATGAGTTCGATTCAGGACATTGAGTTAGGAATTAGTTGGCTAAATAGATGATTTTGGGCTCTTTGTATCCATTGGACTTCGATTCTAGGACCCTTTATGGGTACCAAAATCCATGGACGCTCAAGTCCCATACGCAGTTGTGTAGAAAAAGGGTATTCCTCACAAAATGAAGAATTCATGATGCCTTAGCAAATGGTGTTGGGAGAGAAAAAACTAAGGTTTTTGACCTAATGTTTCCTTTGGCTTTGAAGTATGTCTTCTTCGCATTTGATGAAGTGGTTAGTGCCCATGAAAACAAATACCATCATAAAATTTTATTAGTCGTTGGGCTCTTTCACACCTCATAAATATAACACTATGATTCCACTTTAACTGCCATGGCTGTGCCCTTTAAAATCCTGAAATTTGCAGTTTGGGGAAGGAGATTTTATTTATTTATTTATTTATTTATTTATTTAAAACATTTATATTCCACCCTTCTCACTCAGGGCAGAGCACATCATATATATATAGCAAACATTCAATTCCAGGACATAAAACCATAAATATATACAAATATTAAAATTACTTATATCCACGTTAAAAAACATCTCAGGACACCATTTTGCCTCCTTGCATTGCCCCAAAGGCTTGGTCCCACAGTCAGGTCTTCACCATCCTTCTGAAGGACAGCAGGGAGGGGGCTGATCTAATATTGCCAGGAAGGGAGTTCCATAACCGGGGGGCAATCACTGAGAAACCCCTGTCTCTCATCCTCACAAAATGTGCCTGTGATGGTGGTGGGACTGAGAGCAGGGCATCCCCAGAAGACCTTAGTTTCCGCAGTGCTTCGTAAAGGTGATTCATTTGGACAGGTATTTATAGAGTTTTCAGTCAGAGAGCTCCAGTATTTTACCAAACTACAATCAGGAGCAGAATTCAAAACAATCTTGACAGATTAGAGAGATGGGCCAAAACTAACAAAATGAAGTTCAACAGGGACAAATGCAAGAGACTCCACTTAGGCATAAAAAACGAAATGCAAAGATACAGAATGGGGGACAATGCCTGGCTCGAGAGCAGTACGTGTGAAAAAGATCTTGGAGTCCTCGTGGACAAGAAGTTAAACATGAGCCAACAATGTGATGTGGCAGCAAAAAAAGCCAGTGGGATTTTGGCCTGCATCAATAGGAGCAGAGTGTATACTAGAGCTAGGGAAGTCATGCTCCCCATGCTCTATTCTGCCTTGGTTAGACCACACCTGGAATATTGTGTCC
This sequence comes from Anolis sagrei, assembly GCF_037176765.1. Classification (NCBI taxonomy): domain Eukaryota; kingdom Metazoa; phylum Chordata; class Lepidosauria; order Squamata; family Anolidae; genus Anolis; species Anolis sagrei. The sequence continues at coordinate 267,501,123 of NC_090023.1, read as the reverse complement.
AATTCTGGGCACCACAATTGAAGAGAGATATTGACAAGCTGGAATGAGTCTGGAGGAGGGCGACTAAAATGATCAAGGGTCTGGAGAACAAGCCCTATGAGGAGCGGCTTAAGGAGCTGGGCATGTTTAGCCTGAAGAAGAGAAGGCTGAGAGGAAGTCACAGGGAGGAGGGAGCAAGCTTGTTTTCTGCTTCCCTGAAGACTAGGGCGCGAAACAATGGCTTCAAACTACAAGAGAGGAGATTCCATCTGAACACAAGGAAGAACTTCCTGACTGTGAGAGCCGTTCAGCAATGGAACTCTCTGCCCCGGAGTGTGGTGGGGGCTCCTTCTTTAGAAGCTTTTAAACAGGGCTGGATGGCCATCTGTCAGGGATGCTTTGAATGCAATTTTCCTGCTTCTTGGCAGAATGGGGTTGGACTGGATGGCCCATGAGGTCTCTTCCAACTCAAGGATTCTATGATTCTACAATCCCCAGGATTTTGTAGAGTGCATCCATGGTAGTTAGAAGTGGAACCATAGTGCTATAATTGTGTCATGTGAAAGAGGCCCTTTGAGGTTCTCTCTGCAATCTAAGAGCCCCCCGCCCTCGAAATACTGAAGGCATACCAAACATGGGGCTGGCTGTTTCATTTGGGATTCATTTGGGATCTGGGGGCAGGGCGAGGGTGATGTTTTGCCAACCTGACTTACATAAAATATTTGGTTCCGAAGTCCTTTCATCGCTCGGCTTGCAGCCTTTCTTTTCCTTTTATTGTTTTTCCAAATACCAAACTTTACCGTCTGTTTCCCCTCCTTAAACACTTTTCCTTTAAGACCACTCATTCATTATTGTAGGATTTGCCTACTGAAATAATTAAGTTGGAAAAGGTAGTGTTTGGTGACCTGCCTCAAGATCTTGCTGACATTAACAGTGTGGGATTAATCCCAGCATATAAAAAATTGTTTTGAATTCCATGTTCAGAAGAAATGCATTTTCAGAAATGGAAGGGCTTTCCCCATCATAACCACCACCTTGTCCGACTAATGCAAGTAGAGACCGGTTCTAATGTGTGCTGTGACCCATTCTACACAAAAGTTTAAAATTGTTCTGATCTCTTTATGACAATTTCCTTGCTGAATAATTGCCGAAGCAATCAAAATGCAAAGATGCCGTTGTGCCAGCCTGAAAACCACCTTCACTGTGAATATTTTGTATAGTTTATTCAAAGCTGTCTCTTCCCGTCTCCACGGCAGCTCATTCTTTTTGCCAGCTTTTGAGCCGTTGTTTGAGAACAAGGTGACAAGCAGCTTCATATGAGGCAGTTTATAGTCCTCAAATTGTGATGCTGTTTATAGTCCGCAGGCTTCAGAAAGGGGCCTGAGGCTGCTTATCTTAACGGTGACCTTCTGTTCTCTTCACCTTCTTATTTATGTTACTACTCAGAGCTGCCTTGGGAGGCAGCAGGGAAATCCAAATTCTCCTTAGCCAAAATACCATGCTGATTCCCTTTGGTTTGATTGCGCGATTTTCAGACAGAAAGGTGTAGCTGGTCTCTACAGTTCCATATATTGAATGGTTGTGTTTGTTTTTCTTTTCCAGGACCCCTGAACAGTGTCCAAGCGTGGTTTCCTTGCTGTCTGAAAGTTACAACCCCCACGTCCGGTATGGGGCAGCCATGGCTCTGGGCATCTGCTGCGCTGGGACAGGAAACAAGGTGAGGTCAACCCATCCTCTGGCTTTTTACACTTCCATTAAGGTTCTACAACAGAAGAACTTAAGGCTGGATGAAGGAGCTATAGAAAGACCACAAAAGAAGTTACAATATGGGCCAGTAAAGTGCTATATGGAGACTACAAATGGTCCTGATCCCCTTTTTTATGCTCCTGACCTCCTCCAAAGCTTCCAGGTCATGCCCAGTTTAAACAATTTCAGTGCAGAAATTCCCCAAAATTGTTCCAATCTCTTATCAAGATGATGATGATGGTAATAATAATAATAATAATAATGCTCCCAAATGCTACCTCTTTCTTAACACTTCAAGTGATAACCACCTGAAGCCTAACCCTGACAAGACACAAGTCTGAGCTTTCCACCTATGCAACCCTGAAGCCAAAAGGAAATTGAAAGTTACCTGGGAAGGCTAAGAGCTCAAACACTGTTTCCATCCCAAATATTTATTTATTTCCTCTATTTATACCCCACCCTTCTCCCCCCGAAGGGGGACTCATCAACAGCAAGATCCGAAAATATCTCGGTGTCACCTTAAATCGAACACTAACATTTAGAAAACACTGCATGAACACCAAGCACAAAGTATCTGCACACAATAACATCCTGCAGAAACTTACTGGCAGTGCATGAGGTGCAGACCCAAAATTACTCAACTGCCTTGACTTACTCAACTGCTGAGTATGCCTGCCCTGTTTGGCACAAGTCTGTCCATGTGAAGCTGGTGAACATAGCACTCAATGAAACATACAGAATAACCGTAGGATGTCTCAAAGCTGTACCTGTTAATAGACTCTATAAGCTAGCTGGCATTTCCACACACACACCTCTGATGTGTGATGGGAAGTTGCTGCTAATCGTGAGAGAAATAAGTTTGAACACTGAAAGCCATCTACTGCATGGCTACCAGCCTCCTCCTAGTAGTCTCAAATCAAGGAAACCACCACTCATGAGAACCACCACTCCTCTTAATATTCCCCTAGCAACAGCAAGAGTATCCTTTTAGGCAGGTAAACCAGGAAATCCCAACTGGATGCCCCCCTTGAGGGTCTTCCTCCAGGGGCAAACCAAGAATGGGTATCTAAACCAGGCAACCCTAACTGAATGGCCTCCCACGAGGGTCTTCCTCCAGGGGCAAACCAAGAATGGTCAACTTGGAAGTCCCTGAACAGACTCAGAAGTGGAGTGGGCAGATCTAAAGACAACCTGGCAAAATGCCACTGCCTGTAAGAATCCTCCACCTTGTGGGGCTGTGAAGCAGAACAAACAACTCCGCATCAGTACGTTTGCCCACAATGCCCTGCCTCTTGCACAGAGGAAGAATTGTTTAAAGCTACAGTCGCTGTTGCCCGTTTTTGGTCTAAAATTATTTAGCCGATTGTGCTCCCTCTATTTTATCAGTGTTATACTTGTTCATTTGTGCAATGCTTTTGACATTAAATAAAAAAACACTTCAAGTCCACCTAAAATGCCACCAGACAACTAAATACACCAAAACTATAGCTTGAGTAACTTTGGCCACATCATGAGAAGACGGGAAAGCTTAGAGAAGACAAGGATGCTGGGGAAAATGAGAGGAAAAAGGAAGAGGGGGCGACCAAGGGCAAGATGGATGGTATCCTTGATTTGAACATCAAATCATCCAGGCGTCCCCTGGGCAACATCCTTGCAGACGGCCAATTCTCTCACACCAGAAGTGACTTGCAGTTTCTCAAATCGCTCCTGACATGACAAAAAAAATAAATCCTTGAAGTGACTGGCTTGACCTTGAAGGAGCTGGGGGTGGTGACAGCCGACAGGGAGCTCTGGCGTGGGCTGGTCCATGAGGTCACGAAGGGTCGGACACGACTGGAACAACAACATAACTTGAGTATCCCTTTTTACCAGAATTCCAAAATGCTCCAAAATCTGCAATTGTCCACGTGGTTGTTTAGACACATTTTGCTTTCTGATGTTTCAGTGCATACAATCTTTGTTTCATGCACAAAAGTATTACAAATATCTTTATTTAAAATTACTGCTTAGGCATGTAGGGAACAAGAATAATTTTTGGTGTAGTTTTTGCATGTTCAAATATTCCAAACTTCCAGAGGCCTCCCCTCCTTTTGAAAATGCTGTTTTGGTCCATGTGCTGCCAAAAAAACAGCTCCTATATCACTTCCCACCTCTGTATTACATATTGAACATCAGCCTTGGGCTTTTGAGCTCCGATTAGGATTCTCCCTCAGAGAACATTTTTTTTCCCCAGTGGAAAATTATAACGGCAAAACAGAAAAATGAGGTTGTCATCTCCTTTAAATAAACCTACTTGATTGATGCGCTCTCTTTAAAAATGCATAGTTTGAAGAAGAAGGGGTCGTTTTTGTTCTCAGATAGGCCAAAATACACATCACTGCACATGATCGGGGAGGAAGCATTACATCAGGCCAAAGTTTGTGTTTCCAATATACAGCTTTTATGCTTTTATGTACTTTAAGGAACGGCTGCTTTTGTCCCTGTTCTTAAGATTACTGGGTCTTAGATGTCAATCAGGCGTCAATCTACGTGTCAATCAGGCTTGGGCAAACTTGGGCCCGCCAGGTGTTTGGGACTTCAACTCCCACAATTCCTAACAGCCTTCCGGCTGTTAGGAATTGTGGGAGTTGAAGTCCCAAACACCTGGCGGGCCCAAGTTTGCCCATGCCTAGCTGAGAGGCACAGGGGAACTTCAACAGTAGCGCTCTTTGGCATGTCAGGGCCGTAAATCTCTAGGGTTTTCATGGGGCAGTGCTTCTCAGTGGGGAAACACAGGCCTCCTGCAAAGCGCCTCTTTGTCCTGCTCCACTCAGCTGCATGATGGATGCCTGCCATTTCCTGCCTACCTAAACTTCCCCTTCCTCTCACCAGATTTGCTATGAGCCAGGATACCTACCACACAGAGCTGATGGTCTCTGCTCTGTGTTATTGGAGTGTGGAGGGATAGGTGTGTTGTTTTGTGATGTGTGATAGGGAAAGCATTTAATTTCATTGTGCAATAGTTCAATGACAATAAAGCCATTCTATTATTTAGCAGAGAAAGCTAAAAACTTTGCAAAACTTCATTATTCCATAGCATTGAACCAGGGCAGCTAAAATGGATTCATTCTACAGCATAGATGCACCCTAAAGTTTCCTTTTCCATTACTGGAAGCTTTGGTGTCCTAACACTTTTTGGACCAAATGACATTCAGCAGCAAATACTTTTTTTGGTTTCAGGGTATTGAAATTTGAGGTCCATATTAGATTTGATGGTTCATTAGACTTGAGTAAATATGGGTGTTAATTTGATTTATATCCCACTTTCCTCCCAAATATGAAATCCAAAGCAGCCTTCCTCTTGCTCTTTCATTGATCCATGTGTCTGATGTGGCCTTTTAAACTTCCTTGATCAGGCATGATTATTTTAAATATATGTGCTATTGTGATTTTAATGCTTATATTGTCTTGTTGATTTTATGTTGGAGCCCCCAGTGGTGCAGTGGGTTAAACCCCTGTGCCGGCAGGACTGAAGACCGACAGGTCTCAGGTTCGAATCCGGGGAGAGGCGGATGAGCTCCCTCTGTCAGCTCCAGCTCCTCATGCGGGGACATGAGAGAAGCCTCTCACAAGGATGATAAAAACATCAAATCATCCAGGCGTCCCCTAGGCAACTTCCTTGCAGACGGCCAATTCTCTCACACCAGAAGCGACTTGCAGTTTCTCAAGTCACTCCTGACATGACAAAAAAATATATATGTTTATGCTGTTTTTCTTGTATGTATTGATTATGTTACTTGGAAACCGCTCTGAGTCCCTTTGGGTAGATAGAGCAGTATATAATTAAAGTTTTGTTTTTGTTGTTGTTGTTGATTAAACGTGTTGGACTCATGGCATCAAACTGTATCATTAATGCAGTTTGATACCACTTTAACTGTTGTGGCTCAGTGCTATTTATTTATTTATTTATTTTGTTGTGTCAGGAGTGACTTGAGAAACTGCAAGTCACTTCTGATGTGAGAGAATTGGCCGTCTGCAAGGACATTGCCCAGGAGACGCCCGGATGTTTTGATGTTTTATCATCCTTGTGAGAGGCTTGTCTTATGTCCCCGCATGATGAGCTGGAGCTGATAGAGGGAGCTCATCCGTGCTCTCCCCGGATTTGAACTTGCGACCTGTTGGTCTTCAGTCCTGCTGGCACAGGGGTTTAACCCACTGCACCACTGGGGGCTCCGCTCAGTGCTATGAAGTCATGGGACTTGTAGTTTTCCAGGGTTGCTTAGCCTTTTCTGCCAAAGGGTCCTACAGATCCCAGGGTTCCATAGCATTGTGCCATGGCAGTTATAGTGATGTCAAACTGCATTCATTCTAGAGCAGTGGTTCTCAACCTGTGCGCCCCCAGGTGTTTTGGCCTACAACTCCCAGAAATTCCAGCCAGTTTACCAGCTATTAGGATTTCTGGGAGTTGAAGGCCAAAAACATCTGGGGACCCCAGGTTGAGAACCACTGTTCTAGAGCCTAGATGCACCCATGAAAGTCCGTCTCCTCCTTTGACGTGGACTTGTGAACCTGTGATGTAATAGGAGCACTATAGTGCAATTCATGTCCGTGCGTATTGCCAACGTTTGCCTTCACTGGACAAAAATGGGCAACCCGTTGGTCCGTGCTCTCAGAGTCTGTTTTATTTCTCCGTAATGTGTATAGGCAGGGTAATAGAACCTGCCTGGCTGCAGTTCTGTACTTTTATTGTTTATTTCTAAAATAAGGGATCTCGAGCATCTGTTTATATCACTGTGTCTTCTGGGGCTTGTATCAACATCAACATATTTTAAAGGCTGAGTTAATATGTTAGAACGTAGGAGATTGGAAATGAAGTTAAGCTTTTCGTTAGACCAAAGAGGCACTTCCATCTCCGTCCTCCATAAATAGCCCTGAGTTCACGCAGCGCCACGGATTAGACCTGGGCCAATAAAGGCACAAAAATACAATGCAGCCTTATAAAAGTCAACTTTATATAATTAGGACAATGGTTTTGGAAAGCTTGTGCGGTGAACAAAATTATTTTTAAAAACCCTAGAGTTGTACTTGGCAGCAACCTGCCTTTAATTAAAAGTTCACTCATGGAGATTAAACGCTGCATTGAGTAAATTTGGACTGATTTTGCAAGTACAGAACCCACATATCTGTAACGGGAAATCCCTCAACTCCAATTCAGTTAAGAGGAGTAGTAATGACCTAGAATCCCACATTCAGGTCAATACATGGTAACATTATGTAGTAATTCCTGTATTTACGAATTTAGCACCAAAACATCGCAATGTATTGAAACAGCTGTGGATCCTGGTGGGAGGCAGACTGCATTGGATAATACACAACGATGGATGAGCAAAGATTGGATAAGCAAGACTGTATTGTATAAAATAGCTTTCCAGAGGAAGTTGACCATAAAGTTGCACTGAAAGACCTAGAAATTCCTAGAGAGCTCACTTTAATCAAATCTGTGAACTTGCAAATGTAGAGGGTTACCTAAATACAGCCAAGAAGTTATCTTTTGCTCATGTGGAAGAGCTTTTAACAATGTTGGTGCATTCAGATTATTTTTTTCTTGTGTCAGGAGCACCTTGAGAAACTATAAGTCACTTTCTGGTGTGAGTGAATTGGCCGTCTGCAAGGACGTTGCCCAGGGGACACCTGGGTGTTTTACCATCCTGTGGGTGGCTTCTCTCATCTCTGAATACAGGGAGAGGAGATTCCATCTGAACATGAGGAAGAACTTCCTGACTGTGAGAGCCGTTCAGCAGTGGAACTCTCTGCCCCGGAGTGTGGTGGAGGCTCCTTCTTTGGAAGCTTTTAAACAGAGGCTGGATGGCCATCTGTCAGGGGTGATTTGAATGCAATATTCCTGCTTCTTGGCAGAATGGGGTTGGACTGGATGGCCCATGAGGTCTCTTCCAACTCTTTGATTCTATGATTCTATGAATGAGAAGCTGGAGCTGACTCCACTCCCTGGGTTCAAGCCACCAACCTTTCGGTCAGTTGAACCCATTGCGCCACCGGGGGCTTCTTGGTGCATTCGGATGCAAGGAAGTCATCCACACATGTTTTGGTTTGGAAAATACAATATAGCGTGCAACTTGCCTGCATTTGAAGATGTTGAGTGCATCTGATCCTCCTTGCTAAGTTTTCAGAGCCTGTGCTTTGAGGATGGTCAAAATAGAGAAAGGTGGTTGGAGTAGCCCTGAGAGGAGAGGAGCCAAGCTCATAAACATTAAACACATTCTTACTTCAACACATTCCCACAGGTAGATTTCAAAGAAACTCAGATTCCAGTAAGCAATGTATTCTGTCTGATTTATTCTTGAACTTTTGAATGTAAGCTTTAAAAACCCACTGTTTTGATTCTCCTTTTTCCTGTTGTCAACAAGATGGGCAAAACAGATCCGTTACGATGAGCGAAAACTCCCATGCCACGGCCCGTTTGAGGAATTGCAAACCTAGTAATTCTGACGAAAGCCTGGTGTTTGAAAAAGGAGCAGGGCTAATAATCTGCGTGCTCTCTTTCCTCTTTGCCCAATAGGAAGCAATTAATTTGCTGGAGCCGATGACAAATGATCCGGTGAACTACGTGCGTCAGGGCGCACTGATTGCATCTGCCCTTATCATGATCCAGCAGACAGAGATCCTCTGCCCAAAGGTGAGTGATGGAGGTATGCGCGCGCGTGCCAGAGAGAGATTGAGAGATTGAGAAGAGGGCCTTTGGCTGAAGGAGACAAAGCTTCCACAGCAGTGTGGCAGGAGTTGTTTGCCAACCGGCTTTCTCTGAGGAGCACTGGCTGATGAGCTTTGGAGACGCAATTTATTTGCTGGTGCTTTGAGCTCAGTAAATTATGCAAAGGTTGTCAGTGCATGGGCATCCAGCTTCGGTGTTACACATTTGGCCTGGAATCTGAACTCACAAATTACACTTGTCTCGCTTTTCTGAAGAGGCGGAGAACATGAGACTTTTGTACTCAAATGACAACAGCTTTTCACTCTGTAGAGCAGAAAATAAATAGAACATCTCTAGCTTCTATCATTTGTGACAAGACAGCAGTGGAACTCTCTGCCCCGGAGTGTGGTGGAGGCTCCTTCTTTGGAAGCTTTTAAACAGAGGCTGGATGGCCATCTCTCAAGGGTGATTTGAATGCAATTTTCCTGATTCTTGGCAGAATGGGGTTGGACTGGATGGCCCATGAGGTCTCTTCTAACTCTTTGATTCTCTTGATTCTATAAGAACTTCCTGACTGTGAGAGCTGTTCAGCAGTGGAACTCTCTGCCCCGGAGTGTGGTGGAGGCTCCTTCTTTGGAAGCTTTTAAACAGAGGCTGGATGGCCATCTGTCAGGGGTGATTTGAATGCAATATTCCTGCTTCTTGGCAGAATGGGGTTGGACTGGATGGCCCATGAGGTCTCTTCCAACTCTTTGATTCTGTGACTACAAGTCACGCTATAACAGGCATGGGCAAACTTTGGCCCTCCAGGTGTTTTGGACTTCAACTCCCACAATTCCTAACAGCCGGTAGGCTGTTAGGGATTGTGGGAGTTGAAGTCCAAAACACCTGGAGGGCCAAAGTTTGCCCATGCCTATCATAGAGTCAAGGCATGATTCCTTTCTGTTTATCAAGTAGATTGAACAGAAAAGCTCCTCCAAATTTATAATATGCCCTTTGGTGAACCAATACAAAAGTCTATAATCAGGGAGATTTATCACAAGCTCTTCATCCCTCTTTTGGATAATTCATTGAAAAATGGATTGCAGGCTCTTGAAGACATTACTCAGTAGCATGCAGGATTTCTCAATTATTTATTCAATATGGGGCTGTCTGGTTCAAGACATTGCCTGTAGTGCATCATTAATATTCCTTAGGTTCAGCAATCTTAAACTTACCTTCACCTTGATGTTCTCCTTTTTAAAAAAAAACAAGAAGTGTGCTTCTCTCGTTAAAATTGTGTTGTTATTTATTCTTTTTACCTGTCCGAACGTATCTCACCCTACAAACCACTGAGGACTTTAAGATCATCTGGGGAGGCCCTGCTCTCGGTCCCGCCTTTCTCACAAGCACGTTTGGTGGGGACGAGAGTCAGGGCCTTCTCAGTGGTGGCCCCTCGGCTATGGAACACCCTCCCTAAGGAGATCAGATCTGCTCCCTCCTTCTTGACGTTTCGGAGGCAAGTTAAAACGTGGCTATTCGAGCAAGTGTTTACAAATACAGAGTAGCTAATATAGGAAATCGAATGACCTGACAACGGAATTGGACAATGCTTGAGAATAATGAGACGCTGATGATGTTGTTTTTATTGCTTTTGATGTCTTATACTGTTTAATGTTTTTTATCTATATTATGTTTTATTTTTACTGATTTGTTGGAAACCTCCTTGTGTCGCCAACTGGCTGAGTAAGGCGGTATACAAATACAGTAATTTTTAGGGCCTAGGCTTTGTTAGGTAGATAATGCACTGTTAGATAGGATTGCATTGGCTGTAACCACATTGTGCAATACTGTTGGAAATACAGTTCTAATGGACATGTGGTCATGCACCTATTTAAGGGTTAAGTAGGTGGTGATGTGGAATTTGAGGGATATGCAATGAAACTGAGTCATGACCATATGACAGGCTGACAAGGGCCGCATCATTCACTTTTGTCCCGGGTTGATAATGAGAAGCAATGGATATAAAAGAGAGCAGCAAGTGTGTGGTCTCTCACTTGCCATTATTCTCTTGCTTCTTGCCCGCCATACATCTGTTGCTGATATCTGTCATGACTATAACTCTGCATAAGCCATTGACTGATAGGAGATCAGGGGATGCTGATGTATATAACTGTACATAAAGCAGTGTGTCAAGATTAAAAGCCACCACTGTGAGTTTGGATGAAAACTGAATCAAAGAGTTTTCTTAAACAATGAGCAGCACAAGGTCATGTTGTGCAGTAAAATTCTTTTGACAACTGATAAGGACTCTGCTATGTTTGGGTTGATTTTTAACACTTGCCTCTGATATAATCAGTCTGGTGTGCAGCTTATTTAGGGAAGTCGTGACTGTGAAGGAGAAAACGATAAATCACACACCTTGCCTATTGTTTCTGCCAGGCTTCCCTGTTAGGTAATCCAAATAAACCTATACAATGTCATCATTTTTGCCTAATGTAATCTGGTTTGGATTTTCCAGTTTGGCAGTTCAGGATTCTATAGCATCAGTATTTGTTTAGCCCTGTGGATACGGAGGCTGGGTACTCTGTGCACACATAGGAATGTATTTATTTTGAGGAGCACATTGGCCAAGTTTGCATCCTTGCGAACTCCTGGAATGTTGGATTGGACACAGCTGAAATAAGGAGAATATGACGGATGCAGATCTGATAAACCAGTGAAAGAAAATGCAGAGAAAGCAAAGCTTTGTGTGCAGAGTGCTAGAGATTAAGTTCCCATCCTTACTAGTTTAAGAGCATCTCAAAGGATTCTCATTTGTTCCTCTTCTGCAGAGTTACATTCAGAGGATTGGGCCTTTGCATGAAAGAGCAGCAGTGAGTTGGAATAAACATTATTCAGGAAGGGGGTCGTAGCTCAGTTGTGCAATGTCTGCTTTGAATACAGGAAATGCCAGAGTTGTGCCCAACCTCTCTAGATAGATGGAACCTTTGATTCTAGAAGGCATGCAATGGGAAGGTCTTTTAATACGGTTTGCTGTGATTTTATGACCTTTTATGGACTTTTAAACAATTATGTTTCCACCAAATATACTTGTGGGATGGTAGGATGGAGATAGAAGGACTTTCTCTGAGGAGCACTGGCTGATGAGTTTTGGAGACGTAACTTATTTGCTAGTCCTCAAACTTTTTAAACAGGGGGCCAGATTACTGTTCCTCAGGCTGTTGGAGGGCCGGACTATAGTGTTGTTGTTTTTTTTAAAAAAAAAAAAGATGACCAAATTCCTATGCACCCTGCACATGTCTTATTTTGCTACTGTTATGAGTCGTAATGTAAATATCTGATATGCATGATGTATTTTTATTGTTACAATCTGCACATAAAGCATAGTGATTAATCACAAAAACAAAATATTTATTTCTAATCACAAATAAATGAAATTTTGATTTCAAGCATGTCACAGCATGGGTAACAGCCTTAGTATAACAGCAGGAAATCCATGAATTTGTTTACTGTTCAGCCTATTAGACGCAAGCGGCGAGGGGCTTTGCACGAGGCCAGGCCAGGCTGCACGGGCCGGATAAATGCCCTCGGCGGGCCGCATGTGGCCGGTGGGCCATATTTTGAGGACCTCTGTGCTAGTGCTTTGAGCTCAGTAAATTATGCAAAGGTTGTCAATGCATGGACATGGCCTACTGTTGCTCACTTGTCTATTGCTGACACTTGCTCACTTGTCTATTGTCTACTATTGCTTACTTTTCTAGTCCCTATTATTGCTTACTTATTTAGACCATACTGTTGCTCTCTTGTGTATTGTAAAGCTTTGGTGTTACACATTGGGCCTGAAATCTGAACTCACAAATTACACTTGTCTCGCTTTTCTGAAGAGGCGGAGAACATGAGACTTTTGTACTGTAATGACAACAGCTTTTCACTCTAAAGAGCAGGCATGGGCAAACTTGGGCCCTCCAGGTGTTTTAGACTTCAACATCCATTAGTCTGTTAGGAATTGTGGAGGTTGAAGACAAGATCACAAAACCCAGTAAAGTTCTTATAGGAGAATACAGACTTTAAATAATATATGGTGTTAGAGGCTATAAACCAAAATCCCTGGACAGTCTCTCTCTCAGCATTTCACATCAGTGTCAGACCACAGAAGGGGAGCAGAGCAAGAATTCACAGCACATGGTTGCTGTGAGTTTTCTGGGCTATATGGCCATGTTCCAGAAGCATTCTCTCCCGATGTTTCACCCACATCTATGGCAAGTATCCTCAGAGGTTGTGAGGTAAACAACTCTGAGTATACCTGCCATAGATGTGTTGTTTTAACTATTGTTTTAATATTTTTAATATTTTATTGTACTGTTGATTGTTTTATTATGATGGCACCGTATGGTGCTTTTGTGAGGCTGCCCTGTGTCCCTCCTCGAGGGTGAGAAGGGCGGGGTATAAATATAGGAAATAGGTAGATAGATAGATGGAGGCAAAACATCAGGAGGGAATGGTTCTGGAACATGGCTATGCAGCCCGGAAAACTCACAGCAACCCAGTGATTCTGGCCATGAAAGCCTTAGACAACACATTCACAGCACAGTTTCCCAAGAAATAAAACAGTATTTCCCCCCAATACAATGTCGGGCGCAATGCCCTCCAGCACCCAACTCAGACAGTCCATTCAGAAGAAATATCACAGCCAATAACATTGAAAATCGTTGTCTCTGAGCCGTACTTGCCTTGGTTTTCTCTCGGCAAAGGCCATCCCATAGGGTGAGCAAGGCAATTTCTATTTCAAAATCGAGCCATTACTCCGTTAAGCAGTAATGGGAACATTTCATGCAGTGGGGAGAGGCATTTGTGCTGAAGGTGCAGGATATATCAACGATGGAAATAGGAAGCTAATGAGCGGTCACATCACAGAGTTATCTGGCTTAGTGACTCAACCTCAAGGCAAGGAAAAGCTAAATAGAGATAAATCAGAGCGCTTTCTGAGAGACCCAAGTTCATGCACACAGCCCAGATGGACAATTGGGTGAGTCATTATCTTAATTTACTGGGTGTTGATCCAGGCACAATTAGGGAAACAGCAGAGCTCCTGGCAAAACAAACAAGGAGGCGCCTGGTGCTGAAGTGTTGGAGGGATGCGTCCACTCAGCGGGTTCAAAGGGATCTTGAAGTTTAAAGGCCACGCCTGAGAATTGTGTGGCATAATAAGGCTCTGGCTCCCTGCTGAGTGGACATGCATTTTCTTATTACATGTGGTAAACTGTAAATAGCAAGCCTGGGTTCTGTCCATGATAGCCTCTTGTATTTGTTGTTATTCTTGTATGTCTTTCGTGTTTTCTGCTTTCAATATATTTTGGACTTATAGAAACCCTATCATAGGCAGGATTGTCTTGGTAGGATTTTTACAGGCAAGGTTTGCCATTGCTTTCCTTTTGCGTTGAGTGTCCCTTGCCCAAGGCCACCAAATGGGATTCTATGGCTGACTAGGGATTTGAACCCTGGTTTTCCAGAGATTAGTCCATCCAGCACTTGGACCATTACACCACGTTGCCTTCAACTCGAACCTGGCTTATGTTAACCCTATCCTAAGATTTTCTTGGTGCGATTTCTTTAGAGCAGTGGTTCCCAACCTGTGGTGTATGGACCACCAATGATCTGCAAGAACTAAAATATAGGACGTTAAGAGGTCCTGCTCTCGGTCCCGCCTGCATCACAAGTATGTCTGGCAGGGGCGAGAGACAGGGCCTTCTCAGTGGTAGCCCCTTGGTTGTGGATCACCCTTCCTACAGAAATTAGATCAGCCCCCCTCCCTGTTAGCATTTTGGAGGAAAGTGAAGACCTGGTTGTTCGAGCAGGCATTTGAATAGGCAGTGTAATGAATATAGGAATATGGAACAATTGGATGATGAGACTGGATCTTGATTTTAACTATGAGACGATAATGAGATGTTATATGATGTTTAATTGATTTGTATTGTCGAAGGCTTTCATGGCCGGAATCACTGGGTTGTTGTAGGTTTTTTCGGGCTATATGGCCATGGTCTAGAGCAGGGGTCCACAAACTTTATAAACAGAGGGCCAGGTCACGGTCCCTCAAACTGTTGGAGGGCCGGATTATAATTTGAAAGAACATTTATTTATTTATTTACAGTATTTGTATACCACTTTTCTCACCCTGAGGGGGACCCAAAACATGAATGAATTCCTATGCAAACTGCACATATATTATTTGTAGTGCAAAAAACACTTGAAAATAATACAATAATTAAAATGAAGAACAATTTTAACAAATATAAACTTATTGTATTTGTTATAATATATTTATAACAAAATAAATACTAATATATTTATTAGTATTCCAATGGGAAGTGTGGGCCTGCTTTTGGCTGATGAGATAGGATTGTTGTTGTTGTTGTTGTTGTTGTTGTTGTTGTGTGCTTTCAAGTCATTTCACACTTAGGTTGACCCTGAGCGAGGGCCGGGTAAATTACCTTGGAGGGCTGTATTCGGCCCTCGGGCCTTAGTTTGAGGACCCCTGGTCTAGAGGCATTCTCTCCTGACGTTTCGCCTGCATCTATGGCAAGGATACCTCTGAGGATGCTTGCCATAGGTGAAACGTCAGAAGAGAATGCCTCTAGACCATGGCCATATAGCCCGAAAAAACCTACAACAATCCAGTTTAATTGATTGTTTATCATGCTATTGTTTTAATTGTTTTTAACTGTCTTATGATGTTTTAAGCATTGAATTTTGCTATTGTGAACTGCTCTGAGTTGCCCGAGGGCTGGGAAGAGCGGTATACAATAGTTAGTTAGTAAGTAAGTAAGTAAGTAAGCAAATAAATAAATAAACAAAATATGGTCCCCAGCAACTGGTCTCACGAAATCCTCTTGTATTTATTTATTTATTTATTTATTTAAAACTTTTATATCCCGATCTTCTCCACCTCCGTAGAGTGCCAAGGCTTATTAAATATGGTTTCTGTGGGCGAGCAGATGGAGACTACTGGATGGCATATGTTCTGTATCAGAAACTAGAGCTGATGTGGTCTATCCAATGCAATTTTCTGAATCAGCACCCCAAATAACCAAACTGAATCTAAAGTTGACCAAAAACTGATCCGTAACCCTTTTGGTACTAATGTTTGAGAGTGGTCCCTGGTCAAAAAAAGGTTGGGAATCACTGCTTTACAGAAAGTTTTGCCATTGTCTGTCTTTTAAGATAAAAGATTATGATTTTGTGTAAGATCACTCAATAGGTTTCCATATCTAAGTGAGAATTCAGGCCTTGGTCTCCTGAAGTCCTTGTCCTGTGCTCAACCATCACACTACTTTGGCTCCCATCTCCCATTTTAATCTTCTTTCTAATCCACTTCTGATTCCAGATTCCATTCTTGTCTTCTGGTTTATTTATATTTATTTATTATTTATTTCGAGTTTTTGTAGCCCAGTCTTTCAACCTCCTAAGAGAGACTCAGGCCGGCTAACAGCAGAGGGTTAAAATACAATAAGATAAACCACAGTAAACATCATAATACAATAGTACAAAATACATTAAAATACAATTATACAACTTACAAAAGGTCAGTTCGTCAGAATAAATCATAAATTCATCGCCATCCGCCGTGTTATTGACTCAAATCATCATTCTGTGAATGCAGTATTCCAAAGCCATGTTTTTACCAGCTTTCTAAAAGTCGGGAGGAAAGGGGCAGATCTAATCTCCATCGGGAGGGAGTTCCAGAGCCGAGGAGCCACCACCGAGAAGGCCCTGTCCCTCGTTCCCACCAATCGCGATTGCGAAAGAGGTGGGACCGAGAGCAGGGCCCCTCCAGAAGATCTTAATAACCTTGATGGTTCGGACAGGTAATTGGGCCGGAGTCATTTAGGGCTTTATAGGTCAACACCAGCACTTTGAATTGTGCTCGGAAGCTGATTGGCAGCCAGTGGAGCTGACGCAACAGAGAAGTAGTATGCTTAGACTTGGATCGCATTTCCTCCTCAGTTAGATTTGAGGCTGGCTTGCTAGATAATTGCAAAAGTAACTTTTCCTGGCTCTGGGAAGGCCATCCACTGTCTCACCCTGGCCTAAGTGAAGCATCATGTCATATTCCGGATCCTAAAATGGACTTTGCCTTTTTTGAGATGCAGCGTCTGATTGGTGACTCATATTTCCGTCTGTTCCTTGCTCAAATTTTCTCGGAAGTCCTGTTCCTTAAGAACTTATCCCACATACTTTGCTTATGTGTTTGCCTTTCCCCCCTTTCCTTTTTTTATGTTTGTATGATGACAAGTCTGGATACCACAGTGAGAGAACATTATGAGAGTGCAATGGGCCTATTAGTTCATACATATTCATAACCGGCACGAACATGCATATCCTTATGTCTGGTATGAAGGATTTTGTAATATGTTGTTATCGCAAAAAGTCACACGACATTTTCCGGAAAATATCTGTCCATCCAGCTCCGGTAGCAAATTCCAGAATTTACAGAAGAGTCATTTTTGTCTTTTGAAAGGTATTTTCCCTTGGCAGCTAAATGTTGTATTTTCTGGGAAGGGTTTCTTGCTCAAGTTGTTTTAGCAATTTAAAAGGTGAAATTCTTTCTCTAAATAGCACATTTAGAGGAAGTTTAAAATGTTACACCTGAGGCAGAAGACATTTGATAGCTTCTACATGCATCTGCTTCCCTGCTTATATAAAAAACATAATAAAAGATTCCTGGAGTGAAATAATAATAATAATAAACTTTATTTGTATCCCGCCACCATCTTCAGGGCGGCTCATAGGATGCACTCAGTAGTGCCACACCATACACATACAACAAACTATAAAAGGTTAAAGTAATAAAATAATATTAACCCTATCTATATAAAAATGTAATGTTCGTTTGTGGGATTAAGAGATCTCAAAAACCACTGAACGAATTGACACCAAATTTGGACAGAATACGCCTAACAACCCAATGTGTGAGCATCACTCAAAAAAATGATTTTGTCATTTGGGAGTTGTAGTTGCTGGGATTTATAGTTCACCTACAATCAAAGAGCATTCCGAACTCCACTAATGATGGAATTGAACCAAACGTGGCACACAGGACTTCCAAGACGAACAGAAAGCACTAGAAGGGTTTGGTGGGCATTGACCTTGAGTTTTGGAGTTATAGTTTACCTACACACAGAGAGCACTGTGGACTCAAACAATGATGGATCTGGATCAAACTTGTCACAAATACTCCATATGCCCAAATATGAACACAGATGAAGTTTGGGGGAAATAGATATTGACATTTGGGAGTTGTAGTTGCTGGGATTTATAGTTCACCTACAATCAAAGAGCATTCTGAACCCCACCAAAGATAGAATTGTGCCAAACTTCCCGTACAGAACCCCCATTACCAACAGAAAATATTGTTTTCTGATGGTTTTGGTGACCCCTGTGACACCCCTTTATGACCTCTGCAGGGGTCCTGACCCCCAAGTTGAGAAATGCTGCCTTAAGCCCATCCAGTCCCACTCCCTTCACCAGGGCAAGAAACCATAACCAAAGCCCTCCTGACAAAGAGCCATCGTAAAAAGCCAAAAAAACCAAAACCAAAACCACCCACCACATTACAACGCATGTGCAAAACCACACACACACACACACACACATATGCAAATACACATATACACAAATATATACACACGCATATATACATATATACATACAAAAGACATATACACTGACTGGGCCACAGCAAAGCGTGGCAGGGGACAGCTGGTTACACATAAAACGACAATAAAACCCCTATCAATAAAAAATACTAAAAGACCCAATAAGCTATGAGCAATATTTGTTCTCGTAAAGTGCAGCAATGACTACTCACTAAGTTTACAAATATAGTGATTCATAATCCCTAAACACGGCCAAAAGCTTGTGTAAAGAGCCATGTTTTCAGCTGTTTACAAAAGACCTTGGCAAACGTCCTCCTGAATTGATCCTGTTCCGTGATGTTTGGCAAAGGCACTGGTTACACAGCACCAACTTTTTATTTCTAGGCACATTACATTTAATTAAGAAATCAGGAGGTCTTTTCATATAGAAGTACAGTTGTCTCTCCACATTTGATTATTTATGGACTAGTCGTCCCCTGCCACACGTTGCTGTGGCCCACATGGGGGTTCTGTGTGGGACGTTTGTCTCAATTCTATCATTGGTGGGGTTCAGAATGCTCTGTGATTGTAGGTGAACTATAAATCCCAGCAACCAGAACTCCCAAATGTCAAAGTCTATTTCCCACAAACTCCACTAGTGTTCACATTTGGGCATATTGAGTGTCCATGCCAAGTTTGGTCCAGATCCATCATTGTTTGAGTCCACAGTGCTCTCTGGATGTAGGTGAACTACAACTCCTAAACCAAAGGACACTGCCCACCAAACCCTTCCAGTATGCCAAGTTTGGTTCAATTCCATCGTTGGTGGGGTTCAGAATGCTCTTGGATTGTAGGTGAGTGGACCACCAATGGTCTGCAAGGTGCTTAGGGTGCTAAGATCGTCTGGGGAGGCCCTGCTCTCGATCCCGCCTACATCACAAGTATGTCTGGTGGGGATGAGAGACAGGGCCTTCTCAGTGGTAGCTCCTCGGCTGTGGAACGCCCTTCCTACAGAAATTATATAGCCCCCCCCCTCCCTGGAGGAAAAGTGAAGACCTGGTATTATGTCCTCATCAAATTAGACTGAGACAATGGTGAGACCAAGAGAAACCCCTTAAAAATTCAGGTAGGCACATGCAGTGGCTTCTTGTTGCCAGAAAATTTAAATAAAACTGTGTTGCTTATAACTCATTACTACAAAGTTCTCATTAAGAAGTCCATGGTTGTCCATTTCTGCTGGATAAGAGTATGGGAAAGCTTCAGAGGAGAAAACACAAGAACTCTAAACCGCCGATATATGAAATAGGGAGTCATATTCCTAATATTAATGTCCTATTAAAGCCTCCGTTCATCCCTTGATGCCACCTTGGGACGATGTATTTTGAATGGATTCTTAAGTGGCAGATGAGGCTTTGGTATGAACCTGGCCCTTGCTCCATTTGCTGCCCAGATCTGCATGACTGGAGCTTCCCAAGAGACTTGCAGCAAAGCCAGACTTTTAAACTAGTTCTCAAGACACAATGTGGGAATGCAGGGGGCAGGAGCCTTTTTCCCAGGCTTTTCTACCAGGTTCACACATATTTCTGTTTTTCTGATTATTAGATCTCAAGTGGATAAGTCTTACAGCCAAGCGAAGGGTGAGCAACGATGGGAATCAGCACTGAGAGTGTTGCATGCCTCCCACCACTGCTCAACAAAGTCCATGTTCTATTAGACCAGGTATGGGCAAACTTTGGCCCTCCGGGTGTGTTGGACTCCCACAATTCCTAATGGCTGGTAGGCTATTAGGAATTGTGGGAGTTAGAGTCCAAAACACCCGGAGGGCCAAAGTTTACCCATGCTTGTACTAGACAAACTAGGTCCTTACTTTTTGTTTCTGTAGTTTGCTTACTTCCTGAATTATGGCTGAACTTTGAACAATTTTTGGTTCCTTGAATGAAAGAATCCTACTTTTTGAGCTTAGCTAAAACAGTCTAGAGCAGGGAAGCTTAAACCTTTTCCACCCCAGGTATACAGGAATGTATAATATGTATAAGGATCAGACATTTACTGATAATAAATCAATGTGTGCAAAGCTTGCTAAACAGGCTGATTTTCCTTTTTCTGGAGTACATCTGAAGCATTTTCTGCAGAGTCCACTGCAAACATTGCACATTGTTGCTAACAGATTTGTGTGAATGGGTGAGGTTCAGAAACCTTTTAATGTTGACTCCAACACTGAGCTCAAGGGGACCCCATTGGGGTTGGGACCCACAATTTAAGAAGCAGTAGTCTACAGAAGAGTGTTTGCTTAATCACAGTTTCTAGTGCATATGATTTTTTGTGTGTGTCAGGAGCAACTTGAGAAACTGCAAGTTGCTTCTGGTGTGAAAGAATTGGCCATCTGCAAGGACGTTGCCCAGGGGACACCCAGGTATTTCACCATCCTGTCGTAGGATTCTCTCATATTTTCGCATGAGAAGCTCAAGCTGACAGAGATGAGAGAAATTGGTGTGAGTAATTAGCAGTAAAGACATCAAGAAGCTAAAGAGTCAGGAAAGCCAAGATAGGTAGGGCGAGGTGCCAAGGACTACAGTAGTCCACAAATGAGGGGCTGAGTTTTGCAGATAAACAAATTTGTTTTAAATGTTTTCTCTTGGTATCTAGAGAAAGGCACAACAATTGGATAAATTATTGGAGAGAGGGAGGTTTACCAGTAACTGCAGGTCATGATGGGTCAAGTTCACAATCAGAGCCTATGAAGCCATTTCCATCATACATAACTCCATTCCATCCCTTTTCATCATTAAATGCATTGATTCTTCTATAATCCTCATTGAATTATAGTTAGATTTAATGTAAATGGGCCTATAGACAATAATGGCAAGAGATCCTGTTAGAAGTATTGTAAAATGTGCAAAATTATATTGTTAATTGTATGTATTTGGTTATATTTGTGTAAGTAAGTTTGTGCCTTTAATTGCTGAAATGCTTGTGGTTTGGGTTTGGTCAATTGGGTGCAGGTGGATCTAATTACTGTTGTTATAATGGTTTGCATCTGCCTGCAGTCTTTGGGGTTATGGGTCTTGGTCTGGATTTGCTTGGATTTGCTTGGAGGTTTTTGTTTAAGGGTCTGATGTTTGATTTCTGAGTTTCCACTATGAAGCTTTAATAAAGCAAGCTTCTGCTGAAGAATTGTTATTTTTTATTTGATATTATAACTCTGCTGACAGGTTATGGGCCCAGAACGCTGCATAATCCATGCGTCTGAGGTGATGTTTGTTTTTGAAATATGTGGTGGAACATTAAGAAGTTTTTTGAAGGCATTTTTGAGTCTTCTGCTCCTGGCTGCTTTGGTGAGCAGTGAGGTTTAAAGTGATAGCTTGCTGCTGAACACTTAACCTTGGAAGATTTGCCTTCAGAGAAATCAAGAAGATTTATGGCTTGCTATGTTGGAGAATTTGCCTTCTACGTGCCTGAGCAGCAAGGGCCAACTATGTTTGCTTTCCTGTCTTGCCTTGCACAAAAGGTTTTTTCAGCAAATGTTTCTGAAGCCAAAAGAAGAAGCAAACAGTTTGTGAGTCAGACCCTGTGTTTGAATTCCAGAGGATTACTGCAAAGTTTTGAAAGATATTGGACTGCTAGAAGCCAATTTTACTTGAAGAAGTGAATATAAATTGGCTGGGCTGAAACCCGGGTATACTGGGGGTCCTTTCTTTTTTGGTGCAGTAAGTATTTTGTTTCTGGAACTTTGGGACTTTAAAGTGAAATACCAAAATGGCTTTGCCGCCTCTTCAAGTTGGTTCACTCCCTTTTGATAAACTATCTGATAGTAACTGGCTCAGTTGGAGCATCAGATTTAAAGCTTATCTTGTTTCCCAGAATTTATGGGACATAATTGAGAATTTGCCAGCTCAACTAACTCCTGCGGATCAACAAAAAGATGAAAGAGCTTTGGCGCTTCTTCAGTTGTCTGTGTCAGATTCTTTGTTGGTTCACCTTCATAATATTCTTCATGCACAAACTGCGTGGAATCTGTTTAAAGATATGTTTCAAAGACAATCAAGTGGTTCAAAGATAATTCTTATGCGACAGCTGTTAATCTTGATGGGATCTCTATCTCGCCCTTTTTATGCGTTTATGGACTCTCTTCATGGAATTCCAGACAGGGATCTCACGATACCTTTTATTTCGGGGAAAATTATGGAATTTGAAGCTCAACGCAAATTGAGAAGTTTTGCTCCTATGCAGAAGAGTTCAAGTTCTGGGACTGCTTCTAATGACACTGCTTGTGTTGCTAAGCCAAAGTCACAAATTGTGTGCTTTAAATGTAAAAAGAAAGGGCATTATGCTAAGAATTGCAAACAGAATCCAGGACAATGGAGAAACAAGCAAGTGGAGAGACCTAGTTCTTCAAAGGACTTACAGCATGCTTTCCTGGTGACCTCTAAGAAGGATACAATGAACTCTTTCATTATTGACTCAGGCTGTTCTCAGCATTTGGTAAAAACTATAGAACTGTTGACAAATGTGAGAGACTCTGATATAAACTTTATTTCTTTGGCAGATGATAGAAAAGTTAAAGTATTTTCTTGTGGTGATCTTTATATTGACAGTCTGAAATGTACTCTTGAGAATGTGTACTATGTACCAGAAATTATGTATAATATTCTCAGTGTCAACAAACTTTTAGATGAAGGTTTTGAGGTGTCTTTAAAGAAGGAAAAGTCTATGCTAATTGATCTGCAAGGTAATGAAGTGCAACTGAGACAAGAAAAGGGATTTTTTGTCTTAAAGTCTGCTACAAATGTGTCTGCTTGCATTAAGCAGATACCTGATAATCCCAGGCCATTACACGACAAATGTATTCATGAATTTCACAGGAAAATGGGTCATTTGTCATGGCAGTATCTAAGACAGACAGCTGAGTTGTGTGAGATTCCTATTCAAGGATGTAAGAATTTTCTAGATTGTGAAATTTGTGCAGCAGAAAATCTTAAGAAAGCTCCTATAGCAAAATACAGTGCTAGAGTTTCAAAAAGGATCTTAGAGCTTGTCCATATTGATGTATCTGGTCCTCATCCTACTTCTGTAGGCGGATCAAAATATTTTTTGATTTTGGTAGATGATTTTTCACGGTTGAAGTTCACCTTCTTTTTAAGAACTAAAGGTGAAGTTTTTCAAAAAATTTCTGCTTGGCTGAAGCTAATGCAAACACAGTTTCCTGGGTACCCAGTACAAGCTTTTCAGAGTGATCGTGGTGCTGAGTTTATGTCCAAACAAATGCAAAATTTGCTTGAAAAGTTTGGCATAGTTCACAGGTTAACAAATCCTTACCCACCCAGTGAAAATGGGGTTGCAGAAAGATGGATAGGTGTTGTAAAGGTTGTGGCTAGAAAAATGTTAAGAGATGCTAGTTTATCTGATGGATTGTGGGCTGAAGCCGTGGCAAACGCCACCTTTGTGCTCAATCGTTCTTTTTGCAAAAGTGTCAATAGTATTCCTTATGTGTTGTTTTTTGGAAAAACTCCTGATTTGAGTTCAATCAGAGTTTTTGGAAGTGACTCATATGTCTTAATTCCTTCTCAACAAAGACATAAAAAGGATTCTATTTGGAAGAAATTGAAATATCTAGGCCCTGCTTCTGAGTCAAAAGGTTGGAGATTTTGGTGTGGTAATAATAGGGTGTTAGTTTCTAAAAATGTGAAGTTCCAACAACACAGTGGTTGGGAAAGGATTCATTCAAATAAGGAAGTGTTTCTGCCTTTCAATACTACTCAAATGCACACACCACTAACCACACAGCCAACTACACAGCAAGTTTCACAGCGACCTGCTACACAAGTGCAATCAGTTTCACAACAGACTGCACAGCAAAATATACAACCAAGCACATCTCAAGATACACAGTTTGGAACACAAGTGCAAGTGAAGCAAGAATCTGTTTCTAGTCAGTTACAAGGCAGTAGTCCTGTAATTAAAAGGACAGAACCTCAGAAGAGAAAAGCTGAAGCTGAATCTTCTAGTTCAGAAAGTACTAGCTCTAGTAATTCAGAAACTGATGAGACTGATGGAGGAGATAGTACTAGGACCATTCCTAGGCGCAGTTCTAGGACAACTAAGGGTATTCCTCCAAAGAGATACCATTGTGAAGTTGTGAAAATACAAGAACATGACTGGTCTGAACCTCAAAGTTATAAAGAGATGTTGAAAAGAGATGAGACTGAGAGAAATCTTTGGTTAAAAGCAATGCAAAGTGAATTTGATTCTTTGAAAGATTTGCAAGTCATGGAGAAGTCTAAAACAGTTGACAATGTAAAGGTTCTAAGTTGTCGTTGGGTTTATAGACGTAAACAAACAAAGGATGGTGGTTTTTTGTACAAAGCCAGGTTAGTTGCTAGAGGTTTTGAACAGATATATGGAGAAAATTTTAATGAGATATTTAGCCCCACAGTGTCTGGGGAAGCACTAAAAATAGCCCTTGCAATTGCCAGTAATAGGAATTTAAAAGTCAAACATTTTGATGTGAATACTGCGTATCTTCATGCAGACTTGGAGGAGAAAGTTTATATATCTGCTATCCCAGGTTTTGAATCTGACCTTCCTGAAGGGACTTATCTTCTTAAGAAAAGTCTTTATGGTCTTAAACAAAGTGCACGGAATTGGAACCTACATTTAGACAAAGTGTTGACAAAGTTGAATTTTGTTGCCAATAGTTTTGATCCTTGTTTGTACTCAAAAGGAAGTGGAGACACACAAATGTTTATTGTAATTTATGTGGATGATGTGTTATGTATTGGATCTGAGGAAAACATTCAGGAAGTATTTCAGAATTTAAGCAAAGTATTGAAAATCAAAAATCTTGGAGATGTTAGTAGATATCTTGGCATAAATATTGCCAGAAATGAAAGTGGTTTTGAATTAAACCAAACTGACAAGATTTATGATCTTTTGAGAAGAACCAGAATGGAAAATGCAAACACTGTTAATACACCCATGGCTCTTCAGTTTTTACAACATGTAGATGGAGAAGTGTTTGATAACAATTTCATTTATCGTTCAGTTATTGGCTCTTTATTGTACATTGCAAACAACACAAGACCTGACATTTCTTTTTCTGTTGGTATCCTAAGTCAAAGGATTCAAAATCCCTCACATACAGACTGGGCTGGAGTAAAAAGAGTTCTGAGATATTTAAAACAAACTGCTGAAAAAGTTTTCAGAATTTGTCCAGATGACAAAAAGTCTTTAGAAATACATTGCGATAGTTCTTTCGCAAATCTAAAGGAAAATAAATCTGTTACTGGATTTGTAATAAAATATGCAAATACACCAGTATGCTGGAAGAGCAGAAAACAGAACATTGTAGCATTAAGTACTGGAGAAGCTGAATTCTCAGCGTTGTCTGATGCTTTGTCATCAGCAGAATGGCTAGAATCTTTGATTAAAAGTCTGAACATTGATTTAGAACTGCCAATACAAGTTTTTGTTGATTCTCAAACTTGCATCGCTTTGTGTAAAAATCAAAATATGAAAACCAAGTCTAGATACATTAATGTTAGATATTCAAATGTGCAACAATTTGTTAAGGACAAAAGAATTGTTCTCAATTATGTTCCTTCAGTTGAAAATGTTGCAGATATTTTGACGAAACCTCTTACTTGTGAAAAACATAACCAGTTTTGTGAAAAATTGAATTTATGAATGTATAAATATGAACTAATATAATTTTGTGGAGGAGTGTTAGAAGTATTGTAAAATGTGCAAAATTATATTGTTCATTGTATGTATTTGGTTATATTTGTGTAAGTAAGTTTGTGCCTTTAATTGCTGAAATGCTTGTGGTTTGGGTTTGGTCAATTGGGTGCAGGTGGATCTAATTACTGTTGTTATAATGGTTTGCATCTGCCTGCAGTCTTTGGGGTTATGGGTCTTGGTCTGGATTTGCTTGGATTTGCTTGGAGGTTTTTGTTTAAGGGTCTGATGTTTGATTTCTGAGTTTCCACTATGAAGCTTTAATAAAGCAAGCTTCTGCTGAAGAATTGTTATTTTTTATTTGATATTATAACTCTGCTGACAGATCCCATCTGATTTTGGAAGATAAGCAGGGTCAGCAGTGGTTTCTACCAACAAATATTAGGCAGAGGAAAGAACTGGAAGAAGTACCTCTGAGGATTCATTGCCTGAGAAAATTATATGAAATTCCTGGGTTCACCATAAGACAACAGGTGATTTGAAGGCACTTACATATAAGAGCTAACCGTGATTCCTTTTCTCCAAATGTTGCCGTCTAGAACTTCCAAAACATGGGGAAACGTACCTTTTTAGACTTCCACTTAATTCCTCAATCAGCATAGGAATAGCAGTCTAAAGAGAAGAATTTTACCTAGGCCTTAGGAATAGCACTTGTTGTAGACTATAGTTTGGAGGAATGGATTGTTGTAATCCCATCTGGAGCCTTCCTTGTTGAAGGAAACCCTGTGAAATTGACAGGTGAACGGGAAGCATGTACACACACAGTATAACTAAGGCATGGATGAGTCAACTCAAGAACCATGACCTAATGGGATTGTGCAAAAGCACATCCTTTATAGCAGGCATGGATGCAAACTTTGGCCCTCCAGGTTTTTTGGACTTCAACTCCCACAATTTCTAAGAGCCTGCCTGCTTTATAGGTTTTGCTCCTCTTAACCTCCAGCTTTAAGTGCAATGGATGGTTTTCATAGCAATATTTGGTCCCTCAGCTTGTGTGCCAAGGGTACATTCCCTGTTCACAGAGGACAAAGACAGGCCTGTCCCATGTGCTCAGATGCTTCCCAGATTCTCCTGAAGAACATGGGGCCTCCATGCCAGAGAGCGTGGCATTCCTTGGAGGAAGAGTTGACGTGGATCACAGCTGCAGGAATGCAGGATATTCAAAATCCCTTGCTTCTGAGCAGCATCAGAGTCCATAAAGTTCATCATTTGCAAAACAGAATGGCAAAGAAGCATGTCATTTCCAGCATCAGCCCTGGGCTTACAGGAACAAACTGTTCTGATAGCACTATGTAACACGATTGTTGTTCCTGGGTTATAAATGTCATTTCCTAATTGTTTGCAGACAACACCAAATTGAGAGGGATAACCAATACTCCAGAAGACAGGAGCAGAATTCAAAACAATCTTCATAGATTAGAGAGATGATTGGTCAAAATGAACAAAATGAAGTTCAACAGGGACGAATGCAAGATACTCCACTTAGGCAGAAAAAAAGAAATGCAAAGATACAGAATGGGGGATGCCTGGCTAGAGAGCAGGACGTGTGAAAAAGATCTTGGCATCCTCATAGGGAGGAAAGTGAACATGAGCCAGGAATGTGATGCAGTGGCTAAAAAAGCCAATGAGATTTTGGGCTGCATAAATAGATCCAGAGAAGTTATGTTCCTTCTCTATCCTGCCTTGGTCAGACCACACCTGGTATCATACTGTGTCCAATTCTGGGCACCACAATTGAAGGGAGATGTTGACTCTAAGCTGGAATGTGTCCAGAGGAGAGTGACTCAAATGATCAAGGGTTTGGAGAACAAGCCTTGTGAGGAGCAGCTTAAAGAGCTGGGCAAGTTTAGCCTGCAGAAGAGAAGACAGAGAGGAGACAGGATGAGGGCCAGGTATCAAGATGTGAGGGGAAGTCATAGGAGGAGGGAGGAGGCTTGTTTTCTCCTGCCCTGGAGACTAGGACGTAGTGGAACAGTGGCTTCAAACTACAGGAAAGGAGATTCCACCTTAACACGAAGAAGAACTTCCTGACTGTGAGGGGAGCTGTTCAGCAGTGGAAATCTCTCTCTACCCTGGAGTGTGGTGGAGGCTCCTTCTTTGTAGGCTTTTAAACAGGGGCTAGATGGCCAGGGTGTGTGTGTGTGCTTTGAATGTGATTTTCCTGCTTGGCAGACTGAAGTTGGACTGGCTAGCCCACAAGTTCTCTTCCAACTCTATGATTCTATAGTTCTCTTATAAAAACATAGAAAAGGTGTTGTTGTTCATTCGTTCAGTCGTCTCCGACTCTTCGTGACCTCATGGACCAGCCCACGCCAGAGCTCCCTGTCGGCCGTCACCACCCCCAGCTCCTTCAAGGTCAGTCCAGTCACTTCAAGGATGCCATCCATCCATCTTGCCCTTGGTCGGTCCCTCTTCCTTTTGCCTTCCACTTTCCCCATCATAATTGTCTTCTCTAGGCTTTGCTGTCTCCTCATGATGTGGCCAAAGTACTTCAACTTTGTCTCTAGTCTCCTTCCCTCCAGTGAGCAGTCGGGCTTTATTTCCTGGAGGATGGACTGGTTGGATCTTCTCGCAGTCCAAGGCACTCTCAGAACTTTCCTCCAACACCACAGCTCAAAAGCATCGATCTTCCTTCGCTCAGCCTTCCCTAAGGTTAAGGTCCAGCTCTCACATCCGTAGGTGACTACAGGGAATACCATGGCTTTGACTAGGCAGATCTTTGTTGCCAGTTTGATGTCTCTACTCTTTACTAGAAAATGAAAAAACTTTTGTTTTTGTGATGTGCACAAAAGGCTAAAATGGCAGCCACAAAAAACCTGAAAGTTTGTGGAGTATAATAACTATTTGTAAAGTAGGTATCACACAATTAAACAGGAAATAATACATTCACACCTAGCTCCAGCAGACAAAAGTCCTTTGTCCCATCCCGGTCATTCCACAGATATATAAACCCATTTTCCTACTTCCAACAGACCTCACTGCCTCTGAGGATGCTTGCCATAGATGCAGGCGAAACGTCAGGAGAGAATGCCTCTAGAACATGGCCATATAGCCCGGAAAAACCTACAACAACCCAGGAAATAATACCTTCACAGTAGGAACAGAATATTTTTCAAATTTTGTTTGAGTTGAGTTGTTGCTACAGCAGAGGTGGGAATTGAGTAGAAGCGATGTTTCCAACCAATTAGGGATCCATTTGATGGTGTTTCCATCTTTTCCATATTTAATCCATTTGATAATCAAAATATCCTGGGGGACCATATCAAATGCTTCACTGAAATCCAGATAAATGACATCCACAGAATTCTCACTATCTACTAAACTAGTGACCATTTTTTCCACTGAGCAAATTAGATCTTTGGACCATAATAAAGATGAATGATAATAATAATCACTTAAAAAAAAAGATATAGACTTAGTTTGGAAGGATTTGTTCTCCTACTAATCCCTCCGTTGTCATCACAATACTTGCAAACAAACTCCAATCTAGCCAGTTCTAATATTCCTTGTATTGAATTCAGGCTGTTCTTTCCTGGATATCTTGTTTTTTGCCTTTTTTGAGGAGAGAAAATGTTTCTCTCATTCCTCCCTGAGATTTTTAAAAAATGATGAGAAGTGATTCTGTGAGTCTGTCATCAAGTTCCTTCAGTACTCTGGGATACAGTTCAGAAGTGCCTTCGTCACTGTCTTGCTTCTAACGTATTTGAGGAAATCCTTTGTCTCAGCCTGTGAAACACACCAAGTTTTAAAAATATCCCAAGGACATTTGAAATACATTTCCCATACATACTTCAAAGAAATGCTGATCGAAGAAGCCAGATTTAGCTACAATTCTGACCTCCTTTCCTAGGAGTAAAATTCAGTGAAGACATAGGATCTGCTTCTAATTAACCACAAATTAAATTGTGCTTTCCTTCTGACAGTGCAAACATGGCTGTGTTTGAGAGCAGTGCGGTGATCTGAGATGCAGCAGAACATCATTTGTGATAATGAAGGGTTTCAAGAATAAGTAAGGCATTCTCCCCAGTGTATTGTCGAAGGCTTTCATGGCCGGAATCACTGGGTTGTTGTAGATTTTTTCGGCCTATATGGCCATGTACTAGAGGCATTCTCTCCTGACATTTCGCCTGCATCTGTGGCAAGCATCCTCAGAGGTAGTGAGATCTGTTGGAACTTGGAAAATGGATTTATATATCTGTGGAATGACCAGGGTGGGACAAAGAATCTTGTGTTGTCGAAGGCTTTCATGGCCGGAAACATGAGGAGGAACTTCCTGACTGTGAGAGCCATTCAGCAGTGGAACTCTCTGCCCCAGAGTGTGGTGGAGGCTCCTTCTTTGGAAGCTTTTAAGCAGAGGCTGGATGGCCATCTGTCAGGGGTGATTTGAATGCAATATTCCTGCTTCTTGGCAGAATGGAGTTGGACTGGATGGCCCATGAGGTCTCTTCCAACTCTAGGATTCTATGATTCTGCACCAAAAGCCATTCTTCTCCAATGGAAAGGCTGTTTTTTGTTGCACTAAACTTGTTATCTGTACAGAAAATGCATGTGAATTTTGTTTGTTTGTTGTCTATCAGTTTTTATTGTGTCTTCCACATTCACAGTCTCATTTACATATTCCATACATTTCAAGTCTTATTTATTATTTATTTATGTGAGCTATTTCACTCCAGCCTTTCTCCACGACACGGAGAATCTTAATTCCTGGGTTGTTGTAGGTTTTTCCAGGCTATATGGCCATGTTCTGGAGGCAATTTTTCTCCTGACATTTCGCCTGCATCTATGGCAAGCATCCTCAGAGGTAGTGAGGTCTTAATTCCATTTCTCCCTTCCTCATTTCCAACACATCTGTTTATTTGCAGATTAGGTCTTGATGGCTCTGACCCATCTGGAATTGTCCTTGGGATTTCCTGGCACATTACCCACTTTGCCCAACACTGAATATACATCATGCTCCTCTTGACTGTTTGTTTTAATATAATTCCAATGTAGCTGGTGGAACTCAGGAGCCGCGCAGTCCTCTTGGCGGTGAAGGTGCAAAGCAAAGTGAATCATTGCCTGTGTTTCAGCCTTGATCTGGCCTTAGACCAAGTGAATCCCAGCAGGCCATTTCCAGGACTGTAAAGTTTCAGAGAGCCATGAAATTCTGTCAAGGCCTGAGGGCACGACGCCCTCCAGCTTCATACCTTGCTCTAAAAATAAGGCCGCGTGGCGCATTCTTCCAAGCTCTGGCTGCCGCTCTACCCACTTGAAAGAGCCGAGGTTCTGGGGCCATTTCCCACAGAGGAAGGAGCCTGGAATAGATCTGGGTGGAAACCGGTAGTTCAAGGCAGCCTTTAGCGTAAATGGAAGAGCATTAATTTAGAATTGAGTTATGGGATCCTAGAGTTGGAAGACACCCCAAGACCATCCAATCTGGCATCCAGGGCCAATACAATCCAAGCCCTCCCAACAGGGTCGAGCCAGTCACTTCAAGGATCCTAGAGTTGGAAGACACCCCTAGAGCATCCAGTCCAACCCTCTGGCATCCAGGACAAATGCAGTCCAAGTGTCCCGTCCCCCCAACAGATAGCCACCCACCCTTTGTTTCAAAACCTCCAGAGAAGGAGACACCACCATGCACTGAAGCAGAAGCGTATTCCACTCTTTCTAATGTTTTGGTAGAATCTTTTCTGGCAATTTGAAGCTATTGCTCCATTGTGTCCCAGTCTCCAGCGGAGCAGAAAACAAACCTTGCACAGCCCTCAATATCTAAACATACATATCGTGTCCCCTCTTCATGCATCCTTCTTCATTTCAGTTTGACTTGCAGATCATTACTTTCCTTTAGTTGCTTCTCTTCATGTTCACCGGGAAACATGGGCCCAGCTGGGGCTTCTGGGAGATATAGTCAGATTGGAAGAGGCTGCTTTTGTGGATTCTGTATTGCATAAGTGGGCAAATGGCAAGGGGTTGTTTTGTGCCCCCTGAGTCCTCCCCAAATGCTGTTAAAAAGTTCACTGGGTTGTTGTAGGTTTTTTCGGGCTATATGGCCATGGTCTAGAGGCATTCTCTCCTGATGTTTCGCCTGCATCTATGGCAAGCATCCTCAGAGGTAGTGAGGTCTGTTGGAAGTAGGAAAATGGGTTTATATATCTGAGGAATGACCAGGGTGGGGCAAAGAACTCTTGTCTGCTGGAGCTAGGTGTGAATGTTTCAACTGACCACCTTGATGAGCATTTGATGGCCTGGCAGTGCCTGGGGCAATCTTTTGTTGAGAGGTGATTAGATGTCCCTGATTGTTTTTCCTCTGTTGTTTTGCTGTTGTAATTTTAGAGTTTTTTTTAATACTGGTTGCCAGATTTTGTTCATTTTCATGGTTTCCTCCTTCCTGTTGAAATTCTCCACATGCTTGTGTATTCCAATGGCTTCTCTGTGTAGTCCGACATGGTGGTTGTTAGAGTGGTCCAGCATTTCTGTGTTCTCAAATAATATGCTGTGTCCAGGTTGGTTCATCGGGTGCTCTCCTATGGCTGACTTCTCTGGTTGGATTAGTCTGCAGTGCCTTTCATGTACCTTGATTCGTGTTTGGGCATTGCTGCGTTTGGAGGTCCCTATGTAGACTTGTCCACAGCTGCATGGTACACAGTAGACTCCTGCAGAAGTGAGAGGATCCCTCTTGTCCTTTGCTGAACGTAGCCTTTGTTGGATTTTCTTGGTGGGTCTGTAGATAGTTTGTATGTTGTGTTTCCTCATCAGCTTCCCTATGCGGTCAGTGGTTCCCTTGATGTCTGACAAGAACACTTTTCCTCTGGGTGGGTCTTTGTCTTGACTCTCGTGGCTTCTTCTCGGTTGTCTTGCAGCTCTTCTGATGTCTGAGGTGGAGTCTCCATTGGCCTGGAGAGCCCAGTTGAGGTGGTTCAGTTCATCTTGGAGGAGGTGGGCTTCGCAGATTCTTTTTGCACGGTCTGCCAAGGCTTTAATGGTGACTTGGGTGATGGTTGGAGTTTTTATATAGATATCTATTTGTGTGTGGTGGTTTTCTGTAAACAGTGTGACCCAATTTTTGATCTGGTTTACGGATGACTAGGACATCTAGAAAAGGCAGTCTTCCTTCCTTTTCTTTTTCCATGGTGAACTGGATGTTTGGGTGGATGCTGTTGAGATGGTCCAGGAACCTGTTGAGTTCTTCTTCTCCATGGCTCCAAATGGTGAAGGTGTCATCCACATACCTGAACCATATCGTGGGCTTTTTGGTTGCTGTTTCAAGAGCTTGTTTTTCAAAGTGTTCCACGTAGAAATTAGCTATGACCGGGCTGAGAGGGCTCCCCATAGCTACTCCATCTTTCTGTTTGTAGAATTCATTGTCCCACTGAAAGTAGCTGGTGCTGAGGCAATGGTGAAACAGAGCTGTGATGTCCTCTGGGAACTCCTGGTTGATTAGTGCAATGGTGTCAGCTTAAGCGGCTGAGGGGTGAAAAGGAAGGGGCCCGAGGCTGTTAGGAATGGTGGGAGTTGGAGTCCAAAACACCTGGAGGGCCCAAGTTTGCCCATGCCTGGTTAAAAGGCTTCCCAAGGTAGCTTTCGTAACCTGTGTGTGTTTACTCAAAATAAAACCTCCTCTCTTTCATGATATTTGTTCCAACTAAGCCTGTTGAGAATTGCAATCTCAGGTGGATTAATGTGCTAGTTTTGTACAAATACTGCATATCAAATAATTACAACAAGGGAGAGCGCCAGAGGACTGCATCTTGTGCTACCTAGGCACATCTTATCTCGGTAATTACCATTTCAAAAGCCAGAAATATGAAAATGGAAACGACGCATTTTGTCATAATCCAAAAAAGTTATTGCTTAGACAAACCGTTTCAGTCATCATGTCAAAGGCTAATAGCGTATTTGGATATCCGGCTCCACTTAGGTGAAGCTTTGAAGATTAAACTTTACAGAATGTCGTCTTGTATAAAAGCCTTCGTTTTGAGTGCATCAATCCTCCTTTTGAAAATCATTTCACTCACGTAAATTGTTGGTGTTTTCCCCCACTATTTTCTCCTATTTTTAAATTTCGTGTGCGTTGGAAAACATAAAATATAATCAGTCCCCTCCCTGACACAGAGAAGGCTTTTATATCATTAGATGTAAGCAAGAGGGAGTAAAGCTTCCTTTGGAATAAATATCCTGAACCATAAGAATAACATTTTTTTCTCCATTACATTTCTAATTTAGTACAGCCTGGAGGCTTTCAAACAACTATTCCTAAACTATTGAATTAATATGTCATCCAAAATCAGTACTGCATGGGTTGGGGAAGCTTTATGATAGTGGTTCTCAACCTTCCTAGTGCCGCAACCCTTTAATACAGTTCCTCATGTTATGATGATCCCCAACCATAAAATTACTTTTGTTGCTACTTCATAACTGTAATTTTGCTGTTGTTATGAATCGTAATGTAAATATCCGATATGCAAGATGTACTTTCATTCAATGGACCACATTTGGCACAAATGACCAACAAGCTGGAAAGTGTCCAGAGGAGGGCGACTAAAATGATCAAGGATCTGGAGAACAAGCCCTATGAGGAGCGGCTTAAAGAGCTGCGCATGTTTAGCCTGAAGAAGAGAAGGCTGAGAGGAGACATGATAGTCATGTATAAATATGTGAGAGGAAGTCATAGAGAGGAGGGAGCAAGCTTGTTTTCAGCTTTCCTGGAGGCTAGGACGCGGAACAGTGGCTTCAAACTACAAGAAAGGAAATTCCATCTGAACATTAGGAAGAACTTCCTGACTGTGAGAGCCATTCAGCAGTGGAACTCTCTGCCCCGGAATGTGGTGGAGGCTCCTTCTTTGGAAGCTTTTAAACAGGCTGGATGGCCATCTGTCAGGGGTGATTTGAATGCAATATTCCTGCTGCTTGGCAGAATGGGGTTGGACTGGACGATGGCCCAGGAGGTCTCTTCCAACTCTATGATTCTATATGCCCAAATTTGAATTCTGGTGGGGTTGGGGGGGATTGATTTTGCCATTTGGGAGTTGTAGTTGCTGGGATTTATAGTTCACCTACAATCAGTGAGCATTCTGAACTCCACCAATGATGAAATTGAACCAATCGTGGCACACAGAACTCCCATGACCAAGAGAAAATACTGGAAGGGTTTGGTGGGCATTGACCTTGAGTTTTGGAGTTGTAGTTCACCTACATCCAGAGAGCAGTGTGGATTGAAACAGTGATGGATCTGGACCAAACTTGGCATGAATACTCAATATGCCAAAATGTGAACACTGGTGGAGTTTGGGGAAAATAGAGCTTGACATTTGGGAGTTGTAGTTGCTGGGATTTATAGTTCACCTACAATCACAGCAGGCGGAGGGCTTTTGGTTGGAGAATTCGCCGTCTGTTTCCAAAAAGGAATAGGACTAGCAGAGAGATCTTCAGCCTTCTCTGCCAAAGGGGTTCCTAAGACCATCAGAAATATGTGCCTTCTGATGGTCTTTGGCGACCCCTCTGAAACCCCCCCCCCTACGCAACCCCCCCAGGGGTCCCGACCCCCAGGTTGAGAAACGCTGCTTTATGACAGTTTTCTTATGCAACCATCAGATGCTCTTTGTAAGATCTTTAGCATCAGCAGGAGAATTAACGTTTTAAGGATTTCCCCACTCAGATCTCTTTCAACTCTATTGGATTTTCAAATGGGGAAATGTTACTCATCTTTGCATATGTGTTGTCTGCGAGAGAAAGAGATATTTAATCTGGACGTTGTTAAAAATAAGCCTCATCTATTGTTTGGTTAACTCGCTTGTTTGCAAATCGCCTGCTGTGATGCCGCTGCCAAAGAGAGCTCGGGGAAAGAGATGGTGAATAAATAAGTGCTGTGCGGAGTCCCAAGTCTCTGCCTGCAGAAAAGGCTGCCCTGCTGCGCATTTGCTTGAATCACTGCCATCCTGCAATTACCTCTCTCTAGTTTGCCCTTCTCTTGGAGGAAGGCGACGGGGCTCTGGGAATCAAGCATAGCATTGAGAAAACAGCGTAGGAGAGTGTATCTTCATCAGATCTTGAGATATATTAATTTGGGAATCATGATGGAGGGGGTGACGCCTGGCCCCACAGCAGTCCATGTGAAAAAGATCTTGGGTGTTGCAACTCAGAGTAAGCTTCCCACACCACCACACAAGAGCTGTAGTTTTATAGTTTATTTAGGAAAAAGTCCAAGTCAAAATAAAGAATAACTATTGCCAAGTTCCAAAGAATTTGGTTAAATGCAGAATATAGTTCCAAAGATCTTCAGGTAAAAACAAGAGGCACAATCCTTTAGGCAAAGTTCAAAACAGAGTCCATGGTACAAACAGTGAAACAATTGCCCCAAGAATCACAATGCAAGAAATCCCAAGCGTGCTGCTTTCCAGCTAAGGTTATTCCATGGAGCTTCCAGGCTAACAAGCTACGTTGAACTGACGCTTTCTCTTCGTTTGCAAGAAGCCTAAATACCTTTCTAACATGAAAACATTATGCTCTCACCAACATGAAAGCATTGTGATTACCTTTCCCCGAGCTGGCTTCTCATCTGCCGGCCAGGCGAGAACTCCGCCTGACCCGCAAATCAAGACAAGCTTGCCGGGTCAGGTCACTATCAAGGCTTTCTGCACTTTCAGTATCAGCGTGGGAAAGAGGCAAAAGTCCCCCCACCTGTTCGCTATCTTCTTCGTTAAAATTCTTTTCTTCTGAGAACCGCTGTGTTGACTCTGCACTGTCTGTGGGAGCCTCAGAAAAAGACCTAGAAGCAGGCCCAGAGATCTGAGGCAGAGAAAAAGAGCCAGGAATCTGAATCCCATCATCCTCATCCTCATCTCAGCCACAACATTAGGAGTCTTTGTGGACAGGAAGGTAAAAATGAGCCAACAATGAGATGCAGCTGCTAAAAAGGCCAATGGCATTTTGGGCTGTATCAAGAGGAGTATAATGTCCTTCTTTCTTTTCTTTTCTTTCTTTTATAATGTCCAGATTGAGGGAAGTCACAGTGCCTAGATATTCTACTTTGGTCAGACCTCACCCGGATGGTCCATGTTGTCTCTTCCAACTCTATTATCCTATGATTCTTGACCTTTCAATTAACATACATAAGGTTAAAGGTTTCCCTTTGACATTAAGTCCAGTTGTGTCTGACTCTAGGGGTTGGTGCTCATCTCCATTACTAAGCTGAAGAGCCAGCATTGTCTATAGACACCTCCAAGGTCATGTGTCTGGCATGACTGCATGAAGTGCTATTACCTTCCCGCCAGAGTGGTACCTATTGATCTACTCACATTTGCATATTTTCAAACTGCTAAGTTGGCAGAAGCTGGGGCTAACACGGGAGCTCACGCTACTCCCCGGATTCAAACCTGCGACCTTTCAGTCAGCAAGTTCAGCAGCTCAGCGCTTTAACCCACTGCGTCACCGTAGGTTGATATCTACTACTTATATCAATCACTTTTAACCCCCTCTCTCACCCCCACCCTCCGGGAACAGTTATAGCTCTGTTTCCAATGTTATTTTAACTGATTGGTCATGAAGATTGATCATGTTGTAATTCCTTACATTTTCCTTTTTCTTTGACTCTGACTATTTATTTATTTACTATATTTGTATACCGCTCTTCTCAGTCCTCGGGTGACTCAGAGCAGTTAACAATAGCAAAATTCAATACTCAAAATCATCATAAAACAGTTAAAAGTAAGTAAAACAGTAGCATAATAAACAGTCAGTATAAATCAATAAAACATCTCATTAGCGTCTCATAGTTAAAATCAAGATTCAGTCTAATCATCCAATTGTTCCATATTCCTAAGTTCGTTACACTGCCTATTCAAACGCCTGCTCAAACAATCAGGTCTTCACTTTCCTCCAAAATGTCAACAGGGAGTGGAGGCGATCTAATATCTGTAGGAAGGGCGTTCCACAGCCGAGGGGCCACCACTGAGAAGGCCCTGTCTCTCGTCCCCGCCAAACGTACGCAGGCGGGACAGAGAGCAGGGCCTCCCCAGACAATCTTAATCTCCTAGCTGGTTCATAGGAGGAGATGCATTCGGACAGGTAAGTTGGGCCAGAACCCTTTAGGGCTTTATAGGCTAAAGCCAGCACTTTGAATTGTGCCCAGTAGCAAACTGGCAGCCAGTGAAGCTGGCGCAACAGAGGAGTTGTATGCTCTCTGAGAGCCGCTCCCGCAAGTAAACTGGCTGCCGACTGTTGGACCATTTGAAGCTTCCGGGCAGTCTTCAAAGGCAGCCCCACGTAGAGAACGTTGCAGTAGTCTATAAGGGATGTAACCAGAGCATGGATTACCATGGCCAAGTCAGACTTCCTAAGGTACGGGTGCAGCTGGCACATAAGTTTTAATTGTGCAAATGCTCCCCTGGTCACCACTGAGACCTGGGCTTTTAGGCTCAGTGATGAATCCAATATCACACCCAAGCTGCGAACCTGTGTTTTCAGGGGGAGTGTAACTCCATCCAACACTTGCTGTAACCTTATGCCCTGTGCGGCCTTACGACTGCCCAGGAGTACCTCTTGTCTATCAGAGTTTTCCATATTGCAGTTCCACTACCACATTTGTGCCAACATAATTTTGATGTGGATTTAGTTATATGCGCTAGTTGATTTGGGGTTCGGTACCATTTAATCAATATTTTCTGTAGTGTTTCTTTAATCCTTATGTTTCTAATTTTTGTGTGTCTGGATCCAGTGTTTAGTTCCTCTTTCCAGACCTTGGTCGGTTTTTGTTTCAAATTATATTGTTTTTCTACTATTTTCATCTATATTTGTTCTGTCGCTACTGGAGCCGAGGGGATGTATGGCTTGGATCCAGCGGGAAGCCAGGGCCCCCAAAAAGAATCCTTTAGGGGGATCTCCCTTATTAAGCAGTCTTTATGAGGCTTGAGAAATATAACAGTTCTTTATTAATGAACAAACAGGCTTAACAGTCTATTAGATCTTGCAATCTTGTTTACAGGAAACAGGCACTATCTTCAAAAACTTTGTTAAAAGGAAAATTCCCCTTTCTAGCTCCTCCCAGGCTGCTGTGAACCTAAACCTTATGATGTGGATTCGCTACCGGGCTGAACTATGTCTCAACGCCGAGCGAACCTATCAAAAGGCTTGTAATCACTTAGCTGCTTTGATGGTTTGAGCTGTGGTTCCCTCCGGAATTCCTCAGGGCTGTAAGGCTGTTTCCCCGAAACCTTTGGGAATCTTCAGAGGCTCTCAAGACTGTTCTCCCCTGGAAAGTCTTAAGGGACGAAGCCTTTGTACAGGAGGACGTCTGTATACATCCTCTGCATAGACTTCCTTTTTGAGACTAACTGAAAAATGGCCCCTTCCCTCCAAAACCAGAGAGGGGCGGGACCAGGGATCCTAACTGTTATTGACAGGTGGCTTGTCCTATGAATGCAGATCATAACAGGAAGCCACCCTGCTGCAAAATCCCTGCAACTTAGGACAATGAACAAACATTCAGTGCAAAGCACAAAATTGGAGCCCCTGAAACAGCCGTTCCAGAACAATATTAAACCACCAAATCTTTCCCTTCTCTCTTTTCCATTTTGAAATGTGGTCTACCATAAATCTGCTTCTGGGCTTTCTTTTCCATTCTATAATCCTCTGTTTCATTATCTAATATATCTATTGGAAGCATATCTAGTTTATTCGTTGAGAAATTACTTCGCCATTTGTAGAAGTCAAGGCAGGCTTTTAAGCCCAAATGATGGATTTTGATACGACCCATGGATAATTTGAGGGACGTTCTGCCAGCACCTAGTGCAGGCATGGGCAAACTTGGGCTTCAACTCTCAAAATTCCCAACAGCCAAGTCCAAAACACCTAGAGGGCCAAGGTTTGCCCATGCCTGCCTTGAAGTGTTAATGTGTACATGGTCCAGGGCACCTTGGCGTTGGATGCCACTCCGCAGCTTGTGCTGCCGATGAATGGCTTCCATGTGCCGCCAGGGACCCAGCCGGCTGTCTTTGCCCCATTGTACACAGAGGCCTTTGGCTGTCAGACTGCAGACGCCAGCGCGAACATTAGCAGATCTGTGGAATGTCTCCTCGCTTTGTCCAGGATCTTCTGTTTCGCTGAAGATTTGATTACTGGGTGAAGTCTGGATCATGGCTCAATGTGGGCTAGCGACTTTTGAGAAGGGGAAAAATGGCAAAGTTTATATAGCAACTGTCAAGGAGATATAAACATCTTGAACCCACCAAATCTTTGGAGCCACAGGAATGATGTGGCAGCACCCCAAGAGAAAAGCAACCTGGCTTTTAATCTTTCATCATCCTTGCTGCCGTGCCTTCTGCGTTCTTCCTCATTGGGAATGTTCCCTTTTTACTGCGCAGTGTTGAAAGATGCTTAAGCTGAACACTTCCTGCTTTGTCAAATGATTTCAGGGCTGTATGTGCTCCTTGTGTGTGGACTCTCGTACCGAGGGAAGAAATTGGCACCCAGAGAACCTCAGTTCTTGGGAGGAATAGTCAATTTTTCCTCCTTCAGCTGGTAGGCTGCTTCTAGGGTCAACTCAAGGTGGGATAGCCTTCTCCAACTTAGCTGTGCTGCTGTCTGGGGTGAAAGGAGCTGTAGTCCAACACATCTTTGAAGCACCAAGATGGACTGAATTTGCAAGTTAAATTTAAGACACAGCAGCAGCAACATTTCGTTTGTGTGCATTCTGTATTTCTCTGAATTATGGCTTAGCACCCGGAGGTCTTGGGGAAGGATAGGAATTGGATGAGGTCATACTCATGACTTTTGTATGAGTCTTGGAAGGGAATCTAGACACAGTTGTATATATTCCATCTGTTGCAGCAGTCTGTATCCTTCCATGCCTCTTCCTGGTGAACTTTTCCTTTTAAAAAAATGTCAGAGTGCACATTACCATTCTTTTAGATATCTAAAAATAAAACATCTGAGTCCTGAATTACGCAGTAGACGCAAACAATGTTGTGAGTAGTTAAGGCTTGGTGTGAGGAACGAGATCCTAGGAATACCAGGCTCCTTCCTAAAGAGGTTGGCTGTCTACCTTACTTAGGCGATCCCTCGTAGTCTGAGGATGATGGTCCTCCAAGTCCGGTGTCCTGGTGGTGGGTCCGTAGGTGACTGTGGAGCCCTATTCTTGATCTGCATCTTCTTCCGCAGTGAGGGCATCGGTTTCCAGGTGGAAGGCGGTCTCAGTTGGGGTTGGCTTGACGCACCTTCCTCTTGGCATGTTTCTCTCTTTCGCCCTCCATTCGTGCCTCTTCAAATTCTGCAGCACTGCTGGTCACAGCTGACCTCCAGCTGGAGCATTCAAGGGCCAGGCCTTCCCAGTTCTCAGTATCTATGAGTTTTTAAGGTTGGCTTTGAGCCCATCAAAATTTTTCTTTTTTGGCTGCAGGGTGGTGAACCCACTGGACGCAGTGGTCCAGTCAGGGATAAGAGAGGCAGACTATGTTTAGGGCACCTTTTGTAGCCCCTTCTCCATGTGGAG
The DNA here is from genome assembly GCF_037176765.1 of Anolis sagrei. Classification (NCBI taxonomy): domain Eukaryota; kingdom Metazoa; phylum Chordata; class Lepidosauria; order Squamata; family Anolidae; genus Anolis; species Anolis sagrei. Next base: position 267,459,893 of record NC_090023.1, on the reverse strand, counting down.
TGAGCAGAGTGGGTCCTCAAAAGGGCTGCTCAGTCGCGGATACAGCTGCCGAACTACTCAACTGCCTCGGATCTTGAGGTCTTGGAAGACTCCTGTGTGTGAATTTTTTAATGTGTGGAGGTCAGGGCACGGCTGATCAACACACAGTCTTCACAGAGTGAGGTTCCACTGGTGGCATAATTTCTCAGTCTGTTGCAGCCTTCTTCCGCCTTCACAGCTGTTGTAACATGTAACATGTTATCCTCCCCTGCTCCACTGTTGAGGTCTTTGGGTCTTCGGACTGTGCTTGGTCTGGAACCTCTCCCACGGCAACTCCTGGGAGTGCACAACGCCAGTTGTTGTGCCTGCAGGTTCATTGGAACACACAACCAGACACAGTGAAGACATTTGCCCTTGCTCTTAGCTACTCTGCTGCCGAGTATGCATGCCCAGTGTGGAATACATCTCACCACATTAAAACAGTGGATGTGGTTCTTAATAAGACATGCCACATTATCACAGGATGTCTATGCCCTAAATCACTTGAGAAATTATACTGTTTAGCCAGTATTGCACCACCAGACATCCGTCGGGAAGTAGCAGCCAGTAATGAAAGGACCAAGGAATTGACATCTCCAGCCCATCCCCTGTTCGGATATCAGCCAGCACGCCAACAAGTTAAATCAAGAAACATCTTTCTAAGATCTACAGAGATACTTGCAGGAACACCTCAGCAAGCGAGAGTCCAAAAGTGATAGGCTAAAACCTGGAACCTCAATCAGTAGCTGAGACCAGATGAGAGACTCCACCCTAGGCACACAGAAGACTGAGTGACTTGGAAGGAGCTGAACCTGCTGTGCTCTGGCACCACAAAATGCAGAGCCAACCTTAAGAAATGAGGCCACAAAGTGGAGTCCACGACATGCGAGTGCGGAGAAGAGCAAACCATAGACCACCTACTACAATGCAGCCTGAGCCCTGCCACATGCACAATGGAGGACCTTCTTACAGCAACACCACAGGCACTCCAAGTGGCCAGATACTGATCAAAGGACATTTAGTACAATGCCAAGTTTTAAACTTTGTTTGTGGCCTTTCTATACATTATAACTGTATTATCAATTTAGTACTGACATGATATTATTTATTTATTTCCAGCATTTCTACCCTGTCCTTCTCATCCTCCGGGGACGGGGGGAGATTCAGGACAGCTTACACTCGGCAGCAATTCGATGCCGCAACATACAAACACATACAACAATATAACAACACTTTAAAACAGTACATAAATCATTAAGTTAAAAACAATTAAAAACATTGTCAACCATACAGCCATTTCAGTCCAATTCCACATCCAAAGTGGTGTTAAGCCTGCTGGTCCCAGAACCATGATTTCAGTTTCTTTCTGAAAGACAGGAGGGATGAATCCGACCTAGTCTCGCTGGGGAGTGAGTACCACAGGTGGGGAGCCACCACCGAGAAGGCCCTGTCTCTCGTCCCTGCCAAATGCATTTGCAAAGCTGGCAGGACCGAGAGCAGGACCTCCCTGGATGATCTTAAACTGCGAGCGGAATGAAATAATTTATTTATCATATTTATCAAATGTATCTCCCTCTACGTCCCGCCTTGCAGTTTAAGATCATCCAGGGAGGTCCTGCTCTCAGTCCCGCCAGCTTTGCAATTGCATTTGGCAGGGATGAGAGACCGGGCCTTCTCGGTGGTGGCCCCCCACCTGTGGAACTAAGCAATCAGGGTCATGAGGGAAAATGTTGACATGTATTGTCGAAGGCTTTCATGGCCAGAATCACTGGGTTGTTGTAGGTTTTTCTGGGCTATATGGCCATGTTCTAGAGGCATTTTCTCCTGACGTTTCGCCTGCATCTATGGCAAGCATCCTCTGAGGATCCTGGCCATAGATGCAGGCGAAACATCAGGAGAAAATGCCTCTAGAACATGGCCATATAGCCCGAAAAAACCTACAACAACCCAATGTTGACATGATTTACTCCATCTCATAGAGGACAAGAAAGGCCACATTTAAACTTATCTGTCTTATCAGCAGTGAGCGAGGTGGATGGCAGGTCTGAGAGGATATAAAGCATTTCCTGGTTGTCGTATACAAGAACGGAAGGTGAAGCTTTTGGAGAATCACAAGCCACAGAGATTGGACGGATCTTTGAAGATAATTGTCTTCAAGGATCATAATGCAAAACGCCAGGCATCCTAGGCTGTTTCTTTCTCCTCCGTCCCCATAGGATTGCATTTTCCTCTTGAAACCTTTTGGGAGATGTCGAGCCCTGAAATGAGGCCGAGAAGATGGTGTGCCATCAGATAATTGAGACCCTTGCGAGTCTTCTCCCACCCCACAGATTTCCCTGATTTCCCAGTGCAATGGAAGTGTGTGTATGTGTGTGTGCGTGTAGGCAGCTTCCTTGTTTTCGTTCACCAGCAGCTTTTACGGAAACACTGTGCCATTCATTATTCTAAAGCAATTCTAAACATGCAGAGGAATTGGCTTAGGAAGGAATCGTATTAGTGGCTTCCATAATTCGGTATGATTTATAGGGAGAATTGAGTAACAGGAGGGATGGCTTCCTGCGGTAGGAACATACTTTCTGCGCTTGTACCAAGAGGTCTTGGCTGGAATTATTGGCTGCGGCCTGAACATTTTCCTGAGTGTGGAAGCTGGTGCTGCTGCCCATAAACATGTTGCGCCATTGTCGTCTCTACCGATCCACATTACAAACTTGCTCAGGTGGTTACCCAAATTCTTCTATATTTGGAAAAATGAGGTTCAAAGAGGGTCACAAGCACAGTGTGTGTGGGTTTTTTTCTGGTGTGTTTGCACAGCCTCTCCTTAGACAGCCATAAACTAGTGTCCTTAAAATACTATACAAGTTGGATTTCAGAATCTTCTGTTTAACTGCATCATGGTGTATTAGTTTTCGTTTGAAATGTATGTTTATCTTTTGCATCTTTCTCGTTCTTTCTTTTTCAGGTCAGCCAGTTCAGACAGCTTTACTCCAAAGTCATTAATGATAAACACGATGACGTCATGGCCAAGTTTGGAGCCATCCTAGCCCAAGGCATTCTGGATGCAGGTAACGTTTATTGCAGAAATGAATTATCCTAAAACAATCTCATTTGTTTACCAAATGAGTTCAACGCGGTGAGCAAACACTGGCACTGAGATACTTTTTAAACAGATGCATCTCTTAAATTCTCAGCAGGATCTGACCTTTGTATTTACAGCATTTATATTCTACCCATCTCACCCCAAAGGGAACTCAGGGCAGATCACAGAACACACACGCGGCAAACATTCAGTGCCTTTAAACAGACAGGACAGACAAAAGATAGAGGTATTATGTCAGCATTTTTTCCAACCTTGGCTTTCTGGAGGTTGTGCTCGATTCCAGCCACAGAGGGTGCTGTCGCTCCATCCTCTATGACGAAGAGCCATTGATCACAGACTGCTTCCTTCCTTTGATCGCTGGCATTTTCTGGTATTTCCTTTTTATGATGTCATAAAATACCTCCCTGCTTAAGCAGTGACTAATTTCTCTACTCAAGGCTCACAGCTGTTTTTGAACTGCTTAGGTGGACAGTGAGCTGAGCTGAAGGTCAGGTGCTCAATCCGGGTCGGTAGGCGCAGACACCCCGTGATGATGCGGCATGTCTCATTAAGAGCCACATCCACTGTTTTAGCGTGGTGAAATGTATTCCACACCGGGCATGCATACTCAGCAGCAGAGTAGCACAGCGCAAGGGCAGATGTCTTCACTGTGTCTGGTTGTGATCCCCAGGTTGTGCCAGTCAGCTTTCGTATGATATTGTTTCTAGCGACCACTTTTTGCTTGATGTTCAGGCAGTGCTTCTTGTAGGTCAGAGCACGGTCCAGAGTGACTCCCAGGTATTTGGGTACGCTGCAATGCTCCAGTGGGATTCCTTCCCAAGTCATCCTCAGAGCTCGGGATGCTTGTCTGTTCTTAAGGTGAAATGCACATGTCTGTGTTTTAGATGGATTAGGGATTAGCTGGTTTTCCCTGTAGTAGGCAGTAAGAGCACCTAGAGCTTCAGAGAGCTTCTGTTCTACCATCTCAAAGCTCCCTGCTTGAGCGGTGATGGCATGATCATCAGCGTACATGAAACTTTCTGTCCCTTCTGGCAGTGGCTGGTCATTTATGTAGATGTTCAACATGGATGGAGCAAGCACGGATGTCTTGCAATCCTGCGAGGAGGATGTCTCTCTCATGTCCCCCTTTAGCAAAATAAAAACTTACTAAATAATTTGAAAACAGGAAGAAAAGGTTGGAACATTTGGAAGGCTTTCATAAGCAGCCATGCTTTTGCCTTGATCCTGAAAAGAATAATTGAATCATAAAGTTGTTGGAAGAGATGCAAAGGCCATCCAGTCCAATCCCATCCATACATTTTCTTTTGCTTCAGTGTGCACAATGCTTGCGAGTGTATGAAGATAAGTCCCTGCCTTAGAGAGCTTACAATCTAAAATTTGACACAAAAACAAGAGAGGTAGGGGAAAGTATGTTAACTGGTTCCAATCTGTCTTTTACCTTGTTGAATGTTTACATATGCTTTTAGGCTTTCAAAGTCATTTTTACTGTTTAGATGGTTTTAGATAAATGAAGAAAGCAAGGACAGAGAAAAACAGGGACGTTCTGTGTAATGATTCTGTTCGCGCACACTTTAGCAACAGGCCATCTTTCAGCAGCTTTGCATTGCAACCTAGTAGAGAAACACTCCAAAAGAGTGGCTTCAGGCAGGGAGAACAAATGGATTTGGTTGGTTGTTTTAGCACAAGAAAAAGCAAAGGCGTGAACCTTTAACATCTCCTTGGTGTATCAGTGCTAGGGTGGGGGTGCCTGTGACTGTAAATGCATCCATCATTTTGTGTGTGGTTAAAGCAAAGTGTGAAATGGATATGCACTAATGCATGTGTTATCATCCATTTATCTGCTGACCGGATGATGCCGTCTGCCGCAGAGGTGGCGTAATGGAAGGGAAGTGACCAGTTTGCATTCTTCTTGCATGAAGCATTCTGGGACATGCAGCAAGCAGCCGCCTGCTCAAGAGCAAGGGGTTGGGAGAGAGGCATAGTTCATTAAGGGAACGCCACCCCACAGAGCAAAGACCACACACCCTGGGAGATTTAGTGACTCTCACCGTCTTTCTTACTTACTTACTTACTTATTGGCCGAGTAGGATAGTCTTCCAGGATCAGTATTCTGGTGGGTCCGTAGGTGACTGTGGAGCCCTATTCTTGATCTGCATCTTCTCCCACAGTGAGGGCATTGCTTTCCAGGTGGAAGGTGGTCTCGGTCAGGGTTGGCTTGACGCACCTTCCTCTTCGCACGTTTCTCACTTTCACCCTCCATTCGTGCCTCTTCAAATTCTGCAGCACTGCTGGTCACAGCTGACCTCCAGCTGGAGCGCTCAAGGGCCAGGGCTTCCGAGTTCTCAGTGTCTATGCCAGAGTTTTTAAGGGTGGCTTTGAGCCCATCTTTAAATATCTTTTCCTGTCCATCACCATTCTGTTTTCCATTCTTGAGTTCGGAGTAGAGCAACTGGTTTGGGAGATGGTGGTCGGGCATCCGGACAATGTGACCAGTCCAGCGAAGTTGATGGCGGAGGACCATCGCTTCAATGCTGATGGTCTTTGCTTCTTCCAGCATGCTGACATTTGTCCGCTTGTCTTCCCAAGAGATTTGTAGGATTTTCTGGAGGCAGCGCTGATGGAATCGTTCTAGGAGTTGCATGTGACGTCTGTAGACAGTCCACGTCTCGCAGGCATATAGCAGGGTTGGGAGGACAATAGCTATTTATCTATCACTGTCTATCTATGATTGTGAATGTATGTATGTATTTATGTATGTGTGTATGTAGCTAGGTGAAGTGGCCCTCTATGATTTCACTGGATTGGCTGTTGCTAGGTGAAGTGGCCCTTTGTGGTATTACTGGGACAGAAAGGTAACGTGTATAAGGGAAAAGGAGGAAGGAAAGAGCCACAAAGAAAGTCATGCTCCCATGGAAACATTGTGAATTAGGCTCTCTCAGTGCTGGAGAAGGGAGAAAGGGGAGAAGAAATAAAGAAAGAGCCACAAAGAAAGTCATGCTGCCATGGAAACATTGTGAATTAGGTTCTCTCAGTGCTGGAGAAGGGAGAAAGGGGAGAAGAAATAAAGAAAGAGCCACAAAGAAAGTCATGCTGCCATGGAAACATTGTGAATTAGGTTCTCTCAGTGCTGGAGAAGGGAGAAAGGGGAGAAGAAATAAAGAAAGAGCCACAAAGAAAGTCATGCTCCCATGGAAACATTGTGAATTAGGCTCTCTCAGTGCTGGAGAAGGGAGAAAGGGGAGAACAAAGAAAGGAAGAGCCACAAAGAAAGTCATGCTGCCATGGAAACATTGTGAATTAGGTTCTCTCAGTACTGGAGAAGGGAGAAAGAAAGAAGATAAGTAGGGAATGGGGAAAGAGAGGAAAGAGAGGGAAGAAAGAAAAAGGAGAGAAGGCAGAGATGGGAAAGAGGGAAATATACAATGGGAGGGCAGGAAAGAAAGAGAAAGAAGGAATGAAAGCAGGGGACAATAGCCTTTCCAATACCTGGGAAACATTGTGTAGATATGCTAGTCTATCTATAGAAGTCAAAGTATGTTTGTCGTATCTATTTGTACCACAGAGGCTTTTGCTAGGGGAAGTAGACCTCCATGATGCCACTGGGTTGGCTGTTGTTAGGTGAAGTGGCCCATTGTGGTGTTACTGGGAAAGAAAGGTGACATGTGTATGAGGGGAAAGGAGGAAGGAAAGAGCCACAGAGAGAGTCATGCTGCCATGAAAATGAATGAAGCCCTCAAACCTGGCACAGGGAGAAAAAGGAGAAGAAGGAACGTAAAAAAGAACGAAATGGAGAAGGGGAGGAAAGAAAAGGAAGAAAGAAAAAGAGAAGAAAGGAAGGAAGGAAGGAAGGAAAAGATAAGGGGAGGGCAGGAAAAAAAGAGAAAGAAGAGATGAAAGCAGGGGGACAACAGTCTTTCCAATATGCGGGAAACGTTGGGTAGGTATGCTACTCTATAAAAGTCAAAGGATGTTTGTCTTGTCTGTTTGTACCACAACGGCAGTAGGTGAAGTAGACCTCCATGATGCCACTGGATTGGCTGTTGTTAGGTGAAGTGACCCTCTGGGATGTCATTGGGAAGGTTATGAAGGAAAGCAAGGGAAGGAGAAGAGAGAGGGAGACATTGTATGAGGGAATAGGAGGAAGGAAGGACAGAACCATTAAGAGAGCCTGCTGATCACATAGAGACATTGCGAGGTAAGCCTTCTCAGAGCTGGAGAAGGGGGAAAGCAGGCAGGCAGTGGTCCCAATGACACCAACGCAATGCTGTGAAGTAAGCCTTCTCAGAGCTGGAGAAGGGAGAAAGTAGGCGGGCAGTGGTCCCAATGACACCAACGCAATGCTGTGAAGTAAGCCTTCTCAGAGCTGGAGAAAGGAGAAAGCAGGCAGGCAGTGGTCCCAATGACACCAACGCAATGCTGTGAAGTAAGCCTTCTCAGAGCTGGAGAAGGGAGAAAGTAGGCGGGCAGTGGTCCCAATGACACCAACGCAATGCTGTGAAGTAAGCCTTCTCAGAGCTGGAGAAGGGAGAAAGTAGGCGGGCAGTGGTCCCAATGACACCAACGCAATGCTGTGAAGTAAGCCTTCTCAGAGTTGAAGAAAGGAGAAAGCAGGCAGGCAGTGGTCCCAAGGACACCAATGCAATGCTGTGAAGTAAGCCTTCTCAGAGTTGGAGAAAGGAGAAAGCAGGAAGGCAGTGGTCCCAATGACAGCAGTGCAATGCTGTAAAGTAAGCTTTCTCAGAGGTGGAGAAAGGAGAAAGCAAGCAGGCAGTGGTCCCAATGACACCAGTGCAATGCTGTGAAGTTAGCCTTCTCAGAGTTGGAGAAAGGAGAAAACAGACAGGCAGTGGTCCCAATGACACCAATGCAATGCCTGTGAAGTAAGCTTTCTCAGAGGTGGAGAAAGGAGAAAGCAGGCGGGCAGTGGTCCCAATGATATCCATGCAATGCTGGGTACATACGCTAGTAATATATAAAACAGCCCTGTTAGTCTTACCCACTCTGAATTCTCGTGTTCCTTTATCACCTCTGTCACAAAGCATTTTCAGTTGCTCATGGAGGGGTGTCATTTCCAAGTTACTGAAGCTAGCATTTTAAATGAGTTTCTTGGCTCCTTATATCCAGAGGAATGCTTCTGAAGTGGAGACTAAACTCTGACAGATTTGTTACTACCTCCCATTTAGTATTTACATAGAGCGGCTTCTCTTAGATACCAAAGTCAGGATTACCCAGGCCATAGAGTGCCTGATTTCTATGTATGGATATGAAAAAGCTGGGCAGAGAAGAAAGCTGAAAGGAGAAGAATCAACTTGTTGAAAAGTGGTGCTGGAAGAGAGTTCGGCAAATGTGACTGACTGCCCAAAATAAGTGAGTCCTAGAGCAAATCAGGGTTAACACACTGTTCCTCGACGCTAAGATGACAGAACTTAGCCTGGTGTACTTTGGACATATGTGAGAAGATAGGAAAGACAACAGCGCTTGGAAAAATGGGAAGACTGTGGAGTCATTTAATCAAGAAAGCCATAATTTTGAGTTTGCAAGACATAAGAATGAAAGACTATGACCAAGGCTCTTGGAAATCTCCTTCATAGAGTTGCCATAAGTTGAATCTGACAAATAATAGCAACGGTTTCTACCATCTTGGTCCTCACCTGGCTGGGGATCCTAGGGCTTATAATCAAGCACACCTGGATAGCACAGTTTGTGGAGGACTGGGGAGCTATGCAGAAGTAATCTCTATGTCGTACACCACAGCAGGAACACCTCTGACCTTCAACACCACACCAGCTTGGTAAAATCGGCAAGCAGTTTATTGTAGAATATATGTAGGCAAAGCAGTAAAAAATAGCCAAACAGTAAAAAAATACAAAATAGTCCATAAGTTTCAAAGGAGTACATAGATATCCATGAGTAAATAGATATCCAGGAAACAAGGCACTTGAAACCATGAAACAAAACAGTGGGAAAATCCCATAGGCAAAACTTGGTACATGAAACTCAGAGCACTTGAAAGCAAGACTGTGTTAAAATAACAATGTTGACTCGACTGAGGCAACTTTCTCCCATGAATCATTACAAACCTTTTCCAGATCCCAAAATCAAAAGGAATGCATTTTTCTTGACCTTCCCATCAGATAACGGTTTGTTATCTCTCTTTTGCTGTAGCCAAACTGACCGCTGTAGTCTCTGAAAGCTCTGCCTCTGTTTACTAAAACTTCGCTTTCTGTCCAAGGTTTCATTATCATCTCCCTCATTAACTCCTGCAAATCAATCTCTGCATCATTTTCAGACAGTTGCTCAGAGAAAAGCAATCAGAGGCCTCTCCCAGGAATGTGGCCTTGTGAATTTTCCTGAGACATCTCAGACCTCTCCAAGCAACCCCTCATCCACAGTGCCAACAGATCTTGGCCCAGCAACTGCAACATCACCCCCATTCCCATCATGAACATTCCCATCATGAACATGAACATGAACATGAACATAATTCCTACCATGAGCATCAGCGTGAACATCAGCCACAATCACAGGCTGAACCGACTGATATACAACACTCTAACAGTCATGTAAAGTGGGAAAGCATTATTGTCCCTATATTATTGCTTACAACGCAGACTAGGATGTACTGACTTGTCAAAGGCCGCTCTACTAAATTCATGGCAGCAACTTCTGGCGTTTAAGCATACACCTTCAAGGAACAGTAGAAATCTTCAAGGAACAGCTTTTTCAAAGTCACCTTGAAGTCATACTTTATGCATATCGTTGCTCCCACACTCTCATTTGCATGTTTTCAATCACAATTGGAAATTTATTTTTTATTTATCGTTTCAGGAGCAGCCAGGCAGTTGTATTACATTTTTAACAAAACAAACAAACAAACAAACAAACAGACAAAACACAAAATTTACAAGCTTGGTAGTTGATTAAATGTCCTTTGACCAGTATCTGGCCACTTGGAGTGCTTCTGGTGTTGCCGCAAGAAGGTCCTCCATGGTGCATGTAACAGGGCTCAGGTTGCATTGCAGCAGGTGGTCTGTGGTTTGCTCTTCTCCGCACTTGCATGCTGTGGATTCCACTTTGTGGCCCCATTTCTTGAGGTTGGCTCTGCATCTTGTGGTGCCAGAGCGCAGTCTGTTCAGCGCCTTCCAAGTCACCCAGTTTTCTGTGTGCCCAGGGGGGAGTCTCTCATTTGGTATCAGCCATGGATTGAGGTTCTGAGTTTGAGCCTGCCACTTTTGGACTCTCACTTGCTGAGGTGTTCCAGCGAGTGTCTCTATAGATCTTAGAAAACTATTTCCTGATTTAAGTCATTGACGTGCTGGCTGATATCTAAACAGGGTATGAGCTAGAGATGTCACTGCCTTGGTCCTTTCACTATTGGCTGCTACTTCCCGGCGAATGTCAGGTGGTGCAGTACCGACTAGACAGTGTAGTTTCTCCAGTGGTGTAGGGTACAGACACCCCGTGATAATGCAGCATGTCTCATTAAGAGCCACATCCACTGTTTTAGTGTGGTGAGATGTGTTCCACACTGGACATGCATACTCAGCAGCAGAGTAGCATAGCGCAAGGGCAGATGTCTTCACTGTGTCTGGTTGTGATCCCCAGGTTGTGCCAGTCAACTTTTGTATGATGTTGTTTCTAGCGCCCACTTTTTGCTTGATGTTCAGGCAGTGCTTCTTGTAGGTCAGAGCACGGTCCAGAGTGACTTCCAGGTATTTGGGTGCGCTGTAATGCTCCAGTGGGATTCCTTCTCACTCCAGAAGCGACCAGAAACAATTGGAAATGACACTGGTTTATACGGTTGCAAGCTGTTAGAAACTAATGGCTTAATGGCACATCAGCATTGTGGAGAGATGCATAAGTGTTGCCGTTCAGATTTTATTCAGTTCATTCAGCTGAGTTGCACATATCCTGTAGCCGCGTCTACCCCAATTTGTTGGCTACTTGGATAAACTGGGTTAATTTTCCATCTTCGAGGTTGTCATTGTGGTTTGTTCCTATGTTGTTACAAGCAAATAGATTTACAACTTTCTCCTAACAGTAAAACAAGGTTCTCTGAGGGATAGAATGAGAACCAGCTCAGCTCTTGGAGACTTTTACTCGTAGCTGTCTATAAAGAATTATTATGACAGCAACCGTTTCATTGGGCATAGAAACATAGAGATCTCTGAAAGTTACGGAAAGAGCAATTAGAAGCCTGAGTGGCTGTAATTGAATAATTGAACCATTGTGCATTGAGGTAAGAGATAGCTTTCCGCTCCCATCCATTAACAACAGAAACTTGGTTAATACTTCCAAGCAGTGAGAGAGCCGACAACCAGCAGCATCAGCCTTCCTCCTTTCCTGGCAAATCCCTCGTTGTCCGAGTATGCTGGCCTTCCAAGTGCACTGTCTTGGCAATGGATACATAAGTGACTGTGGAGCCTTATTCTTGATCCAAATGTTCTCCCACAGTGAGGGCATCAGTTTCCAAGTGGAAGGCAGTCCTGGTCAGGGTTGGCTTGATGTGCCTTCTTCCTCTTGGCACGTTTCTCACTTCTGCCCTCCATTTGTGCCTCCTCAAATTCCACAGCACTGCTGGTCACAGCTGACCTCCAGTTAGAATGCTCAAGGGCCAGGGCTTCTCAGTTCTCAGTGTCTATGCCACAGTTTTTAAGGTTAACTTTAAGTCCATCTTTAAATCTCTTTTCTTGTCCACCAACATTCTGTTTTCCATTCTTGAGTTGGGAGTATAGTAACTGTTTTGGGAGAAGGTAATCGGGCATTTGAAACCACATGTCATTAAGATATATACAGGCAGTCCACAAGTTACAAACATCCAACTTGCAAATCACTCATAGTTAAGAACAGGGGTGAGACATCAGGAAGAATAGGAAATCTCCGCTTTGAAGGGAAATTCATTCCTGAAAGTGTTATTATCATGGGGCCTAAAGTTATAATTGGGGCAAGGCCACTGTGAATTACCTAATAATAATAATAGTAATAATCTTCAATAATAATCAACATCCAAAAAAAGCTGTGGGACTTTCGAATCCAGACTGACAAAGTTTTGGAACACCAACATACCAGAAATCACGATTGTGGAAAAGAAAAAAGTGTGGGTTATTGATGTAAAATACAGTAAAATACAAAAACATATGAATACAATAAACAATGTACACAAAACATAAAAATGCAATAAACAATCACAATAACAGTGAGCGGGCCGCATGTACAATAAACTGATTAAAACTCAGTGTGAGATAAAAGGAACAGATTATTTGCAAGACAGAGCTCATAGTAAACAGGCCTTCGTACAAGGGGGAGGTGTACTCCACGGTCAAAAAACATTGAGGCGTTGTATGGCTACTCTCCAAAAGCACAACGGCAGAGCCAGGTCTTGAGATTCTTTTAAAAGCTTTCTAAGGTAGGGGCTTTCCTAATGTCTCCAGGCAATGAGTTCCAGAGTTGGGGGGCCACAGAGGAGAAGGCTCTCTCCCTTGTAGCTGCCATTTATTTTCCAGACCCAATTCAAGGTGCAGGTTCTTACCTACAAAGCCCTGAACGGTTTGGGACCTGCCAACCTGCGTGACCGCATTTCTATGTACGAACCCACACGATCTCTTCGATCACCTGGAGAGACCCTACTTGTGCTCCCACCTGCATCGCAAGCACATTTGGTGGGGACGAGAGAGAGAGCTTTCTTGGTGGTGACGCCTCGACTCTGGAAGTCACTCCCTAAGGACATCAGGCAGGTCCCATCTCTGGCAGTCTTCAGGAGGAGCTTGGAAATGTGGTTGTTCCAGTGTGCCTTCCCAGAAAAATGAACCCTTAGCATTATGTCCTCCAAAAGCACTTTATATTGATTTAAGGTCTGCTTGTATGTCTCCATCAACGCCCCACCTCCTTTCTCTTGTACATGCCTAGCATTATTTTTTCAACTTTAATTACATTTGGCCCAGCCATAGATTTTTAATGTGCACTGTACCTTGTTCAATGTTTACGCTATCTGTGTATGAGATTTATTTTATTGCTTTGTATTGTATATGTATTGTATATGAAGGAGCTGGGGGTGGTGACGGCCAACAGGGAGCTCTGGTCTATGAGGTCACGAAGAGTCGGAGACGACTGAACGAATGAACAACAAAATTGTATATATTACTGCTTGTTTTGCTTGTATTGTTGTATTGTGGGCTCGGCCTCATGTAAGCCGCACTGAGTCCCTTGGGGAGATGGTAGCAGGGTATAAATAAAGTATTATTATTATTATTATTATTATTATTATTATTATTATTATTAGACGAGCCTGTGAAACTGGTAGGGGCGAAAGGAGGGCCTCCCCCAAGGATCAGAGAGCTCGGCCTGGTTCATGGAGAGAGATGCGGTCACGAATGGAAGCATAGCCAACACACAATTTCAGTGACGGGCAGCTCTAGTTTTTACAAAACTTGGAAGTGTTTCTGTTTTGGACTATAACTCCCATAAAGCCCACAGCCACAACCTTTGGCCACAGCAGGCCTGAGCGGAGAAGGAAGAAGACCAGAGTATGAACTGGAATTGGAGCAAAGGAGGAAAGATGGGTTTCTACAACATTGCATAGGGCAACAACTTGGATGCAAGGAGCAAAGGAGGAGGCAAACAATCTGTTCCTATTTCTGCTTTTTCTGAGCTGTTTACCAGTATCCAGTGTTTACCAGTATTCGGTAAACATTTGGGATCTGGTTTAAAAGTGCCAGAAATGTCTGTCATTGGTAGTTGGGCAGAAGCACATCTTGAAAGAAAAGAAGATAAGAATCATGGGGGAGATGCTATGTTTGTTTTTGGAATCACATAAAGTTTCAGCCCATGTCCCTGAAGCTTGACTTAAAAAGAGAATTCTTCTGAGACGAGGAGCCACACAGCGCAAGATCCCACACCTTTCTGGCCCCCCAGAAGCCCAGAGAAGGAGATGAGCCAAGAGAAAGAGAGGATGTCATGCCTGGAGAACAAAAACAGGCACAGGGAGAATGCAATACTTGAGAGGTGAAGTCAGCTGCTCAAGGAATGCCAGATTTTAGGCAGACTCTGTCTAAAGGGTAAATGTTGAAAAATAAAATTCCAAAAATTGTATAAACCTAAGTTGGGATTGGCTTCAGCCGTGGGTGCTCGGCATGCGGAAGCTGTCTGAAGGATCTCCTGACAGGAGAGCGCATGAGAGCAGAGGGAGAGCATGCGCTACAGCCCACTGTCTTCAGCAATGCAGGGAGAATATCCTCTTTGCTTTTGGGGAAGGTTTATCCTGCAGAATGCATTTGAGTCCCCCCTTTCTCAGGCTGTCATGGACTGGATCTCAAGAAGACCCTGTTTGTGGCTGAGTGGTGCTTCTGCGTGCCTGTTGTTATTGTTGTCTTCATTTCTATTCCATTTTATCTCTCAAACTACAAGAAAGGAGATTCTACCTGAACATGAGGAAGAACTTTGTGACTGTGAGAGATGTTCAGCTTCTCTGCCCCGGAGTGTGGTGAAGGCTCCTTCTTTGGAGGCTTTTAAACTGAGGCTGGATGTCCATCTGTTGGGAGTGCTTTGAATGCAGTTTTCCTTGGTAGAATGGGGTTGAACTGGATGGCCCACAATGTCTCTTCCAACTCAATGATTCTATGATTCTAGGAGGCTGAAGCATCTGTTGAAGCTGCTTCTGGGAGGTGAAGACTATGAATCTTTAAGGACTTCTTATTCCCCCGAGACCAGGTATGGGCAAACTTGGGCCCTCCAGGTGTTTAGGACTCCCATTCCCACAATTCCTAACAGTCGGAATTGTGGGAGTTGAAGTCCAAAACACCTGGAGGGCCCAAGTTGACCCATGCCTTCCTTAAACCTTTAGAGCAGTGTTTCTCAACCTGGGGGTCGGGACCCCTGGAGGGGTTGTGAGGGGGTGTCAATGGGGTCACCAAAGACCATCAGAAAACAGTATTTTCTATTGGTCATGGGGATTCTGTATGGGAAGTTTGGCCCAATTCTATCGTTGATGGAGTTCAGAGTGCTCTTTGATTGTAGGTCAACTATAAATCCCAGCAGCTACAAGCTACATGTCAAGGTCTATTTCCCCCAAAGTCCACCAGTGTTCACACTTGGGCATATTGAGTATTGGTGCCAAGTTTCCTCCAGATCTCTGGATGTAGTTGAACTACAACTCCAAAACTCAAGGTCAATTCTCATCAAACCCTTCCAGTATTTTCTGTTGGTCATTGAAGTTCTGTGTGCCAAATTTGGTTCAATTCCATTGTTGGTGGAGTTCAGAATGCTCTTTGATTGTAGATGAACTATAAATCCCAGCAACTACAACTCCCAAATGACAAAATCAATCCCCACTAACCCCACCAGTATTCAGACTTGGGTGTATCGGGTATTTGTGCCAAATTTGATCCGGTGAATGAAAATATATTAGATATTTACGTTACAATTGATAACAGCAGCAAAATGACAGTTATGAAGCAGCAACGAAAATGATTTTATGTTTGAGGAACTATATTAAGAGGTCACAACATTAGGAAGGTTGAGAAACCCTGCTTTAGAGGATTTCTGAAATGGCAGAAGATCTGGGATTTGGAGATGGACAAAGGAGAAAAGGTCCAGACATAACTTTGCTTATAACTCTCTGTGAAAAAAATAGTAGCAAGATAGGATTTGCGAAGTGTACCACAAAAAAAGAGCATGTAGAGAAGGTGTGAATAAGTTTGTTGAGATAATGGATATTCATGAAAAGAAGAGTGAGGAGAATGAATTCTTATCACAGCATGCTTCCTAGCCACCTTATTCCCAACTCTTAACAACTTTGAAGGCAGTGTATGAGAAACCTCACAGTTCCTTGGAGCTGTCCTTAATCACAACATCTCCTGCCTCTTTTGTTTTCTAGGTGGCCACAATGTCACTATTTCACTGCAGTCGAGGACTGGACACACGCACATGCCATCGGTGGTCGGAGTGCTGGTCTTCACCCAGTTCTGGTTCTGGTTTCCTCTCTCCCACTTCTTGTCCTTGGCTTTCACCCCAACCTGTGTCATCGGCCTAAACAAGGACCTCAAGGTATGTCCTCCGCGGACTGAAATGGGAATCGTGTTCATTGGGCATGATACTTCTACATCAGTGGTTCTCAACCTGGGGTCCCCAGATGTTTTTGGCCTTCAACAGCCAGAAATCCTAACAGCTGGTAAACTGGCTGGGATTTCTGGGAGTTGTAGGCCAAAAATATCCAGGGACTCCAGGTTGAGAACCACTGTTCTACATGTTCAAGTTTTGGTTCAGGGCCTCTTGCCAAACAATTAGTTTTGGATCAGTCTTGTGTCGTCTCATAACCACAGAATATTGCTCTTTTCCTCTACCTGGAATTTCCACTTTCAGGAGTTGTGGCTTCATTGCCAAGCATAATGACATAATGTATTGCGTGTGGAAGTTCCAGGTTCAATTCCTAGAAGCTTCCTCCACCTCCATGTCTTCTGTATAACCTTTTCTAATTAAATACGTAAACTATTTAGATGCGGCTTGGTTCCTGTGTGCCTCTGCAGTAAGCACAGAATCATGTTGATGTTCAGAAAGGTTACTTCTTCAAGATTCCTAATCAGGGAGGATGTTGTGTTTCCAGTTATGGAAAAAGGTTGTCTCAATTGCACTCCAGGACAGGAAGCACCTCTGTATTTAACCATCACACTTCAGTCCACGTTAAAACAGCAAGCAGTTTATTGAAGATTATATAAAAAGTAGTTCAGCAAAAATAGTAAAATGTCAAAGTCCAAATACAGGGTGAGGCAGCATAACTTCCTTTTTTCAAAACTTAATAAAACTCATTGTATGAATCAGATTTATATATATATATAATGTAGGCGCATACCTAAAGTTTTGTTTTACGTAGTTTTGAAGATCAAATTAGGTAGGTGACGTCTCCCATTCTCCATACACTGAGTAAACCGATTTCTGGCGTTTGTTATGACTCTTGCCAGCATAGCAGGCATTATGTTGGCAATTTCTTCCTGGATGTTGGTCTTCAAATCTTGTAGGGTCCTTAGACGGTTCACATAAACACGGGATTTCAAAAAACCCCATAGAAAAACATCACAAGGGGCCAAATCTGGAGAGCGGGCTGGCCACTCCAAATCCGCTCGAAAAGTAGGCCTCAATGGCAAAAGCACGCTCCTCACTGTTCCAACGCATGATGGTGACTGAACTGTGTCAGGACAAAACTTTATACTCCCGCCTCTCAAACGAGACCACTAGTGCTCCGCTACGTCTTCAACCGACTGAATGGCGCGCATTTTAAAAAAGGAAGTTATGCTGCCGCACCCTGTATTCAAAATAGTCCACAATATTCATGTTTTAATTGTTATTTTATTGCTATTTGCGTGGCATCTAATGAGTGCCGATTGTAAGCCTCTCTGAGTCCCCCTTCGGGGATGAGAAGGGCGGGATATAAATGTCCAAAATAAATAAAATAAATAATAATTTCAAAAACCCAAAACATCAAGGCATTCAGCACAAGAATACAAAAGAACCACAAGGCAGCATACAATCCAATACAAAAATCCAGGAATAATTCTTCAAACTTAAAAACAGGAAGCATGAACGAACAGAGACATGAATTAGAATTCTCTTAGCAGGCTTAACTAGAACTTGACAAAAGTTATTACTTCAACACCAACGTTGAAGATCGAGGTCCAATTCCTGGAAGCTTCCTCCACCTCCATGTCTTCTGTATAACCTTTTCTAATTAAATATGTAAACTATTTAGATGCTGTTTGGTTCCTGTGTTTGGACCAGACTGCCTGGAAACCCCCCCTGCTCTCTCTAATAAAAACATAAAATCATGCTGTTTTCCCTGGCTGATTGGTAACGGCTTTTTCTGTAACAAGCGCTGTGAACTTTGGAGTTGTTGTTGAGCTGCACGGAGTTTACGAAAATTAAGTCTCCTATCTAAAAGCTCATTATCCTCTCCATCTGGGATTTCATCCTCTGAATTCATTTCAGCCTCTGACCTTGCTTCTTTAGAGAAGGCCTCTCAACAGCATCTGAGCCCTTCTCTGGAATGTGGCCTTCACTAGCTAGAGACACAGACTGCTCAGTTTCAGACTTAAAATCTCATGCTGACCCGCACGCCCAGAAATCCCATGATCCACTTTCTCGTTGACATCAGGAGTAGGCACAATCATGGGCTGAACTACAACAGTCTCAGCTATATTGGGGTTTTTGTGGGGAGGGGGGCATTTCTTGGTTACATTACAAAAGTAATTGCAAATCATTAAGTCCAAGGCAGAAAACTCGAGAGTTCAAGTTGAGGTAAAGTTGCAAAGTCTGCTTCTCTCTAGTAAAGCTAGGCCAGAATGCATTCTGAGCAAAATCCAGAATTATCTGCTTTGCCACTTTGAGCAACGAAAGGCGGTTTCCCTCAGTGGCAATTGAGAAGAAGCGATTTGCCATCTTGGAGAGCAGAGATGGATTAATTTTGAATACATTAGTGAGTCATTTGCATATCTTACTTAATACCACCTTCAAAATACAACCCTCTCCCCTGAACCTTGTAATAGATTAATCAGGCCTTCTTAAGGTCTCCTTGCTGGCAGTTATAGGACCAATTATCTGGAGCAAAATCCTGTAATGTATTAACAAACTTGGCTAGTCTGCCTTCTTATGGGAATTCTGTGTCTCCGCGAGGCACTTTGCTTTGCTTTCAGCTCTTATGAAGGATGGAGGGGGGAAATAGTTTGAAAGCCAAACTATGCCAAGAGAAAAACACAGTTCTCAAGACATCTGTACTTACTGAAGTGCCCCAAGTACCGTATATACTCGAGTAAAAGTCAACCTGAATATAAGCCGAGGCACCTAATTTTATCACAAAAAACTGGGAAAACATATTGACTCGAGTATAAGCCAAGGGTGGGAAATGCATCCACTATGGGTAAATTTCAAAATAAAAATAGATACCAATGAAATTACATTAATTGGGGCATCAATAGGCTAAATGTTTCTGAATATTTACATAAAACTGTAATTTAAGATAAGACTGTCCAGCTCTTATTAAACCATTATTCTAACCTCCTTCCATGTAAATGTACTCATTATTAAAATAATTAAAATAATAGAGTAAAATAATGAAAATGCAATAAAAAACAGTAATAATAGAGTAAAATAATAAAGGTAGTAATAATAGGGTAAAATACTGTAATAATAATAATAATAATAAATAGATTAAAATAATAAATGTAATAATAATAATAATAGGGTAAAATACTGTAAATGTAATAATAATAATAGAGCAAAATAATAAATAGAATAATAATAGAGAAAAATAATGTAAATATAATAATAATAGAGTGAAATAATAAATGTAATAAAATAATATCAATAACAGAGTAAAAGAATAAATAACCTTGACTTGAGTATAAGCCAAGGGGAGCTTTTTCAGCCTAAAAAAGGGGCTAGGCTTATACTCGAGTATATATTTATTTATTTTATTTATTTCGCATACTTCTACCCCGCCCTTCTCAACCCCCGAGGGGGGACTCAGGGCGGCTTACAAAAGGCACAATTCGATGCCAACACAATAATACAATACATATATAGACAACAGTTATAAACAGTTAAAACAATCAATTATACATCACTATTAATAAAACCAGTCTAATGCTCAACGTTCGGCAGCTCAGAATCCGTACATTCATTCCACATTGTCAAGTCCTATCAATTCTAGTCGTCATTGTCCTATGTCTATCTGCCAGATTACCCAAAAGCTTGGTCCCACATCCATGTTTTTAGTTTCCTTCTAAAGGAGAGGAGGGATGTCGATGACCTAATCTCCCCGGGGAGTGAATTCCACAGGTGAGGGGCCACCACCGAGAAGGCCCTGCTCCTCGTCCCCACCAACCTCGCCTGTGATAGAGGTGGGGACGAGAGCAGGGCCTCCCCAGAAGATCTTAAACTCCGAGGCGGGACGTAGAGGGAGATGCGTTTGGACAGATACATTGGGCCGGAGCCATATAGGGTTTTGTAGGTCAAAACCAGCACTTTGAATTGTGCTCGGAACTGGATCGGCAGCCAGTGGAGCTGACATAACAGAGGGGTGGTATGCTCTCTGTACGACGCTCCGGTGAGTAATCTGGCTGCCGCCCGCTGGACTAATTGAAGTTTCCGAACAGTCTTCAAAGGCAACCCCACGTAGAGTGTGTTGCAGTAATCTATTCGGGATGTAACAAGAGTGTGGACCACTGTGGCCAGATCTGACTTCCCAAGGTACGGACGCAACTGGCGCACAAGTTTTAATTGTGCAAAAGCTCTCCCGACCACCATACAGTATGTTTTGAAAATATTAGAATCTCAAAGTGGAGCTTGTGCGATTGTGGCAGATCCAGAACACTGCATGGAGCAGTGCGGTCCCTCCGAAGCTTAGCTTAGAATTATTTCACTCCTATATGCATTGTCTCTGCAACAAATTAGGACCAGGACCTTGGTTTGTGTTTTTAAACTTTGCATATTTGAGATACCAAATTGGGTGACCGGTGCCCAGTTGATTGCTTTCTGTGTGCCCATCCCTGCTTTACTTACAGTTGCCTTGTCTAGTTGTAGCTCAAAATATTACAAGCCAGGAAACGAAACAGAGAGTAAACAACACAGCTGTACCGTGCGGGAGCTAGAGAAAGCAAAGATGCCTCGCCAGGCTAAATTGCCTGCTAATGGAATAATGATGCTCCAGAGGAACACGCACTCCCACTGATGACTCCAGCGCTTCCGGAGAGTGCTGGAGGAAGCTTTTCTGTCTTACGTGATTTGTATGCGTCGCTCCACAAGCACACGCCGCATGAAGCCTGCCTCAAGCCGCTTAACTCTCCGGACTGTCTTCCTTTTGCAGATGCCAAAAGTGCAGTACAGATCTAACGTCAAGCCTTCCACCTTTGCCTACCCAGCCCCTTTGGAGGTGCCCAAGGAGAAGGAGAAGGAAAAGGTGGGTTTACCCCTGGAAAAGTTTGCCTCTGGCATTGACAAAAACTCTGCAATCAGTTGGAGGTTTGTGGGCCTTTGGTTGTTGCTTGACCTGCCTGTTCTAAGTTAAAAACTTATGCAAAGTAGGTTTTAAAGTTCCAAAGGGGAAGGATAGTATGTCTCTCTTCTCGGTTCCCTCCAGGATTCACTGTTGGGCCTCCTCCACAGCAGCCACTTAATGGTATGTGGAGAGGGAAGGGCACTGTTTGGTTACATCTGCGTAGCCAGGGGCAGAACTGTGACATCATTTGCCTCTTCTGGAGGTCTCAGCTCATGATGTCATTGACCTGAGTCTCGCTGTGGAGATGCAGCTTTTCTGGCCAATGCTTCTCTGATCCTCCCCATTGTTGACCATGGAGGGAGGCGACCAGAGTGAAAGGGTGAGAAGGAGGTGGACCATTCATTGTTGGAGAGGGAGGAAAAGGGACCGAACCCAAACATACACAAGCATACATTCTATTTACTCTTGTGTAAGGTGGGTTAAACCGCTGAGCTGTTGAAGTTGCTGACCAAAAGGTTGGTGGTTCAAATCTGGGGACTGGGATGAGCTCCCTCTGTTAGGCCCAGCTTCTGTCAACCTAGCAATTCGAAAACATGCAAATGTGAGTAGATCAATAGGTACTGCTTCTGCAGGATGGTAACGGCGCTCCATGCAATCATGCTAGCCACATGACCTTGGAGGTGTCTATGGACAATACCGGCTCTTCGGGTTAGAAATTGAGATAAGGACACACACACCCTCTCCCAGAGTTGGACATGACTAGACTTAATGTCAAGGGAAACCTTTGCCTACCGAAAGGTTGGTGGTTCAAATCTGGGGACTGGGGTGAGTTCCCGCTGTTTGGCCCAGCTTCTGTCGACCTAGCAGTTCAAAAACATGCAAATGTGAGTAGATCAATAGGTACCGCTTCTGTAGGAAGGTAACAGCGCTCCATGTAGTCGTGCTAGCCACATGGCCTTGGAGGTGTCTATGGATAATGCCGGCTCTTTGGGTTAGAAATTGAGATAGTTGGATATAACTAGATTTAATGTCTAGGGAAACTTTTGCTTTTTATGTCACTAACAGGATAGCATCCATTACATGGAACCAAACCAATACTTACAGGAAAAGGGTGTGCATAATGGGAATTAACTAACCCTGAATCCTTGATGAGTGGCACTCACATTTCACACATCGTAGAAGACCCTAAGAGCCATCCAGTCCAACCTTTTTCCTGCAAACATATATTTAATTGGTGTTTCTAATGTGTATATTTGTTGCTGAAATTTAATCTGTCATTCTCTCCTTCAGTTGGTATGGAGAGGTGAGATGATGATGGTAATAACAATGATAACAACAGCAATAATAGCAATTATTGTTGTTGATATTAATGAGCACTCAAAAGTACAGTAGCCCATACAAAACACAAACATTTTGGTGAACAACTACAAGTAATCCTGTTGGGGCAAGTTGGCCTCTCATCTTTCCCTTGTCCCGATCCTGCTGTCACTGAGCATCCCCTTAGCATGTCCCTCTCAGCACCCTGATTGGCTTTTTTGTTGTTGTTGTGATGTCTCAGGTTTCCACTGCTGTGCTGTCAATCACCGCAAAGGCTAAGAAGAAGGAGAAAGAAAAGGAAAAAGAGAAGAAGGAGGAGGAGAAAATGGAAGTGGTAAGTCTCTCATCTCTCGGCGCCTCTGCAATATCTTCCAGGAATGCTCTGGTGGAGAATAGAAGCGGGGTCCATGAGGTCATCCCACCCAGCGTCTGGCAGTGAGCAATCTCACTCCTCTCTCTGTGGTTCTTTAGGCATTGAATAATGACCTCTGAGCCTGCTCAGTATCAGTCAACAGGGGAACACCATTAAATTATCAGGATATTAAATCAACGCTGTGTTATTACCCAAGAAAGGCATACGAGACAACATCTTGGCAAGTACCTTGAAGGCCTCTGGGAGCAAGGGCAGTGTTGCCTCCTCTGCGAAGCTCCTCCTGGAAGCAGTGGTCACAGCCAAGAGCCATTCTTCTTCCTGCCAAAATCAGCTCTTCTGCCAGCTGCTGACATTTCGAAAGAAGAAACAGACCCGACATCAGTCACTCATCCCTGTTATTACAGTTTTGATTACTGTCAAGTGCTCCACTTAGAGCTGCCTTTAGAGATGGCTTAGAAATTTGTATTGCTCATCAATACATCTATCAGTGCAAAAGCCTTGGGTCAGTGATACTGATTTCCAGCCTCATCTCTAAAGTTACTGGTTGCAAACCTTAAGAAAGCCCTTCAAACCCTTGGACAGAGTGGGTAACCTTTGAGGGGCCTGGGCCCCTTTTCACCTTCCCCCAAGTCTTCCATCCATATCCTGGGAGAGAGACACATAAGATTTTCAGAATTGAAAGGGACCCCAAGAACCCTCTTATGCCAGAAATACACAATTTCAACTCTCTTGAAGAATACCTGTCCAAGGTCTTCTTAAAGATGCCCAAAAATAGAGAATCTGCCACTCTTGGAGGTAATGTGTTTCACTGATGAACAGCTTGTACAGTAAAAAACAAACAAACCTGTCTTTCTAATGCTTTGGAAGAATATTTTTCTTGTTAATTTTAATCAATTTATCTATGGATTAAAATAGGACACAGCGGCACTGACCTCCTCTGACTTAGGTCAGTTCTGAACTGGAATACTAGGAACTGGTTTCACTTGTGCAGTTTATTAGATTGACTTCTGCTGAACTGGTTTGATTGGACGACCACAGAATATGACCTCAAACCAGTTCCAGAATCTTCAGAGAATGCCATTTCTTTCTAACTCCCTCTTCAAGAATGTGCATAATAATAATCTATATAAATAAAAATGTTATGTTCGTTTGTGGGATTAACAGAACTCAAAAACCACTGGACGAATTGACACCAAATTTGGACACAAGACACCTAACAACCCAATGTATGTCCTCCACTCAAAAAAAATGGATTTTTTTCATTTGGGAGTTGTAATTGCTGGGATTTATAGTTCACCTACAGTCAAAGAGCATTCTGAACCCCACCAACGATGGAATTGAACCAAACTTGGCACACAGTTCTCCCATGACCAACTCCTGGGGAGGGAGTTCCATAACCGGGGGCCACCACTGAGAAGGCCCCATCTCTCATCCCCACCAATCACACCTGCGAAGGAGGTGGGACCGAGAGCGGGGCCTCCCAAGATGATCTTAACTTCCGAGGTGGTTCATAGAAGGAGATTAGTTCTGACCGGAACTTAGGGCTTTATAGGCTAAATCCAGCACTATGAATTGTGCTTCGTAGCAGACTGACAGCCAGTATTGCTGGCACATCAGCGGGACTGTGTGCTCCCTGCACCCCTCTCCAGTAAGAAATGTAGCTGCTTCTTGTTGGACCACTTCAAG
Source organism: Anolis sagrei (assembly GCF_037176765.1). Taxonomy (NCBI): domain Eukaryota; kingdom Metazoa; phylum Chordata; class Lepidosauria; order Squamata; family Anolidae; genus Anolis; species Anolis sagrei. Next base: position 267,435,422 of record NC_090023.1, on the reverse strand, counting down.
CTTTTGAACAATCTTCAAATGCAACCCCATGTAGAGCGCATTGCAGAAGTCTATTCTCGATGTAACAAGAACATGGACCACTGTGGCCAAGTCTGACTCCATTGTGCAGATGTGCAACTTTGAAGCTGAACCCAATGCTCAGTGTAGATGGGGCCCTAGTTCTCGGAGCAGCAGAAAACAAGCTGGTTCTATCTTCTACATGACATTCCTTCTGATATTTCAAGCTATCATGTCACCCTTTTAGTCTTCTCTTCTCCAAGCTAAACATACCCAGCTTCTTAAGTCGTTCCTAAGTCATTTTGCATGGTTTCCAGAATATTTAACACATTAGTCACTTTTCTCTGGACACATTCTGGCTTGTCAGTATGGACCTGATGAAAGCAGAACAGTGTCACTGCTATTTCCCTTTACCTAGAATTGCATTTGCTTTTTTGGCTTCTACATCAGACTGTTGGCTCCTAGTTAGTTTGCGCTCTATACCGATCCCGACATCTTCATATCGACTGCTTTTGAAGCCTGGTGGCACACATCCTTGCCTACATTTGGTCATTTACATTTATTTATCTTTGCTAACATTCATTTTGTTAGTTTTGGCCCAGTTCTCCAATCTGTCGAGATAATTTGGAATTCTAATCTTGTCTCTGGGGTATTCGCTCCTCTGCCTCATTTGGTGTCATTTGCAAATGAACATGGCTTCTGCTCCATCATGGAAGTCATTTATAATGATGTTAGACAACGCTGCTGCGTCCAGGACAGAACCTGAGGCACCTCACCTGTCCCTTTCCTCCAGGTGAAGAGCAACCATTGACTCAGTGTGTCAGCCAGTCACAAATCCAACTAACCCTAACAATAGGTTCTTTTGGGTTTTTTCGGGCTATATGGCCATGTTCTAGAGGCATTTTCTCCTGACGTTTTGCCTGCATCTATGGCAAGCGTCCTCAGAGGTAGTGAGGTCTGTTAGAGTTAGGAAAATGGGTTTATATATCCGTGGAATGACTGGGGTGGGGCAAAGAGCTCTTCTCTGCTGGAACTAGGTGTGAATGTTTCAACTGACCACCTTCATTAGCATTTGAAGGCCTGGATGAGCCTGCAGGAGTCTACCGTATACCATGCAGCTGTGGACAAGTCTACATAGGGACCACCAAACGCAGCGCCCAAACACGAATCAAGGAACATGAAAGGCACTGCAGACTACTTCAACCAGAGAAGTCAGCCATAGCAGAGCACCTGATGAACCAACCTGGACACAGCATTTTATTTGAGAACACAGAAATGCTGGACCACTCTCACAACCACCATGTCAGGCTACACAGAGAAGCCATTGAAATACACAAGCATGTGGACAATTTCAACAGAAAGGAGGAGACCATGAAAATGAACAAAATCTGGCTACCAGTATTAAAAAACTCTAAAATTACAACAGCAAAACAGCAGAGAGGAAACAACCAGGCACATCTTAACACCTCTCAACAAAAGATTCCCCCAGGCTCAGCCAGGCCCTCAAATGCTAATGAAGGTGGTCAGTTGAAACATTCACACCTAGCTCCAGCAGAGAAGAGCTCTTTGCCCCACCCCAGTCATCCCACAGATATATAAACCCATTGTCCTAACTCTAACAGACCTCACTACCTCTGAGGACGCTTGCCATAGATGCAGGCAAAACGTCAGGAGAAAATGAGCAGCTCCTTTCCTGAGTAATAAATCTGCCATCTCCTGCCTTAGTTTGCCTTCTATATAAATAGTTTGCTATGACATTGAGGCAAAGGTAGACAGATCTTGCCTTTAACTGTTTGTTTTAAAAGATGATGCCGCTGCATTCTGAGTCAGCACTAAATGAGATTTACAATGGAAAGAAGATGATTTTGGGGTTGCTTCTTCTGCCTTTCTCTCAATCTGGCTCAGAATGAGTTCAGTGCTTCCAGCAGTCGCACATTCGGATCTGAGCCGAACCCGTTTATCCCAAGAGCCCTTCTTCCTGTTTCGCCTCACATGCAGGAAGCGATCTGATTTGCAGCGGCTGAGTGTGGTGTCTGGAATCCGTCAGGCGTGGAGCGGGAGACAGAGGATCCGCTATGGGCAGCGGCCGGGCACTGCTCTCGGTTCCTGGCCCTTGTTTGTTCCTCCCAGCCTCCAGCCCCTCATTGGGACCCACAGAAACCCCACAGTTCAAACAAAACACCACACCCCTGACCCTCGCTGGAAAAAGAAGCAAGGAAATGGCCACAAACAAACAAGGATGGTTTTAAACATTAGTTTTGAGGCAGAATTATAGGATTGGATCAGAGAAACAGTCATAACAGTCTGAAGGATGGGGACACTGAAGACCTCTTGCCTCTGGGCCCATTGAGACCTATAGCTGGCATTTGAGACTGGGAATGACAGTCAGTAGGAGTAAGATATACTGTATTTACTCAAATCTAATGCTCTCCTTTTTTGGGCTAGATCACCTTGCCAAAATTAGGGTGCGCATTAGATTCACATAATATAGTATTTTTAGTGCTGAGCCAAAGCAATAGGGAAAACTGCTTCAGGAGCTCTTATTTGAAGGATGTCATCTCTAATTTAATAGCTATGCAACCCAGGGATTTGTAGTTTGCTGAAGCACTCACATTTTCTGGCAGAGAAGGACCAAGACCTTGTAAAACTACACTCGCCATGACTCCATAGCATTGAACCAAGGCAGTTAAAGTGGATTCATCCTACAGAATAGTTGCACCTTAATGTTTTCTTTTCCTTTGGTGTAACACTTTTGTTTTTAAAGAAGGAATCCTAAGCAGGCAGCAACTTAATGACCATATTGCAAAAAGTTCACTACAAAAAGTGCATTACATTCGTCGGCAATTTTTTTTTGTTTCCTGGTTTTGAAAATTGAGGTGCGCATTAGATTCGATAGTGCATTAGAGTCGAGTAAATATATGGGTAGTTTAGGAGTAGAGAGGTGGGAATTGTGGCACTTAGGAAGATCTGAAAGTGCTTTTGCTCCCACATCATGCCCCTCAGTGCTTGCTTTTGGAATTGTACTCCAAAAAAGAAACCTTTCCAAGCTCAGCAAACAGAACCAGATGCTGATATCACTAAAGTGCTGAGGCTTAGGTTATACTTGCCCTAAAGCCTCTCAATGAGTTCATGGCAGATGGAAAATTCAAACCTCAGAGCCACTTTTTCTCCCATATCTCAGCTGCACCATCTATCCTGATCTTCTCGTGGTTTTGGTTCTGACTGGGTGGCCATGATGATGACACAGGCTCAGCTTCTCCTTCCCAACTCTTAGGGAATGGAAAGCTGTCTGTCAGAATAAGTGGCGTACATGAGGAGTAGAAAGCATGATACAGACCTTGAGGTATTTAAACAAAAAGGTTGCATCACAATCCGGAATAGATGAAGTCATCCCCAAAGAACAGTGTCAGATGGTTTCTCCTCGCTGCCATCTTTGGAGACAGCTTTAGAGAGGGAACTTGCATGTCTATAAAACAACAATTGGATGCCAACCATCATTTTACATGGTCCAGGCCACATTCAGTTTGCTCTAAAGCTGTCTCCAAAGATGGCAGCAATGGGAGAGGGAGGCATTCTTGAGATCAGGACCAAGCCCACAGGATAAAGAACGACCTGGACGAATACTAGGTATGATTATGGAGGAGAGTTTCTTAAAAGTTAGATATTAAAGTCACAAACAGTTCCAACGATGAGGAAAACTGGTTGGTATGTAAAGAAACTAGAACAGATGACTAAAGAACCCTCAGTTGAGCTAAGATTTAAAAGGGGAATGTGATATGCAAGAATTTGGAGGGGGGGGGGGGGAAGACCGAACTCAGTAAAGACAACTTCAAACATATTTCCGGCAAATGTAAAGGAAAAAACATTTGCTTTTCCTTTACATTTTAGAGTGGCTAAAATCAAGAAAAGAACTATAACACACACACCAAAATGGTAGATCTGTTGTTTAGACAAGATGGTAAAATGCTAATGGGACAGAGAAAAGCCGGAACTACTCAATACCTTCTTTGCCTCAATATTCTCCCAAAAGATAACTGGTGCTCAAGGGGGAAATGGAGCAGATGTTGCTATAGAGGAAATACAACAGAGGAGAAAAGGTAGGACAGCAATACCTGCACACTGTAAATGAATTCTACACTCCCAAAGCCTTATGAACTACATCCCCAGTTATTAGGAAAAAAACTGGCAATAGTCTGCTCCAACAGACTGGAGAAGGACAGATGTTGTCCCCATCTCCAAAAAGAGGAAAAAAGAGGACCCAAGCAATTACCACCCAGTCAGCCTGACATCAAGACCAGGAAAGATTCTAAATTAGATCATTAAACACACAGTCTGTCAACACTTAGAAACAAATGGTGTGATAACTAAAAATCTCAAAAACAACAAATACTTCAGAGGACAGATCAGAATCCAAAATGGACAGATTTGTTGCACTCCCAAGGCTGGGAACCACCTCTTTACTTAACATACACTCCAAGGTAATATAGCAAAGTAGTTTATTGAAGAATATATATATATATATATAGAGAGAGAGAGAGAGAGAGAGAGAGAGAGAGAGCAAAGTAGTTTATTGAAGAATATATATATATATATATATAGAGAGAGAGAGAGAGAGCAATTCACCAAAATTGTATAAAAAACCCAAGTCCAAATATCAGGAATAATCCACAGAAATTAAAGTACAGGAGTAGCATCAGAAATCAGGAATATAAAAGCAGAATAAATCCAAAACATGAAATTCAGGAACAGTCTTCAAAACTTGGAATCAGGAAACATGAACAGAAGGAAACATAGAACATGGAACTAGAAATCCCTTGATTTCACAATGGATCTATACTCAATCATCAATATTGCCTGGACTAACGGACCCATCTGTTGGGCTGGCTAATATAAAGAGAAAATTATGCCTTCTCCCCTGGGAAACTGATAATCATCTTGACCTTTGTACTCTCTCTTGAGAAGCCCTATGTTGACGGGACATAAATCTCCTATCTAACTGCTCATTAGCCTGTCCAACTGGACTTTCATTTTCATCCTCTGAGCTCAGATCTGTTTGTGACCTTGCTTCCCTAGCGAACTGCCTTTCAGGAATGTGGCCTTCAGACACAGACCACGCATTTTCAGGGCTTAAAATCTCTTGCTGGCTTTCCGGCTGACTTGCAGACCCAAAATCTCCAGAGAGGTCAGGTGAAGGCACAATTAAAGGCTGAACTACAACAGCTTGGCTGTAATTGGCAAAACTGCAGTACTTTCAGTAGGCAGAAATGTAAGGAAAAAAGGTGTACCTGCTCCACATGCTGTTGCAAGTTCTTATACGGTGCATAGCTGATGATGCATTAAGGGAAATAGAGCACAGCAGAGGGGAAAAGGTAGGACAGCAATACCTGGTCACTGTAAATGAATCCTACTCTCAAAGGACTGTTGAACTACATCCTTGGTTATTAAAAGAACACCTGGCAGTAGTTTATGAGAATTCCATAATATAATTGTATCTATATTATAGAAATTAATTATCTAAACAAATAAATAAAAAATAACTGCTCCTCTGTGCCTTCAGTGTACCACTTGATACACTGGGGTTGGGGAAGCATTATTCTCCTTTGTACATGTTTCGCTGATTGCACAATGTGCGTATTCAGCTGAAGAGTGGCATACTACAGCTGCCTAACCGCAGGAGTGTAAATTTATTGTACACATAAAGTGGGATCTCAGCTTGTATTACCCCCTCTACAGCGACCCATTAGGCTTCCCTTCCACTCCTTTATTTGAATTTGTAAAAGTGCAATCATAGAGAGAAGACCTGGACATTATGCTCATATGGGGTGACAACAGCCCTGTGCCCACATGTTTCTCCATTGCTGGTGGTGCTGCGCTCCTGGTTGCCACATGCAGTCTATGTGTTTTGGGAGCAGACTGGTCTTTGTATGAAGCAGAGAAAGTGAGGAATGTGGGAAAGGTTCAACCAGAACTGAGAGGTGGCCCATCAGAAATGTATGTGCTCTATCAAAAATGTCTCTCAGAGTTTGGCCAACTCAAGGCATTGTGGAGAAGGAAACCGAGTCTGAGTACTTACTGGAAAGTGTTCTCCGTTGTCTCTTGTTTTTCTTACACCCCATTTGATTTATTTCATTGCCCCTGTGCCTCAATAGGATGAAACTGAGAAGAAGGAAGAGAAGGAGAAGAAGAAAGAGCCCGAGCCGTCCTTCCAGATCCTCGACAATCCGGCCCGGGTGATGCCGGCCCAGCTCAAGGTCCTCACCATGCTGGAGAGCTGCCGATATCAGCCTTTCAAACCTGTAAGTCCAACTCTCTTTTGGCAGCCCCTTCTTGCTGCAGAGAATGGATTCGCTTCCATACAAGTCAAGGGATTCAGTCAAGGGATTCCTTATCAAAAGGCTAAAAGGGAGAGCAGGGAGGCTTGATACTGATAGCTGGAGAAATGTTAGTCCTTGAGGCAGGAAATCCAAATGGCTACCCAGTCACTCTCCAAGTTCTTACTCTTGGACATTGAGCACAATTCAACAAAATATTTGGGAGGCTTTCAAGAAAAAGAGTGACAACTCAGTGACAGGTGCACTGTGGATGTGGCAGCCACCCTTATCAGTGCAAGGAACAGTAAACAAGGGGTGGTTTAAGGGTGGGGAAATGCCAAGCCCTGTATTTATAGGCACCAAAAGATTCTGGACCATGTCAGGGAATAACTTTGCAGTCTGCCATCTTGTTCCTGTCTCTGTTCAAGCCTGACCTGTTTGTTCCAGTGCACTGCCCCAAACAGCCCCAGAGGTTTTACTTGCACCAAGGGCTTCCAGTAGCAGAAGGATCACACATGCATAATCACCTTGCCAAAATCAATAGCAAATCATGGTACTCAAAAGCCAATTCAAAACTCAGCAGAAATAGCCAGAGACAGTTGTCAAAAAAGAATAACCAGCTGGTTGAGCATCCCATATGCAAAATGCTTTTTTAAAATTTATTTTTGAATATCTGCACTTGCATATACAGTATGTAGCTCATGAGATGTCTTGGTGATGGGACCTCAGTCTAAACATAAAATTCATATATGTTTCATGTACACCTTATATACATACTCTGGCGCCTGTGTACACTGAGTCATCGGAAAGCAAAGGTGTCACCATCTCAGCCAAATATGGACAACTTTAGAATATTTCAGAATTCTAGCTAATGGATGCTCAGCCTGTGGAATTTTATTAACACCGTATATACAATTCCACCAAATATTATCATGGCGTATTTAATCAGAGCTCTCCAAAATCTTTTTCCATTCTCCCAGCTGACTATCCCATCTCTATTGCAGTTTCTCCCTATTTCTCTTGGGTCTTATCCTCCATCATTCTATTGTGTTTCCCCATATCTTTCTGTGAACTCTGGTCCCTGTTTTCCTTTTGTTGAAGAATATGCCCTATGAGGAGCGGCTTAAAGAGCTGGGCATGTTTAGCCTTCAGAAGAGAAGGTTGAGAGGAGACATGATAGCCATGTATAAATATGTGAGAGGAAGTCATAGGGAGGAGGCAGCAGGCTTAGTTTTCTGCTGCCCTGGAGACTAGGATGCAGAACAATGGCTTCAAACTACAAGAAAGGAGATTCCATCTGAACATAAGAAAGAACTTCCTGCCTGTGAGAGCCGTTCAGCAGTGGAACTCTCTGCCCTGGAGTGTGGTGGAGGATCCTTCTTTGAAGGCTTTTAAGCAGAGGCTGGATGGCCATCTGTCAGGGGTGATTTGAATGCAATATTCCTGCTTCTTGGCAGAATGGGGTTGGACTAGATGGCCCATGAGGTCTCTTCCAACTCTTTGATTCTATGATTCTATGATTCTCTGCCCCGGAGTGTGGTGGAGGCCCCTTCTTTGGAAGCTTTTAAACAGAGGCTGGATGGCCATCTGTCAGGGGTGACTTGAATGCAATATTCCTGCTTCTTGGCAGAATGGGGTTGGACTGGATGGTCCATGAGGTCTCTTCCAACTCTAGGATTCCATGATCTATGATTCTATAAGCCTCAGTTTTGTATCCTTTATCCATCAAAGCCCACCTTTCACAGCTTCCCTGGGCTGCAATTGGCTGGTTCCAGCAAGGTGTGCTCATCCCCTCCCTTCCCAGTGGGTGCTGTTCCTTTCAACAAGTAGTTGGGTGCTTCCTTTAGGTGCTGTAGTCTTAATCTGGAGTATTTGTGCCTCCTTTTTTCCAGCTCTCTATTGGAGGCATCATTGTCTTGAGAGACACTAGCGAGGACACAGAAGAGCTAGTGGAGCCGGTGGCGGCTCATGGGCCGAAGATCGAGGAGGAGGAGCAGGAGCCGGAGCCCCCGGAGCCCTTTGAGTACATTGATGATTAGGATGCAGGGTAAGTATGAAAGGAAGGGAGGGTTTCTGTGCTCAATCTACCTTTGGCCCAGGTATGGGCGGGTGTTTTGGACTTCCACAATTCCTAACAGCTTCAGGCCCCTTCTTTTCCCCCCTCAGCCGCTTAAGCAGCTGAGGGGGAAAAAGAAGAGGCCTGAAGCTGTTAGGAATTGTGGAAGTCCAAAAC